>NW_022630996.1:34444816-34807316 GCF_010015895.1 Lontra canadensis
CTTACTCTTAACATGAAACTTAAGAAAATGATATGGTTTGGTATGATAGGAGCTATTTGCTAATGAAGCTCATCTAAGGACAAAATTAACATGTGGCAGATGGTAGGGTAGAGAGATGGAAAGAATATGTGTCCTTGACTGATGATGGCGAGCTACTGAATCCAAGTGACCATGGGACTACCCTACTCTAGACTTATTATATAACACACCACATTTTCCTTATTGCTTAAGTCAGTTGGGTCAGCATTATCTGTTACTTAGGAATTTTTTTTTTTAAGATTTTATTTATTTATTTGACAGACGGAGATCACAGAGAAGCAGGCAGAGAGAGAGGAGGAAGCAGGCCTGAGCTGACAGCACAGGCTTTAACCCACTGAGCCACCCAGGTGTCCCGGCATTATCTATTACTTATAGCTGAAGGCTTCCTGATACACCTGCCTACATCCATCAATATGAACACCAAAGAATCTCAGCTGGTGGTCACAGGTTAGTTTTTGTTTAACTGTTCTATGATTTCAGAAGGAGAAAAAGGACAGGATGAGAAATTCATGCCATGGACTTATTTAATTATGATAAAATTTTTAAAGATAATTGGAGAGCCACATGCAGTAGGAAAAACTAAAACAGGGAGACCTGGTATACCCTTCTGTCAGTTTTCCCCAGTTGCAACATTGTACGGAGTTATAACACAATATCCCAACCAGAAAATTGACATTGATACAATCCACTGATCTTCAGATTTCATGAATTTTACATGTCCTTGTTTGTGTATGAGCCTATTTAGTTCTATGCAGTTTCATCCCACATGTAGGTTTGTGTATTTGCCATCATAGTCAAGCTACATAACTATTGGGGTTTTTTTTCCAAGAAAATTATGAACTCTTTTACCATTTTGGTATTTCTCAAGTGCTTTTCAAACAGTGTTCCTTGGGATCCTTGACGTCCTACCCCTCTGCCTCACTCCAGTTGAAGCAGGTCCACATACATGTACTTTATATTCTGAGCTTCATTATAAGCCTTCATCTGGGGAATAAGTTCTTAGTTTAAAAGCAAACAACAAAAAAATGAAACTGATCATCTATGGTAAATATAGCTTTGATATCCAAATAATATTTCTTGGATAGAGCACTATGCTTTTTCAAGGCCCTTGATTATGTGGCAGCTCTGATTATGTGACTAAACTAATGAACGCATGAAACAAACATGTATGTGATCAATGGTTGTGGGAGGCTTAATGCAGGCACTGTCCACAGGAGCTGACCAGTTACAGAAGAAACCCTGGAATTCCAGGGCACAAACTCTCCACCCCGCTGCTGGGAAGTTGGTGTTGACCCCCTGAAGTGTTTCCCAACTCCCTCCCTTGGCCAGATCCCACTGAACTGAACATTAAATCCTTTGTGTCAAAGGACAGGATTTGTTCTGGAACAGGTGATTTCAGCATGGTGCTGAGTAGTATTACAGAAGCTGGGAAGCATTGTTCTGTAAGACAGATGCTTTCATGCTCATCACCTGGCCTGCAACAAGGTTCGTGATGAATTCCATGAAATCTCATAGGCTCTACTGGGGTAATCTGCAAAGCAAGAATGAACAAGAGAACAGAAGAGACGGACCATGATTCTCTGCTGGACACACCATGGGTGGACATTACAGGGAAGAGAACTTGTTCCCTTGCTGCTCTCTTTATAGGGCAAGAGTGAGAATGACTGAGATGGTGGTGGAGATAATCAATCTTTTCGGATATCATCCAGTCTGGGGTTAGAGACTGTCTGTATAGGAGTTGCCTGGGAAAACCAGGTGTCCAGCACCCGAGGGCTTTGGTTCTACTGAAGGGAGAAACTGGTTTCTTTAGAAGTTTGGGTGCAATCCCTTCTGTGGGAAGTGAGGAGCCCAAGGTCCCAAGGTCCAAGCAACACAGAAGGAGGTCAGTTTTTGACAATCCTGCTTGGGCCACTGTTGAGTCTCACTCATCTTTATATCCCCGGCACTTAGCGCAGAGCCTGGCAAATGATGGGTACATGAGCAATGCCTGATGGGTTAATGAATAAATACACTTTTGTGCCAGTTGAGGACAATGGATTTTGTTCTTGCTGATGAAAAGAGAGGAGGGCAAATAAGAAATGTTGTTGCCCACATTTGTTCAATCTGTGTAAGTCCATATGCATGCTCTGCCTCTACTTTGGTAAAACCACTTTGAAGAATCCCTAACTTTAGGAGAAGGCTGCCTGGCGGCAGCAAGGTCTACTTCTACTGAATTTCTATTATTTCCTTGCAGCCCTGGCAAATAAGACCGTGGGATCTGGATCGGAGTGTCTGGGATCTGAGACACTGAGTAAAGGAAGTCTCCACAGGAGGCGGCAGCTTTGGAATTTCCCACAGCCACTCCTCCAACAAGCTCTGTAAAGCTTCAGTACTTTGATTGAATTAGATGCAAGCAGAATGGGAAGTAAGCCACTGTTTGTGAAATGTTTATGAAAACAACTTGAAAATCTACATCCCTAAAACAGTTTTCTGTAGGACAGTGTTTCCTAATCTCTTCCCCACTGAAAACCCCTTTTAATGTGATTTCTCCCATAGAATCCCTGCTTTGAACAGAAGCAAACAGACACATTTGTTAACTAACAATTAATTTATCTTCCCAAAAGGAAATCAAGGAATCAAGATCCCCCCCCCAACCCCCAAAACTGAAAGTCATCCTTGCGCCTTTGAGTAAACAATTACTTTTAAGCTTCTTGAAACGCTGAAAGCAGCTGGAGGAATTCTCCCCTGCCCCCTCGGACTGTGGTTATTACTTTCTGAAATTGCTAAGCTTCTAGGTTTGACACTAGCATTCCACTTGGCACCAGGCAGACAGCACAAAATTGACACAAGCCTGTGACTTGTAGGGTGACTTGTAGGTCTTTTGCTATCAGTTTATCCTCGTGCCTGGTAATGAGTGCTCCACTGTGGGAGTTACTCCTGCTCCAAGTTCTCCCTGTCTACGTGTCCTGCTGGGTGGTGAGATTTTTGTCTGCCAAGCAGGCAGAGGCCAGACTTTCGCCCGTGCTTTCTCTTAATGTGATACCTCGAAGTTCAAAAAGCAAACTGGAATATCTGATGCCTTTTACCTAAGGAGTTGTCCTTTGAGATGTAGAATAAGTCACTTATCCCCCTATATGAACCTCTTTCCCAGTACAATGTTGTTACTTTAGGATGGGGAAAAAATTCTCAAGTAAGAACGTAATAAAGCAGTAAGCAACATCATTTTCTCAAAGGAAAAAAATATATTTTTTTTATTATCTTCATAACTTGCCATAGCACTTTTTTGGGGGAAAGATTAGAATAAATAGGAGCTTGGAAATCTGACCTTGGCTGGTGTAAGGACAGAGAGAATCTGGTAGTTCTTAATTTCTCATTTAGGTTCTTAGTGTTCCAGGAAGCAGTTTGCTCAAGTTTCTTTCCTCCATTGCTCTCCTGAATGCCCGGCTTCAGTGCCTGGGCACTGCTGCCAAGGACCCTGCTGGTGTGTTCAGCTGACATTCAAGGAAGCAGCCTCCACACGGCCTCGCGCTTGGAAGTCTGTCTTACAGCACAAAACAGGTGGAAGGACATTCTGCCTTTGGAGTTCTACTGGCATGTCTTGCTACTTCTCTTGCTTAATGCCAAGAATGACAAAAATCTTTTGTGTGTGTTTGGGGGTGGGAAAGACCAGATAGTACTGTGAATAGCAGTTAACTTGCTGTTTGGGCAAGATTCCCAGGGCAGCTGTTGTAACTCAGGCGGCAATAACTCTAACACTCGGCTCTGTTGCTAGGATGGGTTGAGAGAAACTTTGGACAAATAATTTAAAAAATTATGCTCCCATGATATGTTGAATATATCACTGATCAACTCAAAAGCTGAATATTTGTTAGTATCATATTGAGGAAGTACAATGAGCATGTTGAATGACTAGCGCTGTGTTTGCACTTCCATTTCCATTCTAAATATTTTCTGCCTTCAGTGAAGTCATTAGCATCTGTTGGTAAAAATCTGAACTGACCCAAGATTTGCAATCTGTAGCTACAACTGAGACAGGATCACCTTTTTTACATGTTCACAATCTTAATTACACTAACAATGGAATTGTAAGTGAATTTATATTCACAATGGAATTTTAAGTTCTAACTTGTGAATTTGCCAATTGTTCGTTCTTAGCTAAAGACTTAAACCTACATTTAATTTTTAGTCTTGATGAGTGCATGTGCATATACATAAATGTTCTTTTATTTTTTGTGTAAGGAAAAAGATTGTATTAGTCTTCAAATGGTAGATATTTACACTAAATTAAATTTACACTTTAGTGTAAGATAAAAATGTGACTAATTGAAACAAAGTATTTCTGGAAAATGAATTCTCAACATAAAGTTACATGAATCTCAACATGGTCAAGTTAAAGCTCCTCAGGATTCCCTAGACCTTATGAATGAGCACCAGTTTTAAAAATAATTGCATGGTGGGGCGCCTGGGTGGCTCAGTCGGCCCAGTCTTGAGTGTCTGACTCTAGATTTTGGCTTGGGTCATGACCTAAGGGTCATGAGATTGAGCTGGGCCTGAAGCTCCATGCTGGGGTGGGCGTGGAACTTGCTTAAAATTCTCTCTGCCTCTCCCTTTGCCCCTCCCCCCTGCTTGTGAGCATGTGCACTCTTCCTATAAATGAATGAATGAATGAATAAATAAATAAATAAATAATAGTTGCACGGTTTTGCCTTCATCATTTCCTTTTTGTTGAACATATCCAGACCAGCAATAAGGATACAACTGCCCCCATTTCAGAATGGGTTTAGTGTGGGCATTATTGATGCAGGTAATGATCCTGTTATCACCAGCAAAGCACAGAATTCAAATTGACCTTGACCCACAGTGACTTACATTTTAACTCGGTTATTTGATCACAGCTGGAAAATTGGACACATAGGGAACAGCCATCTGGCCTGCCCTGGGTCTGTTCATCCTGGCCACTCACTACTTTGGCTTACCTATTAGGTCTCTTCTACATTCTCATATTTGCCTCAACCTTCCCGATCCCAGCCCAACATGACCTCAGCTGTGGGACTGGCCCAGCTGGTTTGTCCTGCCTGGCAGCTGCCGTTCACCTAGGCCAGCCTCTCTATCATTGGTGGGGCCTGATCTGCCCAGCCGCCTCTGCCAGTTTGGCTGGCTGCTTCCTAAGCTGTGCCTCAGCAACGCCTGTGGTGGGCTCCTCGCCCTCATGTTTTCTCTGACATGCTTGATTTCTCCTTGTGTTGGCCGCGATGGGCTCTGCTGTTGGCACTTGCTTGCGCCCATGTACCGATAAAGCCAAAGCACAAGGCAAACTTCTGGCTCTACCACAATGACTTTGGTCCTTCCCCCAACACGCTGGACATGGCACTGGCACTTGATCTTCCTGGGATTCTAATCTTGGCTTTCTACTTTTCCTTGGAGAATTCTTTCCCCCTTGCTGCTCCCTCCTTCCTGCGCTCGGAACTTACAGTAACGGTGATGCCTCCTGCTTCATGTGGCTATCACATTAATGCCTGCGAGTAGGCCAGCCCGGCAGGTCACCAGGCCCGGCCCAGATTCACTTGGATGCTCTGGCTACTTCCTGCTTATCCACCCTCCACAACTGCTGTGCTTCTTGGACAGGTTGATAGTATTGCCTCTCTTTACCTGCCTAGGGTTTACGGCAAAACATGCCTACAGATCCCAGCAGATATGGCTAAATATAGGTGGGAAGAGTGAAACTTACTGAGAGGAAGGAGTTATGGAGTTATGGGAAAGGAGGTGGGATGCGAGAATCTAAGTGGAGTTATTAGTAGGAGTAAGAACGAAGAGCAGTGAAATGGAAGAGTGTGGGAGTGAGGAGGCATGAGAAGGAGATTGTGAGTATTAAGAGAGCTATACTTGACCATGAAACCCTACCCATTCAGAGCCCTGGCATTTGACTAGTGGCATGCCCTACACACTTTAGTAGACCAATCCTCTTTAATCGATCAATGCCCTAGAAGATTTAGTGAGAATAAAATGAAGAAAGGAAGTTCCCTTATTCCTTAAATATAATTTGTGAATTCTCTGGGAGTAAGGCTGTTATGTAGAGCAGTAAAGGAAATCTGCAGCTTTAACATGGTTTTTTAAATGTAATTTTATCATACCCCAAGAGATAATATAATTGGTGTTTGAGTGCAAAAATCTTGGGGGAAAAATGGATTAAAACATTATGTGATGAGAATGGTTTCCCACAAAAGTAGATGGTTTCTTTCTGAAACAAGGCAAAATAGGGCAAGTCCCCATAGCAATAAGTGAGGGATGCTCCGACGCTAAAAAGGAGTGGGAAGGAAACCGGCTGTTCGAAGGCAAATCATCATTATAATTCGTTATTCCTGAAAATTGATACTTTTTAAATAGAGTATTGGTGGACAAGTTATTAGATGGTTAGGCAGTCATCAAGATTTATTTTCATATTTTTAGCACCTATGTTGTTTCTATCCCTGATCACACTTTTAAAGTTTACTTCAAGGTAAATGGTGGTTTAAAAGGATTTTCTCATGTCTCTTTTGAAATTGTGGACAGGAGTTAAAGAGTGGGAGGATGAGTGAGATAGAGGATAGGCAGTTTTGTGTTACTATAGAGCTTCCAGTGTTAGAACATTATATTTTTGATTACACGCAGCCATTTTGCAGACTCATAGTTATTTATGTCTGCAATTAGAAATTCAAAAATCCTCTAACATGACTTATTTTCTTTTTCTGATAAAGGATCAAGGGAGGATTCTGCAGGTTGCGGCTTTAATAAAAGAACTTACTCCCATATTTAAAGGGTCCAGGAAGAGTAACTGAAACTGCGAAATATCTGCAGGGGACCCCAGTGCCACACACCCCAGCCGCAGTCTTTATAATTTGCCTACATACAGACTACAGATGTGAAGAAAGCGTGTCATGAAGTCAATATCATAACTATACGCCTACATACTAATTTAAACAGCTAAATACACTCAATGTCCTAAAAAATGGGTATTCACATTATGCATTTTCCATAACATTATGCAGTTTCCTTAACAAAGGACTGTAATAAAATTTTATTTCAGACAGAAAATGAAATTCTACTAAAGCATATGACTTAAAATAAATTTTAAGATTTTATAATTTCTATTTATTTCACAGATCATTGAAATGAGCACCAGAAGGATCTCGTCCAACTGATTCATTTTACAGACGAGAAAAATGAGAGCCCAGAGGAGCTGGATAGAGTGCTGAAGACAGTAGAGTCAAGACAAGACTGTAAGACCACTAATTCCTAAGGACAAGAACTCCACTTTACCCAGAGCTCCAAATGCATTTAATGGTGTTCATCACACATAGAAAAACTTCTGGGGTATTAATTACTTGAATAGCTCAGGTCATCTTTAGAAACTATATGAAAAAAGGGCGCCTGGGTAGCTCATACGGTTAATCCACTGCCTCTCACTCAGGTCATTATCCCAGAGTCCTGGGATTGAGTCCCGCAACCCATATCCAGCTCCCCACTCAGCGGGGAGTCTGTTTCTCCCTCTGACACTCTCATGCTCTCTCATAAATAAATAAAATCTTTTTTTTTTTTTTAAGAAAGAAAATATATGAAAAAAATCTGAAAACAGACTGTTTTTCTTAATCTGTTTCTCCATGGTAAACAGATAAGATTAAAATCATGGCTGTTTCAAAAACAGCAATTCCTCATTCTCTCCACTAAATGGTAAACTTCTCTAAGGCCAAACTGCCTAATGAATAATGCAAAATCAGACAGAACTGAGCTGCAGGTCCAAATTAAAACAAGTTATGACTGATGGTAAATGTAGCAAAATGGATAAATCATTTCTCTATTTCTCTATTTTTAAGATTTTTACAATTTATTTATTTGAGAGAGAGAGAGAGAATGGGAGAGAACATGAGTGGGGGGGAGAGAGAGAAGCAGGCTCCCAGCTAAGCTGGGAACCTGATGTGGGGCTTGAACCCAGGACCCCAAGATCATGACCTGAGCCTAAGGCAGACTCTTAAACCGACTGAGCCTTCCAAGCACCGCATTTCTCTATTTTTAATTCCAGCATAACTAACAGTGAGTGTTGTATTAGTCTCAGGTATACAATATAGTGATTTGACAATTCTCTACATTACTCAGCGCTCATCAGGATTAAGTGTCCTCTTAATCCCCTTCACCTGTTTCACTCATCTTCCCACCTATCTCTCCTTTAGTAACAAGCAGTTTATTCTCTGTAGTGAAGAGTTTTTTGGTTTCTCTCTTTTTTTGTTCTTTGTTTGCTTGTTTGGTTTTTAAATTCCACATATGAATGAAATCATATGGCATTTGTCTTTCTCTGACTTATTTCACTTAGCATAATACCCTCTCAGTCCACCCATGTTGTTGCAAATGGCAAGATTTCATTTTTTTTTTAATGGCTGAGTAATATTCTCAAAATGGGTAAATTTTAAAAATACAATGTTAAGTAAAAAAAGCAAATTGCAGAAGGCTATATAAAATATGGTGCTATTTTTAGAAAAGGTTAAAATGTTCATTTATATATATATTTTATTTAGGAATACATACACTTATGTTGTCAAACTATAAAAACATGCATGGGATGATAAACACCAAATTCATGGTAGTGGTTACTTGAAGGGAAGGATGATAGGCAGTGGAGTTAGGAGAGATAATACCAGGGATTTCTTCTGTTATCTAAAATATTTCAGTTGTATTAAAAAATTCTTAGGAAAATGCTCAGGCAAATAAGGAAAATGTTAAAAATTGTCTTGGCTGTATAATGGGCACCTGGAAGTTCATTCTATGATTCTTTATAATTTTCTATACCCTGGAAACATCTCATTATTAAAAAAAAGTAACAATGGACTCAAGTTGCAGCAAGAGGGAACTGAATATTTGCACTAATGAGACATTTAGGAATATTAAAAACATTTTTGATCTAAAATTTTGTTGACACAAGTCTATTTATGGATGAAGAATGTTATAGATTTAGCCCCATTTAAGAGTTGTTATTCAAATATAAGCTCGTATCCCATGAGATTCAGCCACTGTAGAGTTTCATTCAAAAAAATATAAATCTAATCCCAGAAGACTTGGGATGGGTATGTTTGCTCCCATTTGGCTCCCACACTATGCAAATAATCCTGTTTCTGACTGCATAGGGATTTGACCCACCCTTGGGATATATGGCATGACTGGGCTTCTAGGGTTTTGTGTGCATTAATCTTCTCAGGCAGAATAATAGCTGTGATTTATTCTCTCTTTGATTACCAATCAGATTCCTTATTCTTCTCCCCTTCTGCAAAAAACTCTATGAGATTAAATTATTCCCAAACCTGGTATCCAAGATCCTACATTACTTCTTCCTTATCTATTTGAATATGTTTAAAATTATGTATTTTCTAAGTCATGACTGTATTTTTTTCCTGATAAGGTGAACTTGTTTAATTTCTACTTTCTCCCTTGGAGTTCTGTAGTCTACACCAAATTCTGTTCTTAGTTACTCTATTTATAGTGTGTAGCATCAAAAATATGTTCTCTTTCTACTTTCACTGTTGTCTGAATTCAATTTTTTAAATCTGATCCCATCATTCATTAGTTTTCCCAAGCACATTAGTAAATCAGTTATACAGCTAATTTATTAAATAGCAGTGATTACAACTCAAGTATTCATGTCACTGTGTTCACAGGGGCATCTGAAGCTCTGAACCATTTATGTTAGATTTCTAGAATTCCTTTCCTCTGAAGGAATGATTCAGGGCTAAAGCAGACTTTTTAAAACAATGACTCTCATTCAAAAATTATATGTTCAACCTAGCAAATGAAAAGGGACATAAAAAAAGGAGAAAGATGGGAACAGATTTGGGGTTGAAAAGTTAGACTAAAAGAAAGCAGGATGGAGAAACAAATTTTATCATAAATGCATGAAATGCAAATATAATGGCATCAAATAATAAAAACTGAGGTCAGGCTCCTAAATTATGATTAAACCCAAGGTGTAGATCTGTAATTCCAAAGAGATTTAGCCTTAAGGATCCCTTATTCAGAGGCTAATGATGCATTTCTGGGGTTTATTTCTGTCTTCTACTCACGAGTCCTCACCAGAACACAATGACATTTTTTTAGAGGCAAAAGCTACCTCTACAAAAGAGGTACCTTTCTACCTTTCCAAAAGAAGATACTAAGTTCCTGTCTAGTGGTTAACTTTTCTTGTTTCTACTGGAATTATTTTATTATAGGACTCTTAAATGATAGCTATGAAAGTAGCTAAGATGACACAAATGAAGAATTTTTGGTTCTGATTAAAAAATTGGAATAGGAAATGATGAGATGTTAAGAAGAAAAAAAAAACAACTTTCCCCTTCCTTTCCTTGGCAAATCAAATGCCCAGTTATCAAAGAACACAAGAAAATAGTGCATACACGAGCAGAACTGTTTCTAAATAAAATGTTGGGAATGTAAATGCTGCATCAGTTCCTAATTACGCATTCTGTAAATAAAGCCTGACTCTTCATCTTGGGTTTTATTGGAAACTTCCACCAGCAGAGATAGCAAACGGGGTGAAACAGCAGAGCCACCCAGTGGCAGATGTGGTTAACCGCAGCAATGGTGCATTTCATGGTTCATTCTGTTTCCTGTTCTACAAATGAGTATACTTCCTCATGAAAATGAGACACTAAGTACCTCTAAGAAGAAATTTAATAATGTGATAGTAAATGTGAAATCTGTAACATGAATATCACTCTCAAATTAGGTCTTTATCTAAAAGACTGAGAATTGGTAAGCAAGCAAATTTTTAAAATAATATCATTCAATCCTGCCTGCTTTCTTAAAAAAGTATTATATAATTTTTAAGATTTTATTTGCTTATTTGAGAGAGGGAGAATGAGAGAGAGTGGGAGGGTCAGAAAGAGTGAGGCGGGGGAGGGTCAGAGAGAGAAGCAGAGGGAGCCTGATGTGGGACTGGATCCCGGAACGCCAGGATCATGACCTAAGCCGAAGGCAGTTGTTTAACCAACTAAGCCACCCAGGTGTCCCTAAAAAAAGGTGGGTTTTTGAAACCACCAAAGTAGGTTCCTTTTTTAGTAACAGTTTTGATTTTAGAAAGTATTTCTTATAGAGATTAAAACTTAAAACATGAAATTAACTTAAAGTCTCACAATGTCTGACTCCATCCAGATTGTCAATAAACAAAATATACTAATATTTTAAAATATAAGTGTTTAGTTTTTTTAAGATTTTGCTTATTTATTTGACAGAGAGAGAGAGAGAGAGACAGAGAGCATACATAAGCAGAGGGAACCACAGGCAGAGGGAGAGCGAGAAGCAGACTCCCTGCTGAGCAGAGAGCCCAACATGGGGCTCAATCCCAGGACCCTGGATCAGGACCCCAGAAGGCAGACACTTAGCAAACTGGGCCATCCAGGTGCCCCAAATATAAGGATTTATGAGAAGAACTGGTTATCCTTGTAAGATGTATATTTTATTTAAAAATCAGAAAGGCCAAAAATGAGAATAATGCCAATAAGGCTTGCTGCTGAATCAAAGGATAAGTGAGTTTTTATAAGTTAAAAATTACATTTTTTTCTTATCAAAATAATAAAACAAATTTATTTAAAAAATTAAAAAACATGGATAGGCAGAAAGAGGTAAAATATTCACAATTCCACTATTGATATTCTGGTTAAGTTATTTCCAGAAATTGTTCTTCATATATGGATTATATGATTTTTAAGTGAAAAGGGATTTTACCAAACCTAATTTCTACAGTTTGTTTCTCACCTTATGCCATGAACCCTTTCTATCTCAGTATATATTTATCTGTATGTAATTTTTAAAAAGCTGTATAGTGGGGCACCTGGGCGGCTCAGTTGTCACCTGCCTTCAGCTCAGGTCCTGATCCTGGCATCCCGGGATGGAGCCCCGCATCAGACTCCCTGCTCAGCGGGAAGCCTACTTCTCCCTCTCCCACTTCCCCTGCTTGTGTCCCCGCTCTTGCTGTGTGTCTCTCTGTGTCACATAAAAAAATAAAAATCTTAAAAAAAAAAAGCTGTATAGTGTTCCAGTGTATGTTTACACTGTGCTTTATTGAACCAACCCCTTAGTATTGGATTTTTAGTTTTCATTTTTTGCTATTATAAACAATCATCTAGAATCATTCCTACAACCTTTTTAAACTATGGAAGAGTTATTTAAAGTGAATAGCCAATTAAGTATATTTTACAACAATATTTTAATTGTGAACTATAACATAGAGAAAAAATACATCCGACTTACCTGCTTTAACTAACGGTTATAAAGTAAACAAGTGTATCTACCACCCAAGTCAAGAAATAGAACATTACTGGCCCTCAGAATACATCCCAACCCTTCCTGATTACAGTCCTCTTTTAAAATTTTGATATGCATTATCAAATTGCATTCCCAGAAATGTGGAACTCATCTAGACCGCTGCAAGCAGTACATTAGGTGTCCACAGCGACTGCAATCTGTCTATGAATCCAATAGTAAAAACTCAGATGGAACTACATCACATGTCGCATTGGCAATGCTTACGTTGTATGTGTGATTCCTATACAGTAATTTTTAAAAAAGATTTTATTTATTTATTTGAGAGAGAGAGAGTGCAAGTTGGGAGCGGAGCAGAGAGAGAGGACAAGCAGATTCTGAACTGAGTGAGGAGCCTGACATGGGCTCGATCTCAAGACCCTGAGATCGTGACCTGAGTTGACATCAAGAGTCAGATGCTTAACCCACTGAGCCACTCAGGCACCCAGATTCCCATACAGTATTTGGACATACAGCTCAGGTTTGAATTTCAGTTCACTTCTACTGTCATATTTCATAAGCACATCTTGGGCCTTTACTCACCTCCCGCCCAAGCTGAGTCAGACACAAGTGCAACACAGCTTGGGTACAGGAATGGGCTGTAGCCCAAAACATTTTCTCAGTTTCGTGTCTTTTCCCTTGGGTTGATCACTTCTCAGTGTCAGACTGATGTAGCACTGGACTTTCAAGTGGCTTTAAGATGGAAAGGGCCCATGACAGGGAGACAGCCTACTTTTATTGGTATGAGGCCTGGATCTTCAAACCGTATGTGTGAATTATGTAGATGTGTGTGTGTGTGTGTACGTACATACCTCATACACTTAGAATTTACTTTCCTGGGACGCCTTGGTGGCTCAGCTGGTTAAGCGGCTGCCTTCGGCTCAGGTCATGATCTCAAGATCCTGGGATCAAGCCCTGCATCAGGCTCCCTGCTCAGCAGAGAGCCTGCTTCTCCCTCTTCCTCTGCTTGCTGCTCTCCCTACTTATGCTCTCTCTCTGCAAAATAAATCAATAAAATCTTCAACAACAAAAAGAATTCACTTCCCTTTGTCAACCTGTATATATCCATTGAATAGGGAGTTAATATTTTCCTAAAGAAAAAAAACAATCTGATACCTGGTTAGGCCAGCTTTGGTAATTAAAGTATAATAACAAATAGAGTCATAAAATAAATGAGTGAAATCTGTAGCTCCAAGATTTTTATGAACATATACTTTAAGCATATGGTAATGACAAAAGTGTATTGAAATTAACTCATTTCCAATTTCCCTTTCTGAATCTGGTGGATTAACAAGTTGTTTCCAAGAGAAAGAAAAATGGGTATAATTATTTGATGTCTTGGTATAGGCTTCTTTTGTGATTACCCTGTGATAATGATAAGTGAAGGACTCTAACAACTTAGCAGCTAAAAGTGATATAATAGTTTTATTTAAAAATAAAAATGCCAGGAATAATATCTAACTATTTAAACTCATGATGAAAAAGTTTAGATATAAACTTAAAAATGCATGAGGGGTTTCACAGCTTACAAAAATTATTTTGGAGCTGTAAGAACAAAAATTTTTGAAGATTACTATTTTAGGCCCTAAGACCCACCTGTAGCTAAATGAAAAGGATTATGATTTCTCCTTTCAGGTCAGAAGATGATATCCTCTTCCTTCTCCTTCTTTCTCTTTTCTTCCTCTTTTCCCTTCCCTTTTCCTTTCCTCTCCTTCCCCTCTTTTTTCTTCCTTTCTCCTCCTCCCCCTTCTTCTTCCTCCTCTTCATTCTTCTTTATCATCATCAAGCAATTCTCATTTACTGAGGCCTTACTATGTGCCAGGCACCGAACTAAGCAGTCTGCATGCGTTATCTCTTTTAGTCCTCACAGCACCATAAGGTAAAAATTACTATCCCTATTTTATGTTCAAAGGTACTAACATTCCCAGAGGTTAACTCACTTGCCCAAAATCATATAGGTAATAAGTGATAGAGCCACATTTGCACACAGGCTGTTCTGACTCCAGAGTCTAAGCTCTTGACTACTTCTACTTCGTTACACAATAGTGTCATGGGAATAGAGAGCATGTATTGGCTCACCTTGCTTTCTACATGCATATTTTCTCTGGGGACTAGCTGAATGGACAGTATTCAAGGGTTCAAGATCCTAGGTCCCGGGCAGCTCTTACATCCTTTCACAGGTGCTGTTTCACAGGGTGGCTCAGTTGGTTATGCATCTACCTTCAGTTCAGGTCATGATCCCTGAGATCAAGCCCTGAATTAGGCTCCCTGCTCAGTGGGGAGTTTTTTCTTCCTCTGCAAACCACCCCCACCAGCTTGTGTTCTCTCTCTCTCTTTCACTCCCTTTCAAATAAATAAATAAATATTTTATAAATAAAGGGGGGAAATGAATTCTTAGCAAAAGGGCAATATCTGAAGGTGCTCAGATGTCCCTACTCTCCTGAAAGTTCTGTCTTTCTTACTCCTTTCTGATTGTCCTCAATTAAAAACAAACCAACTTTAAAGAAGATAGGAATTTGAATCCTGGGTCTTAATTTGATTTTTCAGTTTGTTTTCAACTCTACTAACTGAGAGTAGGTTTTGATAGGAAACAGGTTAGAAAGATTATTAGGTCACTGGACAGTGGAGGGTAGGTCTGAGAGAAAAGAGAAAGAAAGATGCAGTAAAGGGGAGATGAGAGAAAGTAAAACTTCCTTACTTCACAATCTTAAATAGGGTCAAGTTTACATTTACATTTATAAATGTAAAGAAGTTTAAAAACAACACAGGTCATGCATACAACAGATATGTTGTTTCTGGCTACCAATAACCCCTCTAAGAAAATCACCTTTCCAAATTCATGGCTCCTTGGGAGGGCTGTCAGTCACAGTGCCTTGTGCTCCATCTCATCAACATGTGACCAAGATGGACCAATAAGAGTACTACATCTTCATGGACATAATGATTGGTCCAGGGTAGGCATTAGAGCCAAGTAAGGATAATCAGAATCTTTCAATGAGATCTCATATATGGAAGTCATGAGTCTTAAAGATGTAGGCCATCTTTTCTATTGGAAGAATACCCAATAATGAATGATAGCAATATATCATTGGGTAATCAAAGAATGAGAAAGAGAACTGAATCCAGCCATGACTTTTTGATAGTAAGCTAGTATCACTTGCAACAAAATAGACAAAATGGCATATTTTTGGAAAATTTCAAAATGTTGGGGTATCTGGGTGGCTCAGTCATTAAGTGTCTGCCTTGGATTCAGCTCATGATCCCAGGGTCCTGGGTCTGGGCCCTGCACCGGGCTCCCTGCTCAGTGGGAAGCCTGCTCCTCCCTCTCCCACTCCCCCTGTTCCCTTTCTTGCTGTGTCTCTGTCAAATAAATAAAATCTTAAAAAAAAAAATTTCAAAATGTTCATGACTACACATTTTATATCTACAGCTGAACTAAAGCAAGTTAAAAATAAAATAATGCCAAATTCTTACTTTCATTTCAAACTTTACTTCAATTGATTTAAACATATAATGGCCAATGAATATCAAGAATGACAAAATGTTCAGTTCCTTTGATGTAGTAATCATTCTCCTAGCAATATGTTTCAAGATTAAGAGCTAAGCATACCAAGGTATTTACAGAATTATTATTTTTATTTTTTTTTGTTTTTTTTCAGAAATATTATTTTTAATAATGAAAAATTGTGAACTCACTTATCACTTGAGAAACAACTGAATAAAATTATGGCATGTTAATATGGCATTATATTTTGAAACTCTAGCACTGATAATATGATTTTGTAAAATTAAAAAAGTAATCAAATAGAAATAAGAACTTACAAAAACACTTTTAAGTGAAAAAAGGTATTTCTAAAATAGTGTTACTGTTTTTTATATATATAATATATATTAGTATATAATAGTTAATAGTATAGTAATAATAGTATAATAAATACAATATTATGTTTTATCATATATAATAAATAGTATAATAGTATTACATAATACTATTAATATAAGGTTATAATAAGTTATTACACATAATACTATTACTATTACACATAATACTATTATTATAACCTTATAAAACCGTACATATGCATGAATTCATTATAAATATGCATACATACATAATGAAAACTGGAAGACATCATAAAAAATAAAGATAGTTGCTAATAGATAGTGGGATTATAAAAGCCAAAAGTTTCTTATAAAGTTAAAAAATACGTTTTTAATAAAAAATTACAATTGATTTTTTTCTATGATATTTCTATAAAATATCAATCTAAAAATGGTTTTTGTTAATAATAAGTCAAAATGAAACCATGTATCCAAACAGAGGCTTCTAAGGGAATTTTCTTGCAAAAACTGGAGAACCAATACGTAATTGGTAGGAGCAAAGTTCATGTCTCACATGAATCCGAGAAAAAAATACCAGATTATGCAGAACACGCTCTTCCTTCTTTAAATTTATTTTTATTAATTCCTAGACATCTTCACAAATATGGGTAGTTCATTGGAAGTGCCTCAAACTTTTCCCTTCCTGAAGCGTTACTCTATAAGCTGTACTTTCAGGTAAGAATGAATAGAACACTGTTGTGTTAACCAAGGAATGGCTTTCACAGACTCAAAATAAAAATGCTACAAGCATATAATAATTATAGGAGATTCCAGTTACATGTAAAAGAACAAATAACAGATTAAAATACTGAGTTTGGCAAGGGAGTTATCAGAAAAATGCCTGTGGTCTGGCCCATCATTAAATGACAGAAGGGTGTAAAAGATAAGGATTAGGTATAACGCTAAAATATCTGTGGGTAGATAACGAACAAGTTTATAGTTATCAGGGATGCTGCTTTTAGCTACCTCAAATTCTCAGTTTGAAGTCACATCCCCCCATCACTTCTGAACTTTGTCTCTGTGACAATTCAGTAGTCTTTTTGCTAATCTCATGGTACATCTCCTTACTGACCCAGACACCTATCCTGTAGTTCTACCAGACACTCTACTATCTATTATTACACACATAAAAGAGCACATGGATAGTTACACAAAAATCCTACAGAATCAGAAGCCAGAAGTGGAATTAAATAGGAACAAATAGGAAATGCCATAAAATTAATGGACTTTTATATCAACGGCTCTAACAATTATTAACTGAGTGACTTTGGGCAAATTACTTAGCTTCTCCACAGCTCTTCTCCGTTCTCTGTAAAATGAATTTTATCATTTTGTCGATAATATTTATTGTCATCATGCAATAGGAAATGCGCTGGGTACTAGTGATAAAAAAGTGACAGCATTCTAGGTAGCCTCAGGGAGCTCACAGTCTGGGGAAAGAGACACACTTATCAAGAGATAATGGTCACATGGTAAATGCGATAGGAGATGTCACGGACGTGGAAGCACAAAGAAAGCATCTAAGAATGGGGAAGTTTGGAAATAGGGGCTCAGCATTTGTCTTGAGGGGATTCAAAAAGATCACTGTACAAAAATACCTAGCACACTCCACATGTGTAATGGGGGCTCTGCTTGTTGCTAAGCCGCTTTAGTTTCCTTCTTGAGTGATTTTAGTTACAAACTCTTGCAACAGAATTGAGCATTGTACACTGGGCAACATCAAAGTTGTGAAACATAAATCCCTTCAGGGAGATAAAAATCCTGCATTCTTCAAGAATGAGTGGTATATAAACTGTACCCAAGAAACTGTCCTAGTACTCTCTAAAGCCTGGAATTTAACAAATTTTCTTAATTAAAGCTAGCTTGCTGTTTCAAAGACTCCACCTAGTTGACAAACCATAGGGAGTCATGAAGAAAAATACACAAAGAAACTAAGAAGAGTAGAAAATATGAACTCAGCCAAGATTTTTCTCAAGAACTGTGGCCTTTCCCCTGACCATGCCCACACTTTTTTTTTTTTTTTAAACTTATTACTTTAGAGACAGAGAGAGAAAGAGAAAACACTTGCCCATGTGCGTGAGCGGGAGAAGGGGCAGAAGGAGAGGGAGACAAGCAGACTCCCTGCTGAGCCACAGATCAGGACCTGAGTTGAGATCAAAAGTCAGATGCTTAACTGAATGAGCCACCCAAGCACCCCTCCCCTGACCACTTTTATAATTATTTAAAAACTGTTACACATGTTCTTGGAACTGCTTTTCAAGATAAGAAGTACAAAATCTTTGGAGTGTGAAAACACGTAGAAAGAATGAATGAATGAATGAGTGAATGAAACGGGTTTCTAGTGTACAGTGTTTGAAATACTTAGTTGCCATTCCCTCTTTCCCTTTCTCTTGTCATTCAAACAATCAATTATTCTGCTGATCCTAGATCTGGCCTCAGAATCTTAACACAATTAACCAGGAAGCCACTAGCAACAGAATGAAATTACTGTACCTACTGGAAGCGAAATGGGAGGGATCATATCGAGTATGAAAAGGGGTTGAGGCTGTCCTTAAGCATGGCACAGTGAAAAACAGGCATTAATAAAGGGGAGGTATGCGTGCATGCCTGGTGGTGTGGAGGCCATCTTCTTAGCTTCCTAGTGGCTGAACTGAAAGAGGCTCAGTTGGGCCTGGAGAAAGGCAGTGGATGGGTTTTGAATGAACATATAATCTGGGGGAAATGTGAGGAAAAGCTGGAAAAGGCCGAGGAAAGGAAAAGTCATGTCAAATTATTGTTTGCCTTTGCAAATTGCCCCAGACCACTTTTATATAACAGATCACATATGTAACCTCCCTTTCCTCTTCCACTTTTAGTGAGGCATGAACTGGCTGGGGTATAGAAGGGCCTGGGGCATCTCTTTGCCTATTGTGTCTTATAGTCATTTGTGTGCTTCTTATTTTTTCTTACTAAACTGCAAACTCCTCGAAGGTGAGTATGTCTTACTGCTCTTCACATCCTCTACAACACTGACTAGCCCAATTATTATTATGTAAATGGTGGACATCAAAATTTGCAGTTGAGCTAAGAATTCACACGCCTTTCTGCATATAATGGCAGCTGATTCAAACATACCGTGTCCTAGAAAACATTCCCATCATTTCAGGGTGCTGTCTCCTATCCGGCACTATACTAGGGAGTTCATCTCAGTGGCAGCATCCCTTTCAGCCATACTTTGTCAACAAATAAGAGCAACCACAGAGCTTTACAAGCATGTGAATGCTCCCCTCGCTAATGGGTTTCTCAATATCTTGGTGAAGTGAGTGCTTTTGGGTGTTCTCATGGAACACTGGAGGGGGTGGTGAGTGTGTAAGTAACACATGATAGAGTTTAACATTCCTATCTCCCTAGGCCCTTGGATTCCTTTAGCTACATCATGCCAGGAAAGCTCTGGTATCTTAGCTGTATTAAATGTAGGTCATGATTGAGTCCAAGTTTCAGTCAATCAATCAAATTGTGAGCGCCACCATTAGTTTTATGAACTAGCACATGAACTCTGGAATCTCTAGGAAGTACACTCATATTGAAGAATTTGTCCCAATCTAGTGTTGTATTTCATCCTTCTCAGTCTAACACTCTTAGAATATACAGCCATGCATGTTCCCAATTTCTGCTGATAAAGGTTACCAAAGGCTTGCCAGTATTTTGGTGTGTAAGCTATTTCTTCCTGCTTCATGGTGTATACCTGTCATCATGAAACATGCTGAGATTTAACCCTAGTTGTACGTCTACGAGATACAATATGCAATAGGAGATGGTTATGGTGGGTCCTGAGGAGAAGAAACATCCTCTCTTAAGGACTCTGCCCCAGCTGAGATTATCACAAAATTTTTAAGCAATAAGGCTAGTCTCCTGAGGGCAGGCTACTTTAATTAACTGAAGAACCTTAGAGTGACTTGTAGTTTAAGACTGTCAGTTTCATCTGGGTCTAAGCAGATGTCCCCTCTCCAACTTCAGGATCTCATTCTTTCCCGTGGAATACCCTAATTTTTAAGTGAAAAATGTGATGGGATTGTGAATTCAATTATTGCTATAATTTAGCAACTCTTCAAATTTTGTGCATGATTCTCATCAACATCATCCCTCTGTCTGCAAGAACTAAAAGATTCTTCTATAGCTATCATGGAAGCATTCTGGTCTTATGGTGTGACTGGAACTGAGAGTTCAAAGATGAACTTGTCATTTTTTTTTTCATCACTTTCTCTTGGTAAGAACTAAAGTGCATTCAGAAGAATCTGTCCCATGCCACTGTCTTGATGGGCATCTTAAGTGCCATAATGATCAAGTACAACAACACTTGAGCAATCCCTTGCTACAGTTGGTATGTCGTCACAATCAACCACAAGTGGTAGTTTAATTGTAATGCCCTTATCTTATTTCCCAGTGACAGGAGTTCAGCCAAAAGGCATGACCAAAACAATTCCTAAATTCTTTATATGTTTATCTCCTGGGACCACTACTGATGCCAATTCTATGTAACAGGGTCCAATCAAGAGAGAAATCAAACAATATTTTGAACATGGAAGGTTAAATATAAAGAATTATTCCTTCTAACAGGGAATTGGAATAATAAAAAGATGGTTAGTAGGAACAAAGAGAATTCTAAAGAATATAGGAAAATCAGATATAGGGATCATCCAATTTCTCTTAGGCCTGAGATGGACCCTTTTTTAAAGAAGTCCAGTGATTATGGCTCATTTGAGTTCAGAGGGGTTTGCTCAAGGCTGCCTAATGGGTGTGAGGGGCGGCTGCTTCTGGAGGGTATTGTATTGGTGGTCTCCACTGTGAAGCCACTTGTGAAGCTGTTCATGAGGGTTGCCTGCAAAGTTGCCTGAGAGGGCTTGTGGAGAAGTTGCTCATGGGGATTGCTACCCAGCATGGGCTGCAGAAGCCTTGTGTGCTGGAAGAGCCCACCTAAAGAATACGACACTACACAGGTGGAGAGATCTCTTCTTCCTCTAGTGTCCCTCCAGTGCCCTCTACTGACAAAGCTTAGTTTCATGACAGCTAGAGAAGGAGAAATATTTACAGGGTTTATCTCTATTATCACAAACCAGGCAGTGAAGAGTATTTTTGGATTTTTGAGGCAATAACTTGATAAATGGCTCAATAACCCATTTCCTTTAACTGGAAAAACCTTACAATGAGGACTGGATTTTACTAGGGGCTCTGGAAGGCATTAGAAATGGCCCTTTCGCAGAAGACATGGACAGACATTTCTGCAAAGAAGACATCCAGATGGCCAACAGACACATGAAAAAGTGCTCCATATCACTCGGCATCAGGGAAATACAAATCAAAACCACAATGAGATACCACCTCACACCAGTCAGAATGGCTAAAATTAACAAGTCCGGAAATGACAGATGCTGGCGAGGATGCGGAGAAAGGGGAACCCTCCTACACTGTTGGTGGAAATGCAAGCTGGTGCAACCACTCTGGAAAACAGCATGGAGGTTCCTCAAAATGTTGAAAATAGAACTACCCTATGACCCAGCAATTGCACTGCTGGGTATTTACCCTAAAGATACAAACGCAGTGATCCGAAGGGGCACGTGCACCCGAATGTTTATAGCAGCAATGTCTACAATAGCCAAACTATGGAAAGAACCTAGATGTCCATCAACAGACGAATGGATAAAGAAGATGTGGTATATATACACAATGGAATACTATGCAGCCATCAAAAGAAATGAAATCTTGCCATTTGAGACGACGTGGATGGAACTAGAGGGTATCATGCTTAGCGAAATGAGTCAAGCGGAGAAAGACAACTATCATATGATCTCCCTGATATGAGGGAGAGGAGATGCAACATGGGGGGTTAATGGGGTAGGAGAAGAGTAAATGAAGCAAGATGGGATTGGGAGGGAGACAAACCATAAGTGACTCTTAATCTCACAAAACAAACTGAGGGTTGCTGGAGGGAGGGGGGTTGGGAGGGGTGGGGTTATGGACATTGGGTAGGGTATGTGCTATGGTGAGTGCTGTGAAGTGTGTAAACCTGGAGATTCACAGACCTGTACCCCTGGGGGAAAAAAAATATATGTTTATAAAAAAATAAAATTAAAAAAAAAATAAAATAAAATAAACATACAGTACAAAAAAAAAAAAGAAAAGAAATGGTCCTTTCGAGAAACCAATAAAAACCATGGACTCTCTCTCTGGATAAATGCACACATGAACATAGTGCACAGTTCTGTAGATGACTCAAGGTACATCTCTGAACTCAGATTAAGAGATAAGGCCATGGGTAAGGCCTAAGGACTATTCTCCAGGTTTAATTTAGTGATTATTCTTGACTACTGCGGAATAGCAAATGTAGTATTCCCAAATTCAACTATATTTGCTTTTAGCAACAAATGTAAACATTTATAAACATTTGAGAAATAGAGCCAATAGTGTTGAGGATGGTTCTAATTTGGGGGGAAGGAAATTGGTGAAAGACCTCTGCGGCGGGGGAGAGAGGAAAGGCAAGCAGTTGTGAAACAATCACAAGACTATGACTGGGATTTGGACTTGGATTGTTGTATATTGAGAGAACGGGGTGTCTACTATGACCTGTTATGCTTTGGTAAGGGTCATTATGGTGGTGGTATCATATGGCTTCCACTATGAGACTGATGGTCCTTACCTCCTGGTATTCATGCTTGTACGTACTCTCCTCCCACGCTGACTTAGGGCTGGTTTCTGTGACCAACAGAGCACCATGGAGGTGATAAGGTGTGACTTCCGAGATGAAAGGCATTCCTGCTTCTGCCTTTGTCTCTTGGACCTCTCATTCTGGGGGAATCTCGCTGTTGTGAGGACACTGGAGCAGTGCGGTGAAGAAACCTACATGGGGAGGAAGTGAGATTTCACACTAATAACCAGTCCAGCTTGTGAGCCTTACAAGTGAGCCACTTTGGAAGAAGTATCTCCAGTCATCCCAACAGGGCCTTCAGAAAATTGAATCTGAATTCCTGCAGCTGAAATCCTGCCTACAATTTCATGAGAGACTCAAACCAACACCACTAGCTAACCAGTTCCCCAAATTCTGACCCACGGTTTTGGGTGTATATTGCTTTGCAGCAATAGACAATCCATAAATTTAAGTCAAAATTCTCTAAAGGGTGAAAAGTATAAGGGATTTGCCCTTCCCCGCTTCTCTCGTCACCTAAAGAAGTCAGTGAGGTATTATTTAGCTACGATTTCCTCCAAGGACTGTCATAAGTAAGTCACTCGATTGAATTATCAGGGAGAGACTTCAGTCTTAGCCAAATGGTCACTCTAAGTATCGACTAGATTCATAGTTTCTGAAAAGCAGAAATCCAACGGTTAAACCAGCTTATGAAGATTTCTACTAATGCACAAATTAATAGAAATACAGATGTATCCTTATGAAGACTATTCTAAGGAACTTATGTTTCTAAATGCTTATTGCAGTCACCATAATTGATGAGGGTTACACAAACTACTGTGTCCAAAGGTGAGTCAGTATTCTGGGTGATCTGGAAACTATTCTTAAGGATGACTGAAGGATCTGGGCCTTTTTAGTCTGGAGAAGTCAGAGTATTTATTCATTTGAAGGGCTGGCATGTGGTATAAGAGTAAACATATTTTAGATTCGTCAAGAGGAGAAAAGTTGTCTAATGGCAAATAATAGGAAGGCAGATTTTAATTCGCTTATAATAACCATGGCTGTTGAACATCAGGTCATGCTGTAGTGAAAACAACAGTGTTTCTTCTCCTTGGAAGGGTTCAAGCCAAAGTTGGCTGACTGCCCTTCAGAGATATGGTGATTCTGGCAGTAGCCGGAATACTGATCTAGATAACTTCTAAGATGTTCCTGAAAGCCTTTTCCTCCTGAATGTGTCTTGGTAGGTATGAATATCTTTAAATAAGAAAGTTCAGTGTAGTGGGAAGAGTCTGCATTATACAGGAGTCAGAACTAGCTATGTGATTTTGGGCAAGACATTTTGCATTTCTGCACTTCACTGTCCTCACTACCTCTCAGGGCTGTTCTGAGAACTCATTAGATGACACATCCCTCAAATCACCCATTTGGCGTTTAATGCATGTGTGCTTTTCTTCCTTCCATTTCCACAATATGGTTTATAATCAAACATCTGGGACCCATTAAGATTTTGAAAGTGTAGTGTTGAAACGAGCTAATTTGCCTAGGCTTTAAGTGTAGGATTTCATTGTTTTTAAACAATGAACTTGATTAACATTTGATTAGATACTTTGTGGCACAGCGTCCTAAAAAAAAAAAAAAAAAAAAAGACAAGTTTGGTGTAAGTAGAAATAGAAGGAATCAGAAACCAGATGGCCAACATCATCTTTGAAATTTGCAACTGCAAGATCATCACTTGACTGAAGTCTTTCCTCTCAAGATTATTAAAAAAAAAAAAATCAAAACACCACAAACTATATTATTCAACATCAAAAAGTATTTTACCTTCCTGGAAGATAGTCCAAATTTCAGTTAAGAGAAGTTCAGTAACAAGCACTTTATTTTCTTTAGATTTTCAGGAGAAACTGGAATCTCACAGTATGAGTCAATATATGCTTATCTAGCTATCTTCTTTCCCACCCCAAAGATGAAAAGAATTGGAAAATGTCCCACAAATACTGTAAATCAACTCATGATTTACAAATAATTCTCTTTTAGATGTATTTCACTTTCTTAACCCCATGGGCAGAAGTCACCCTGAACTACTGAATTATCTACTAGGATTATGTGTGCTGAATAGTTAATATTGTTCAAGTAGAGTTAGTCTTTTTTTTTTTTTTTAAAGATTTTATTTATTTATTTGACAGAGAGAGAGAGAGATCACAAGTAGACAGAGAGGCAGGAAGAGGGAGAGGCGGAAGCAGGCTCCCCGCTCAGCAGAGAGCCTGATGTGGTGCTCCATCCCAGGACCCTGAGACCATGACCTGAGCCGAAGGCAGAGGCTTAACCCCCTGAGCCACCCAGGCACCCCTTAAGTATATTTAGTCTTAACCACCATAAATACTTTACTATCTATTAGCATCACACCCTAAGTATTCTCATTGGAGGCTCTTTTTTAGCAATAAATGGTAACTGAGATGTACAATTGTTCTTTCCCATTTCCATTTATCTGTAACTTGTACAATGATCTAAATAGGCAGTTCAATGCTCATAGCAGTCTTTAAGTAACTGCAATCCTGCATCTCCTCAATGCTAACAAATTTTTTCTACCCCAAATTCCAAGGTAAACACTATCCACATTTTGGGGACCATCCTTTCATACATTGTTCTATACACATGTATACTTAACAAAAATGGGATCACATTCCAGGATCATGTGTTATGGTCAAATTCAACAGCATCAAAAGCATTTCTAAAGCACTTAGGTGACTGTGAAATTTAAAAAAATCATTTTTGTCTATATCATTTTTATAACCATATATTTCAATCTCTTGAATGTTCATTACATTTTTAAATGTTTTTGTCCATACTAGTGAACCTCTGCTTTAAATAGTGAAGAGCACAGTGAAATGCACATTCTGCCTTAATGTTAATAATTACTAATGTATATATCACCAAAAATGTACATTTCACAGTGCCAACTGAGATGACCACATTACTCAGTCTAAGTCACAAGCGTAAGTGACAAGAGTTGCAGAATTAGGTGGTGGTGGTTGCAGAAACTTCCTGGCTCAAACAGGAAATGGACACAAAAGAAGTCTTAGGGCAGACGGCTTACATGGACTTACATGGTCGCACAATGATGCCATAAAGGATCTAGCCTCTTTAAATTGTTCTGCTCTGTCATCCTTGGAATGCAGGCCTCTGTTCCGTTTGTTGCTTCATGACCGAACTATGGCTGCTGCACCACTGGCATCATATTCCTCAAGCAAAAACAAAAAACAAAACAAAAAAAAAAAACAGGTTTAGGACATGTTCTGGCCCACAGAACATGTCCATCTAAAAGCTTTCTTGAAAGGGCCAGTGGCAACTTCAACTTTTGTCTAATTGGCTGGAGCTGCGTCAAATGGACTACCCCTAGATATACAGGAGTCTAGAAAAGGTATTTTTAGCTAGAATTAAGTTAAAGTTCCATTAGGTTGACTAAATACTAGGTAGAAAGAGACCAGGGTCTGCTACAGAAAACCTGAGTCATAGTAAGCTATCCTCAATACATCATAAAAAATAAAGGGGGCCTCACTCTTATTTCTGAAGAGCATTTAGAAGGTATGGCTCAAATACGGTGGATGTCCTACCACAAAGAAGGTGGTGAAGGAAGTGAGCGTGTAAGGGATCCTGCTGCATTAGCTATAGAGGAAGTTTCATCCTTGGTCACTAAATGGTACCTAACCTTCATTAACCCTTCTGAAGGCGAGAGGGAAAAAGACTAGCTCTCTTTATTATCTGCTTGTCTTGTCCTGTAAGTGGAAGTGTAAAATGCACGTCCAACTTTAACTTGCTGTACTGATCCCCAAACCCGTGAAGAAAATGGTGAATAAGTCAGTTTTGGGCAGTGGACAAAACCTTTGCGTTCTATGCCCAAGCCGTGAAACAGAAAAATAACACTCCCATCTTTCTTCATCTCCCACTGAACGAAACACACAGTAGGGGCTCAGTAAACACTTGCCAACTTCTGTGAAGACTAAGAAGAAAGAGATGGAAATTAACATCTGAGATACTGTCATATGCCTGAACTGTACCAGATGGCTTACATACGTGGCTCATGTGCTCATCAACACGCAGTTAGATAGCTATTACCGTTTGGAGAACTAAACCAAGGCTCAGAAAGGATAGCCAGGGTCACACGGAAAGTAAAGGCAGGCTTCAGGCTTCACTGAAAGCCTTTGCTCCCTACGCAGAGTACCCCAGGGCCTCTCCTCCACCAAAGGTCCTGGTACCGTGCTTTGCAGACAGTCGACACGACATTTGGAGCGGAAGTTTGATTCGGCATCTTGAAGGACACTAACTTCTGCAGAGAAACTCTTAGGGTGGAGAACACTTCTCCAGTCTTCAGGGTGTGGTCAAAACAGGACTTGCTAGCGCCAGCTCAGCTCGTGGTGAGGCCTGAGCACGGCCGGGGGACGGGACCAAGCGAGCGGTCAGGCCAGGTGGGCTCCAGCACAGCCCAGCGGCTTCGGGGCGACCCGGAGCTCAGCCCTCTCTTCCCCGGGCGGTCAGGGGGCGGCGGGGGGCTCCGACTACAGAGCCAAAGCCGGGCGCCGGGGCGGGCCGCGCGTGACGCACTTCCGTCCTGCGCCTTCCGGCTTAAAGGGGCCCCGGACTTTCCTCGTAACAACAACAGAACCAGCGCGCTCGCGCCGGGACCCTGGGCTTCTAGTCCCCGCCCTCCTGCCACCTGCCGCCGCCTTGGCCGCGCCCGGCCCTGCGCCGCGCTGCCGTGTCAGGCCCGAGGGGTCAGGCGGAGAGCGGACCGCGCCCTTTGGCCAACTTATCCCGCGGCCACCGCGCCGCCTCGCGAGACCCGGGGCCGGGCTGTGGCCGCCGCGGAGCAGCAGGAAGGGAGCGGCCGCCGCGGAGGACGCCCGGTGGGACTGTGCGGACGGCGGCCCTGTCTGGGCGCGGAGGGCGGCGGTGGCGGGCCCCGCGGCCTTCTTTCAGGTACCCCCTGCCCCGGCGGGTCGCCCTGAGCGGCTCGGCCCCTTCTCTGGTCCGCTTGGCAGGGCCGTCGCGTAGGGGCCTTATTGCGTTTCAGCTTGGGGGTCGCGGCGGGGGCGGGGCAGTGACTCCTTCCCTTATCATTGCTTTCTCTCTCTTCCTCCCGGCGTCTCTCCGCAGTCCGGAGCCCGGCGGAGCCCGGACCTGGCGGGGAAAGCTACACCCACGGCCGGGTCCCCGGACCCCGCCGCCGCCACTGTCTATCATCCTTGGTACCGGCAATGGCCTTTGTATCGCCCGATGCACTTGTGACTGACTTGGACACGGAATATTAAGAACCTACTTGCTGCCGTCCCTGTGCCAGTCGCGCCGGCAGTTACCACCTCGGCTCATTTGGGCTGCTCCTCTTGACTGTTCAACTCGGGGGCACCATGGACCAAAATGGGATGGAGATTCCTGTGACCCTCATCATTAAAGCACCAAATCAGAAATACAGTGACCAGACTATTAGCTGCTTCTTGAACTGGACCGTGGGGAAACTAAAAACGCATCTATCTAACGTGTACCCTAGCAAACCAGTAAGTGTCTTAAAAGCTGGGCACAGCTGCTCTGGCCAGCAACTTTTCGTGCCATGCACTCCCGTCTCTCTGTTCATCCCCTCCCCTCTTGAATCAAATAGGTCTCTTGCTAGACTGCGAGGTATTTTGAGTTCCGAGGTGTGTGTGTGTGTGTGTGTGTGTGTGTGTGTGTGTTGAGTGTCTCAGCCATCATTAATATCTTCCTCATGAGGTTCAGTTAATTAGTAAGTGTACTGTGTACAAAAATAGCAAGGGACATAATAACTGACAGGCATAAAAAAGGATCATTTTCATTGGACTTAAGTCATTGGCCTAGTATGGGAGACAGATGGATCCTTAAAAAAAAAAAAAGGTAAACACTGCAACCTATATTAAAGCTTTTATTGCTTTAGTTAGACGTTGAGACTTTTAGAAGAACTACAAAAATAAGGCAGTTACTGCAAAAGCAGGAGGTTTAGAAAAACAACTCTTAGTTGGTCTTGTCAGTATTTTTGATACAAATATTTTTAATAGAGGAAATAAAAACCCCGAGTTATTTAAGTGCTTGGAACAAACTAGCTGGAACTGTCATTTTTTCCAGATCCTTTGTTTTAAAGTTAAGATTTTCACAGGGGTAACAGACTTGTTTTAAAATTTTCTGGTTTACAGAAGATTTCCTATTGTATATGATTCATTCTACACATTTTCAAAGTAGAAAAATAGTTTTTCAGAATAGTCAGAATTGAAAGTCAGATACTTCCATAGTGCTGTTTATAACATAGCTGGAATACCATTCCTAAATATATAAGTATATACCAGAGCATATATCTAAGTGTGTGTTTGTGTGTCTCTGTCTCTATATATGTATCTATATATAAAAGTGTGTATATATATATATACATTTAGATATATGCTCAAGTATGTGCTTACGTGAGATCTTTATATTGTATGATTAAACCAAAAGGGACTTGGTTTGCACTATGGTAGACCAAGAGTTACTACTTTTCTAAAACTTTTTCTTTTTCAAAAAGTATCTAATAGTGGTGTGAAACCCATTTGCCTTACCTGCACCCTAGAAGTCAGTTTTTGGCAGGAGTTCTGCCCTCCTAGTACTAATCTTTAGTAGCTGTATGGATCATTTGGTTGCTGGGAGGACAGATCAGTTGCAAACTTTTCTACACCGTCTCCTTAACCCACTTACAACTCGTACACACACTTCCAGGTTTAACTGTGGCAAACTTGGCTTTTCTCTTCTCTTCCAGCAAGTCATCTCCAAGTGAATTGTATTTTTTTAAAAAGATTTTATTTATTTATTGGACAGAGAGAGTGCGTGCATGCACAAATGGGGGGTGCTGCAGAGGGAGAGGGAGAAGCAGACTCCCTGCTGAGCAGGGAGCCCAATGAAGGGCTCAATCCCAGGACCCTGGGACCATGACCTGAGCTGAAGGCAGATGCTTAACCCACTGAGCTACTCAGGCACCCCTCCAGGTGAACTGTAATACTAAAATTTATTTCTAGTTAATGAGAGTAGGTGGAACTGGGGGTGAGGACCATGTGTTTGTTGTCTTAGAACTTCACTGAAAACTTCTCGTGGTTATTAGATTTGACAGGCTTACATTCTAATTTACTTACCACATGAAAACTGATTTGAAGTTTTTAAATTGTTGAACACACCAACTATTTCGTGATACCCCACAGGTAGTCTTCAGTATAGGAACTGGAGTATTAGAAGTTAACTTTATAAGATGGTTATTTAGAACAGAACATTTTGTAATATAAGCAATATTAATATATTATAAAGGAAGTTTGGGTTCTTATGAGCACCCACAAAGACCGCTTGACACTAATTCTGTGTTTAGGCATCTTAAGTGCTATGTGGTGTTTAACAGATTATTTCTTAGGGCTGATTCTTCGCACATCTGCCTGGGGGAGGTGGATGATTTAGAAGCAGAGTATGGTTCCAGTGCCTTGTAGAAGTAAGTGTTCTCCAGTAAGGAGTAGGAAAGTTGATGGCTCAGGTCAGTAGCGCTCTAATTGGGTCTGATGGGCCAAGGGTGGGTGGAAGGTCTTTGTCTCTGTGGGCAGTGGTTTCTAGGAAAGTAAATAGGAGCTGCTAGAGGGAAAAGAATGGAGATTTGAAGTTGTCCTTTTAGGATCTCTAAAATAGGTCACATGTCTACTCCTGTTAGCAGAACTCTGGCTAAACTCTGAGCTAACAGAGTTAGCTCTTAGCTAACAGAGTTAGCTCTTAGCTAACCAGCTAAACAGTTAACAGAACTGGCTAAACAAGAGCATATTTAGTCTTAAGATTTTAGTCTTATTGTCAGATACTGATTTGACTTAATCACAATCTCCACATGAATATTTGAAATTCAATTTTCCATCTGTCAGTAAACCCACAGCAAATAAACCCTTTCCCACCAAAGCATATTTTCTTGGGCTTCATTTATTTATTTAATTGGGATTTTATTGACCTGGCATTTGGGTGTCTACATGTTAAGCATGAAGGTGATGATGATTCCTTTGCTGTTATGAAGCTCAGATCTAGTGGGGATACAGATATGTAGTAAAAAGCTCTAGTATTATGTGACTTGTGTTACATGAGAGGGATGCTGTAGGAGCATAGGGAGAGAATGGTCAACTCTGAAGGGGAGGTAAGGGAATGTGTAGCTGATTTAAGAAAAGGTTCACAGTGACATTTTTCTTTATTTCTTTCTTTTTTTTTTTTTTTTTTTTTAAGATTTTGTTATTTGAAAGAGAGAGAATGAGAAAGAGAGCATGAGAAGGGGGAGAATCAGAGGGAGAAGTAGACTCCCTGCTGAGCAAGGAGCATGATCCTGTGGGGTCAGAGATCATGACCTGAGCTGAAGGCATTCACTAAACCAACTGAGCCACCCAGGTGCTCTTGGGGACATTTTTCTTAAAGAGTTTATAACAGTTTTAAGCAGACAAGTAGCTGCTTTTTTTTCTTTTTTAAACCTTTTATTTCAAATATAATGTTGCTCTGATGATTCTCACTGTAATTCTGTACTATGTAAAAAGATTACAGATCCATGATGGGCTCCAGAGGGGAAGGTGTTTTCTAGTTAGGAAATAGGGCAGTTGCCATATTTACGTAAAACTTTATAGTGCCATCACTAAAAACCTGGAATTGAACTCTTTGGGAATTTTCTTTAACTTTGAATGTTATTGATAATTGGTTTAGGATTTGGTGTAGGAATTGAAAAGTGCATCAGTTCATGTTGATATTGTACATAGATAATTGTGAATTATGTTGTGATATGACATTTGTCATCACTTCATGACTTTAGATTTTCAGATCCTGAAATTGGCCTGTAATGTGAAATAATTATTCTGTAAATTTGGGTAATTGCTCCTGGGGCATGAAGATATCTGTCAGGAAGGCGACTTTTACTTGAGTAGTTTGCGACTTTAATCCAGTTTAAGTTTATTTGCTAGAGATGTAAATATGAAAATAGCTGAACTTAATGTTATTCAGTAGAATGGACTGTCTTAGAGAAAACTTAAAAAAGTAGGGATCTCTAAGTCTTATTAGGCCTCTTTCTCATTATTGCTTCTTTTTCTCATACACAAACAATAACTAAGATGGACCCGACTCACCCTGAATTCAGTTTTGAGGATAAACTGTGGCTTTTCTTAGCTTCTCACTTTTCAGTCTTGAGGTCAAAATGCCTGTTAAGCGTGTCCCTCGGTTCTGGGTAGATTTCCTTTGTCTAGGTGCTTTATACTCTTAAAACTAAAGCAGTCAATACCATTTCCTCTTCTAGCTCTCCTGCTCAGCTAGGGAGGTTTGTTTTGGTTTTTCAAATTGCTCCACTGCTCTGAGATTATGTTAGAATTAAAGACATAGGAATAGAACCAGTTGTATGGGTTCGGTTCTGAGAATATAACATTCCATAACCAAATTGCCTGCAGTTCACATGGAAGTCTTAATTTCATTAGCAGTGGAAATAGCTTGAATAATATAATTTGAGGTTTATATCGGCCTCATTTTTGTAATTCCCTATTACCTTACTCAGGCATATCACTTAAAAAACTTACTTAACTGTCTCAGAACTGTTGACTTAAAGGGGCTTATAATCCATACTTTTAAATAATTTTTGTTTTATAAGACTTGTCTTTACAATTTTAGTGCATATGTTTAAGAGGGTTTCATGTCGCATAGCAATATAGTTCATATTTTTAAAACTCTGAACAAAGGACATTATTACATTGTGAAGATTGATGAAAAGTTAAAAGTTTTGAATGAGTGCGGACTAAATCTGTTTTATTTTTTATATTTTAAAAGATTTTATTTATTTATTTGACAGAGAGAGAGACAGCAAGAGAGGGAACACAAGCAGGATGAGTGGGAGAGGGAGAAACAGGCTTCGGCTGAGCAGGGAACCTGGGATCATGACCTGAGCTGAAGGCAGATGTTTAGCAACTGAGCCACCTGGGTGCCCCTTATTTTTTATTTTTAAATTTTTTTGAGATTTTATTTTTCAGAAAAAGAGAGGGAGGAAGGGTGGGAGGGAGAGAAGGAGCGCACAAGCAGGGGGATCTAGAGGCAGAGGGAGAAGCAGCAGGATCCCTGCTGAGCGAGGAGCCCTATGTGGGACTCATCCCAGGACCCTGGGTCATGACCTGAGCTGAAGGTAGGCACTTAACCAACTGAGCCACCGGACATCCCTAAATTTGTTTTATTTAACTCTTTTGTAGTCTTTTCCTAATGTATTTTTTCAGGAAATAACAGTACTATGTTTTGTTTAATCATGCATTTTTTAAGATATGGATTTTTCTAGAACTTTTAGTTAAGTTTCTCACCTCTACATAATAGATAGTGATTTCATAGTCTCAAATGCTTTTGTTTAACTGTCACAGTTGGTGCTCAGATTTTATTTTATTTTATTTTTTTTTTCTGGTGCTCAGATTTTAAACTTCCATTTACTAAGTGGTTGCCATGTATCTTAAGCATCTACTACGTATTTTATATGTTTTATCACATTTAATCCTCATAGACACCTTATGATATAAGTTTTATTTATTAGCTCTATTGTATAGATAATAGAACTCCTTATGTAGTAGAATTAGAATTTGAACCCAGGTTGGTCTGACTTTCAAGTCTCAGTGCTTAAACCATTAATTCACATTGTATATGATGGTTATATGTAATAAGATGAAGAAAGTCATTTAGGGACCTGGCCATCTTAGCTATATACTTACAGACTGCAAAGAAGTGAAGTATAAAAAGAGGTGTATGGTTAGATGGTTTGTCATTTAAAGGCTGTAGATGAATGGATAACATAGCCTTAATAGTGTTCTAATGCAGGTCATGTTAGTGTATGCTATTTCTGTTTATTTTGATAAATTTTAGGGAAGTTATGGGAATCTAGTATCTTAAGACCTCAAAAGCACATTGCTTTGCTTTATCTTTTCACATTCTTGCTTGTTTGTGTAAACCATAGCAGACATGGATTTTGGCGTTCTCTGTTGTATGTATACCTGATTTGCAAATGGCCTGTGAGTGGAAACAGCTAAGCAGGGATGTCCCTTTGGAATTCTAGAGAAAATTATTTTTTAAGTTCCTATATGCTGGTTTTGTTTATTGCTGTTCCAAGGAGATTAGGGGTAGAGGCAGTTTGGGTAAACCATGCTTCCATTTACAGTGCTTCTGAATTCTCTGGGGTTTTTAATTTGGGTGAATTTAGTGGGAATGAGAGGAAGATATGTTACAGTCCAAATTCATAGAATTCATTTCCCACAGAATCAATATGTTGTGTACCTTCTGGGAACCACCTCTTTACAGCTATTTGACGCTTGTGACTGAGCTATATGTAAGTACCGAAATACTAATAATTACCACTTTCAGTGGGTAAGGACTTGGGTTCTAGTTCTTTGAACTAACATGTAAGTTGAAGATTTTTTACTAAGGTATTTGACTATGTTGATTCAGATATACTAATAAAAACATGATTTTTTTAAGCCATCCATAATGAGAGACTGTATTTAGTTCCTCATATACAAAATTTAATCTTTTGATACCAACGAGGTGAATTTCTAGAAATACAAAACTGTTGTTGGTTTTGTAAACTCATCTATCAAATTCTTCTATTTTAAATGCATTAGGGATGCACAATGTTTTGTCTATTTTTGATATCTGATTAAATGTTAAAAAGTCAGATACTTTAGATAGTATATGTAAACTTTTTAGGAAGAAAAACAAATTCCCAGTTTATGACTTATTTTTGCGTATTATATTAAGCTGATGAGCTTTCCTCACCTTGGTTTTTAGCAATGTCTGTTAAGTGAGTGGCAGAATTTTTTGGGCCAGCTAGTTAAGCAGGTATTTATTTGGAGTGGCCTTGGTTCTGTCTCTGGGCTCCTCAGAGTACCATCAGGATGTTCCTAACTTGGTAATTTAGCTGCCTCTGCTGTACCATGTATTACCAGGTACCATGTATCGCTAGGCTTTATCTAGTGGTTGAGTAGTGGAAGTAGTGAGAGTAGCATTATCTGATAGGACTTGCTGACTATTGGATGTAGCGTGTGAGCAACAGGAAGAATGGTGGTGGTGTTAACATTGATGGTCAAGTGTTATGTATCTGTGTAACCAGTATCTTAACAGTAGACTTTTAATGGACAATTTAATTAGGACTTAGTTTTAGATTTACCAATCCTGAGTCTTCTGGATTTTTGTATCAAAAGGGTACCATGTGATTTTTTTTTTTAAAAAGCTACTGAGATTATGAAGTTTGTTATAGCATACATATAGTAACATTACTTAACCTAACTAATACAGAAATGGATTTCCAATCACGATAAACGATGCTGTTATTAGCTGGTCTGGATAAATAAAATTGTGTCACTTTTATAAGTGAAACTGAATCGAATTGAGATCTCAGAAATCTGTATTTTTCCCAGTACTCTAGTTTATGATCCAGAATGGCTAGTTGAAAGTTCAGGCAGTTGATTACTGCCTGAATCAGTTGATTACTGATTGTGTTGTTTGTTATCATGTCTAACTACTGGTTTTCCAGATATTTAAATTAACTAATGTATTGATATTTAAAGTGAAGAGGCAATTTTTTTAGTGACATAGAAAAATTTTCAGATCTTCTCACCTAAGTTAGGCACATGAAAATTCCTTTTTCTGTTTTTCAGTCATAGTAAAATTAAAGAATTCCTTTCTTCTAAAATTTCTGATTATTTGAAGACATTTGAATATTTAATTTCATGAAACGGTTTTATTGAGATATAATTCACATACTGTAAAACTTGCTTTTTAAAGTCTAGAAGTCCATCAACAGAAGAATAAAGAAGATGTGGTATGCATGCATATATATATATATATATATATATATATATACCTATACATACACAGTGGAATATTATGCAGCCATCAAGAAATGAAATCTTGCCTTTTGCAAGGATGCGGATGGAACTAGAGGGTATTATGCTAAGAAATAAGTCAATCAGAGAAAGACAATTATATGATCTCACTGATATGTGGAATTTGAGAAACAAGGCAGAGGATCACGGAAGTGAGGGAAAAATGAAACAAGATGAAACCAGAGTGGGAAATAAACCATAAGAGACTCTCAATCTCAGTAAATAAACTGAAGGTTGCTGGAGTGGAGGGGTGTGGGAGGGATGGGGTGTCTGGGTGATGGATACTGGGGAGGGTATGTGCTATGGTGAATGCTGTGAATTGTGTAAAACTGATGAATCACAGACCTGTACCCCTGAAACAAATAATAAATTAGTTAATTAAAAAAAGCAAAAACCAAAATAAAAAAATAAAATAAAAACAAAAAAATTCCTTGCTCTTTAACATGTGCAACCCAGTGGTTCTTAGTTAATTCACAAAGTTGTGCAGTTATTATGACTGTCTAATTTCAGAACATTTTTGATACCTCAAAAAAGAAAACTTATACTCACTAGTAGTCACTCTCCATTTTTTATAACTACTGATCTACTTTCTGTCTATAGATTTCCCTTTACGTATAAATGGAATCATAGTATATATGGTCTTTTTTGTCTGGCTCCTTTCACTTAGCATAATGTTTACAAGGTTCACCCACATTACAGCATGTTATCAATTCTTCATTACTTTTTATGGCCAACTAGTATTTATTTTATGTATTTATCGTACTTTGTTTATTCATTCATCAGTTGATGGACTTTGAGATTGTTTCTACTTTTTGGCTATTATGGCTAAAGTTGTTCTGGACGTTCTTAAGCAAGTTATTGTGTGGACATAAGTTTTCAGTTTTCTTTGGTATATACCTAGGAGTGGAATTGGGTATATCCTGAGTCATCGGGTAACTCTTTTTTTGGGGGGGGGTAGATTTACTTATTTTAGAGAGACAGAGAGTGAACAGGGAAAAGGGCAGAGGGAGAGGGAGAGAGACTCTCAAGTAGACTCTGTGCTGAGCATGGATTCCTTCTTCAGGCTTGATCTCAAAAGACCATGAGATCCTGACCTGAGCCGGAAATAAGAATCTGCTGCTTAACTGACTGAGCCATGTAGGTTCCCCCCCACTGGGTAACTCTTTAACTCTCTGAGGAACTGCCAAACTTTCATAGAGGCTGTTCCATTTCATATTCCTACCAGTGGTGTGTGAGGGTTCCAATTTCTCCACATCCTCATCCATACTTGTTTTTGCTTCATGTACTTGGTGGGGGGGGTGCGTGCCATGTAATTTTGCTATATTATTGTATGCCTTTTTGAAAATCGATGTTCCCTTGTTGTGGAAAGATAAAGGTTTATTCAAAGTTGACCTAATTGATACTTATTTTGTTGACTGTGGTAACGTTGCAGTTATATTTGGGGGTAAAAGAAACAAAAACAAAAACCCAAAACCTGTTCTAGATACCTACTGCTTTTGCAAGTGAAAAGAAATGATGTGTGATATTTGTTTCAAAACTCTCTTTTCCCTCAAAAAGGCAATGGGGGATAGATGAAAGAAGAATAGCAAAATATTGATAATTGTTTGAGTTGAATACTTGGGAGTTCTTGAAGATGGTATCTTGGGGTTCGTTTTGTTCTCTCTACCTTGTGTATGTTTAAAAATTTTCGTAGTAAAGAAAAAAAATTCAAAAGACTGTCCTTTATGCAGAATGTTATGACATAGAAGTATCTATTAAATGTTTGGACTGATGGAAAAATGATACCTTATGATGACTGTAGTATCAAAGAAACTTTTTTAGATTCCAGCTGAATTAATAAGTATATTATGGAAACTTATAAAGCATTATAGAATTCATTTTGTCCATGGGTTAAATCAGTTATTATCTACTTAGCTTTTAAGTTATGTTATATAATTTACTATTCATTCCCCACTCAGTATTTATATGTATTGATTGAAATTTCAAGATTTGTGACTGTATTTTAAAAAAACACCTCCTGTGTTGATTCGGTTGTTTATATATTGGAATTTGAACTTGTGCATTTTGGGAATGGCACACTCAAATTACTTACAGGAGAAGCTAGATTATGCCTAACAGCTAACTATCTTGGAAACAGAGCTATACCTTTCCCTTCATCGTGGGTACTCAGGCAACCCTGAACCACAGATCTTATTCAGTATGACAGTTTCTGTTATGATTATTTTTGATATAAGACCCTTGTTAGTAGCCATGCTGAATACATATATTCTGTTTGAAAATTGTTATAGTTGTTGCTTGGATTTGGGATTTTTAATAATTGTTGATATAACTAATACTTAATTGTTTTAATAGAATTTGTGGAACATCTGCCTGTTTAGGTACTATGGGGACCGTACATAATTTGATTTTAAATACTTTAATAGTAGTAAATCTGCACTTAGCAGATTTATCATACATACAAAATAGGACAGAAGTAACCAGAACATATTTCCTATTCTCGGTTTCATATAGAGATGACAGCTGAATCTCTATGCACTTGAGTTGATTTTTCTTTAGTCCTGTGTTTTTGAAAAATGTACAGAGGTATTTGTGAGAATGGCAGGAATAATAAAAACTGGAATTGTTACGTAAAACTGTAACTGAATCCAAATGACTCTTGAATTAAAACCAATAAATTGTGCTGTATGTTAGTAAAGAAGAAAATAAATTTGGTATATTCTTTTAAATATAAATACTGATAAAACAATTCAAAGTAACTGTGGTGACCTTGAAATTTTATCCCATTGTTGACTTATTATTACTAGAAGGCTAGCCATCTTCTCATATTGTTAAAGGTTTTTAATGATAGTCACACATGCATTGTATGATGGCTGAAAAGGCAAATTTCTAGTTTACCTTTTTCTCCTTTTTTTAAAAAAATGGTAATTACCTGTATTTAGTTTTATACCTATTTATATTTTATTATAGACTATCATTTGCTGAGCTCTTAATGTCTTAAGTAGAATTTGGAAAAAAAAAATTCTTAAATTATGTCAGTTTTCTGCTAAACTGTGCCTAAAGGAAGTTTTACTTTACTCATATTTAGGCATGTTATTCCCAACTTCCAATTTGTATAATTAGAAAAAGTTGAATTATTTTCTTTGTCCCATTTCTTAGTTGACGAAGGATCAGAGATTGGTGTATTCGGGCAGACTGCTTCCCGATCATCTGCAGCTGAAAGACATTCTCAGAAAAGTAAGCTTTTCTAACCACTATTTGATACCAGATACATTCAGAGTATGAAAAGAGAGAGGTTCTGAAGTTTTATCTATATCCAACTAGTTCAGTTTTTAGATATTAAAAATCAACCCTTTTGGGTAGCAAAACATGAACATGAATTAGAAAGTAAGAAACATAATGATGGAGTCTAGTTAGTTTAGGTAATAGTTTTGTATATCCATCTGATAGCTAAATATGAAATATGATTTTATGTTTCTGTGCAGGTATTTGTTATATAAGAAAGCAGTATTGACTTCAAGTAGTGAAGGATTTTCACTGATAATCTCTTCTCTCTTAAATCCCTTAAATCTTAAATCTTAAATTTTAGCTTTGCTGTTGTGACTTCTTGCTGTCATTTTCATTTTAATCAGCTAGTTTTAGTTTGCCAAAGTGGCTTAACAGCTTCTCTTCCTTGACCCCCCTCAAAAGTAGTGGATTGCGGGGGTGCCTTGGTGGTTCAGTGGGTTAAGCCTCTGCCTTTGGCTCAGCTCATGATCTCAGGGTCCTGGGATCGAGTCCCGCATTGGGCTCTCTGCTCAGCAGGGAGCCTGCTTCCTTCTCTCTCTCTCTCTCTCTGCCTACTTGTGATCTCTCTCTCTGTCAAATAAATAAATAAAAACCTTAAAAAAATAGTGGATTGCAGCAGATTTTCCCCCTTTCTCTCTCTTTGATAGACTTTTTTTTTAAAGTAAGCCCCATGCTCGATGTGGGGCTTGAATTCATGACCCTGAGATGAAGAGCCACATCCTTACTAATGACCCAGCCAGGTGCCCTGATAGACTTGAATTTTTGGAGTAGTTTTAGGTTCATAGCACAATTGAGCAGAAGGTATAGAGATTCCCCATATACCCCATGTTTTTACACATGACTAGGCTACCCCACTAACAAAATTCCACATCAGAGTGGTATATTTGTTATAACTGACATTGTACACAGTGTATTACAGTGATGCAGCATTATCATCAAAAGTCCGTAGTTTACGTTAGGGTTCACTCTTGGTGTGGTACAATTTATGGGTTTCCCAAGTAAATAATGATGTATATCCACCATTATAATATCCTGAAGAATAGTTTCACTACCCTAGAAATCCTGTGTGTTCCACCTGTTCATCTTCCCCCTGTGTTTATGCTTAAAAAATGTTTCTGCTATATGCTCTTTGAAATACACACTTATTTATAATTTTAATCCAAGATGGCTAGACTATGCATATGAATACTTTTAAAAAAATTATTTGACAGAGAGACAGCGAGAGAGGGAACACAGGCAGGGCGAGTGGGAGAGGGAGAAGCAGGCTTCCTGCTGAGCAGGGAGTCTAGCACGGGCGATCGCAGGACCTGGGATCATGATCCGAGTCAAAGCCAGACACTTAATGACTGAGCCACTCAGGTGCCTCTTAATACTTTTAAAAAGGTTTTTGCTTCCATAAATGATTTCTGTCCAGAAGAGTTAAAATAAAAATCCTCAAAGGATGTTGTGCCCCTTATATGAAACATTTTGAACAATCTGTTTATATTTTGAATAGATCTTAAAAGTGTTTTTGTTAAAGTCAGGGTACCCCTTTACTTTTTTTCAGGTAGATGCTGACATTAGCTTTACCAGTTTAGTTATAAAATATTTTGCAGAAACGTTCTCCAAAGGTGAATGAAAACTATTAATTAATTGTGATTAATATGACCTTTGAAACTAGGTTTCTAAGGATAAACATCTTATACTTGGATGCTTTTTAGTATTTTGTATTCTGAAGCTAAGAGGACCTTAAGTCAGGTGTGCTTTCTACCTACCTTCCCAGGCATAGTTCGTGTCATGCTTTCTCTGGGAATGTCTTCTCCCTAGCTTTCTAACCTTGTTAACTTGTTAAGCAGTTGTAATTTATGCCTCTCAGTTTTGTGCAAAAGACTGTTTTATATATTCCCTAGCTGGGCTCTAATGTGTTGTTCTGATATTTTAACAAGGTCCTGAGCCTCTTTAGGTGAAGGGTTGACTCTTACCCTTTTGTGGATTCACCTCAGAATTACGCACAATTCTAGGTTGATGGAAGGCGTTGATACATTCTTAGTTTCTGGTAGCTTCGTTTCCCTTTCTCACAAATGGGAATCTTTCTTTTCTTTCTGTTCCCTTTTCTTTATCATTTTCTTGTTTTCTTTTCTTTTTTCCTTTTTTTAAGCTGCTGAGCCATCCTTTGTTCTTCTCTGCCCTCCTATATTCTCTCTCCTTTCTCCATCTTATATATACTAGCTTTATGCCTGACTATAAATATACTCATGAAATCACTAAGCTTAAATGCCAATTCTAATCCTTATTAGAATATTTTCTTTCAGCCATAGTCATAAGTTTATGCGGAAAATGTGGAAACATGGAATATGTACAGAATGTAGTTCAAATATATACTTTAAATCTGTGTATAATTGTTAGAGGTAAAACTGATTTTTTAATTAAAAGAAACTATACATCACCTGGCTAAAATTAAGGTAGAGTAGGTACAGTTGAGTTTCTTTATTAGGGCTGCAAAGTCTCAAGTAATGGAATTATTTTCACTACTCAAAATTTTAGGCCTAAGTTCCAATGTGACTGTTACATAGTTTTGGTATTAAAATGCTAGATATCTTTATGTTGAAGAAGTAGATTGCATTGATACAACTTCACAGCACTGCTTGCTTTGAGACTCCTTGATATACAAAGTAATTTTTTCATATAGTAGGTACTGCATAGTCTATAGTTAGACTAGATGGTTTTCTATAGGGCATGGAGAATATATTGAATTCAGAAGGGCCCCAGATACTGAAAGAGTAAATCACCATACCTTCAGATGGCAACGATTTATTACTAATAAAATGGCTACACTAGAAAGGAATTTAAAATTGGAGTTAAATATTTCAGCTTACTTACTGACTTTTTGAATTATACACTTTCCAGTACTGCCCTTTCAATGTAATTTTCTTTAATTGTAGCAAGATGAGTATCATATGGTTCATCTAGTATGTACTTCTCGGACTCCTCCCAGTTCTCCAAAATCCAGCACCACTAGAGAAAGTCATGAAGCATTGGCATCCAGCAGCAGTTCTGTGAGTTTTCTGGGGAGGAGTAAATGTTGAAGTTTTCTGATTATCCTTAGAAGTGAAAAAACAGAACAATTGGAGCTTGTGGGTTGTGAGATTGTGTTTTGAACAGCTTGAGTTAGGCGTTTAAACTTTGTTTTTAGAGATCCAGTGCATAGTGTTATCCCTGGAAGCTCGAGTTATTTGCTGTAGGGATTGAAGATCCAATCTTCAGGGGTTAAATGCTAAAATACCCAGAAAACACAGTGATGATATGGTTACATAGTTTAAAATCTAGGACCAGTAAAGTTTCACAAATATTAAAGGTACTTGTATTCAAGGTGGATTAAATTATTTAAGTTTTGAGTATGCCAAATCTCCTTGAAGTAGATTGCTTTGTCAGGAATTTTGTTTTTTTTTTAAATGACTGGATTTGGACATACATTCCAACTTCAGGAGGAAAAATTACTTCATCTGCTCAGTTCTTTCAGACTTGGGTATTCATTTTTCCCTTCTTATTTTTCCATCTGCCAGAATTGTTTTGGAAATTTTTAAAATGTTGAACTTTTCAACTTAGATATACTCATACAACTTTTAAAGACAAATTCTTTATGTTTAATTATTTTTGGTTTCCCATTAAAGTTTTATATGACACCTTTGGAGGTGAGAGAAAAGGATTGGATGAATGGAAGGTTGCTTTAAACCTCTTGGGCAAGGAACTTACATACTGCTAAGTATACTTACCTTCTTGTCAAGAATCTAACCAAAACTTGAAGGAGGGGATGGTTGGCCGAGGTTATAACTAGTTGAAGGATCTTCCAGTAATTACTAGTTAACTGTTTCTTTAAGAAACTAGATCCTTTAGTTGCTATATTTAATTAGTATGGGCTCAGTGGTAAGTATTTTCCAGCATGAGCTATGGGAATTTAGCTTTCATTAAACTGAAGTTTGGTTTATCAGTAAACCCAAGGGTCTTTCTATGTTTCCTACCTTTCAAAAAGAAGGGACAAAACACTGGCCTTGCACAGAGTTCAGGATATAGTCTTTGGACACATATATGTTGCTTCAGTTTTTGTTAAGAAGGATCCTTCTGACTTGTCACGTGGTTCCTCAGCCATGATTTCATGTCGTTAGTATATATATTCATTTTTTTCAAGCTGTGTTATGAAAATCTGAAAAGTATTAAGGGAAAATTAAGTTCAATTATCCTTTTTTTATGGCTGAGAAATTTCAGTGGGATTTGAGAATGTCTTAAAAATCTAGTCATTGAAAGTGTTATCTAATAAGGTCAGAAAAAAATTAGTTCTAGCAAAATTAGGCTATGATGCCAAATGGATATGCCTTTCTTCTGTTAATTTTTTAAAAAAAATGACTAACATATTGTGCTGGTCCATTTAATGAGAAATTTTGACAGAAAGGAAGCCTTTACCAGTTTAGGTCCTAAGAATCAGACTCCCTGGACTGATTAGGTAGACACCTACTTGGTGTCTACTTTATGTGGAATAACCTCTTAAAGAAAGCTTTGTTAGTTTTGCAAAAGACTGTTCTTCTTGGCAGGCACTTTTTGCATAGCAGGAGTTAGGAAGATAGATACACCAAAAGACATCCAGTTAATAGGAAGGCAGTACAGGTAAAATATAATTTTAATGAAGTTGGAAAGATGTTAAAATTATATTGTGTCCAGCTATTTTATATTTCAAATGTAATTATGTTTTAAATTTATATAAAACATGTGACAAACTATTTTCAAACAGCAACAAATTGGGGTGGTCTTTAAGTCATTACATTTTTAAGGTTATTGAATCTGTGAGTTAATATCATCAGAACATGAAAAATTTAAAATCTTTATTGGTATCTTGTTCATTTTGTAAAAAAACGTATTTTTGATTTTCTGAACTCTTAATCTCATCAGAATTAAAATATCAGCCTGTTATGTTGGGCCCAAGATTCAAATCTGTATATTTCTAAAATTCATTTTTTTTGCAGTTCATAAATACGTTTTTACCACCGTGTCTCTAATCTCATGATTGCAATGAATTAAATCTCTTTGAAGAAATAATTACATTTTTGTTCGTAGAGTTCAGATCAGTCAGGATCAACATCTCCATCATCCAGTCAAGAAACCTTGTCTTTAGCTGCCAGTTCTTCCTCAGAAGGATTGAGGCAACGTACCCTCCCACAAGCACAAACCGACCCAGCACAGAGTCATCAGTTCCCCTATGTAATGCAAGGGTGAGTGAAATCGTAGTTGAGCCTCTTAAAAATCTGTTACTCCTGATTTCAGGATAGTCCCTCTGCAATAATCAATGTATATTGGAAATTTATTCATATTCTTCCTTATACATTTTGAGAATTAGGGGGTTAAGTAGAGCAGTGCTTTTGAAAGCTGGCCATACCCAGAATCATCTAGGGCAGTGCTTTTCAGCCTTAACTCTTTGTGCTAATCACTTGGGGATCTTGTTAAGCTGCAAGTCTGATGCAGTAAATCTGATGAGCCTGAGATTCTGCATTTCCAGCAAGCTCCCAGGTGCTGCTGATGCTTCTGATGCTTTGAGCATACTTCAAATAGCAGGATCTAGGCAACTAAACAAATTCTTTTTTAGTCAGTTTCACAATGGATCTACTCAAATTAGCTTTCTGGGAAGCTGATGGGTGAGTGAGGATGTTCATGGAAGAGTATAAGGCCCAATAAGCTGGTTTTAGAAAGTTCCACAGGTGTTTCTGATCAGCCAGACTTGTTAACAACTGTAATGTATTAAAAAGGATATGTTAACCATTGCATGTTATCTAGAGTCTGTGTTAGAGGAGTTTACCCAAGAGGCTTGTTATGGCTACATTATATTTAGCAATTATTTAGCCTCTTGGATTAGGCAGTTCTAGGGGGAAGTGCAGCCAACAGCCACAGCACATCCTTCAGACAGCTCAAAGAAGATCCTGGAGAATATGGTTTGGACCTGGGTTATGTGTGAAACCAAGGTATTTAATTGGGGTACTATTGTTACTTTTGAAGTAAAGGAAACATGAGTAATATATTGGGAGTGAGATAGTTTTGTATTGCATAGCATGCTATGGTCCTGCAGTGTGTGGCAGTGCTCCAGATCTATGATTGTGAGGCTGGAAATAAGGAAGTAGCTAGGACCGTAGAGTGGTCATAAGGGACATAACCAAGGAGTAGCCATTGATGGCTATGTTAAAAGGGATAGAATAAACATTAAGATACTTTTTACTTAGAGCTTTAGACAGTCCTTTTGCTTTTCTATTGAATTATATTTGACATAAAACATTAGGTAATTAGGTGTACAGCAAAACTCTATTCTTAATGTTGAAAAACAAAGGTGAGTACATAGCAAAATATAAGAAAACTCATTGTCTCCTATTTTTTGAATGTGAAGTTTTTTCTGTAAAAGTATTTAGGTAAGGCTGATGGTCGGCTTTTATGAGGCACCTATGAAACAATTTTTGTTTTTAGAAAACGATTACTGCATACCAAAACATAGTTATTTGTAAAAAGTAATGTTCACAGGGTTTACATTATGGAATAGTAGCTTAAAATATTTTCTATCCTATGACAGTAATTCATTTCTTCTCTCTTTTTTTTTTTTTTTTTTGCTGAATAAGACAGTTTCAGTTCCTTTCAATTTGTACAATGATTTTATTTATTTTATTTCGTGGTAGTGCTGGAAAGTGAGAGTATAATGTATATAATAAACCTAAAAGAATATAAGATTTTTAGCTCTTTCCCATACTTACACTGAATATATTTTGTAATACAACAAAGCTTATAAGTTGCAGGTCTTCATAATAATACCATAGATATCTTGGAAAAAGATGAATAATTTCTCTAAGATTAATAACTTCTCTAAAAGTTTCTCTTCTCTATGGGGGGAGGGGGGTTATGGACATTGGGGAGGGTATGTGCTATGGTGAGTGCTGTGAAATGTGTAAACCTGGCAATTCACAAACATGTACCCCTGGGGATAAAAATAGATGTTTAAAAGTTTCTCTTCTCTAATAATTTCATTTCATGAGATGAAAGTGTTCAGCTCTTAGCAATGTATTAAACAGATCAGAAAATTCAGAAATAGTGTTTATTTTGCCAAATGTGAGTATTAAGATGATGAACAGTAAAATCCTTAAAGGTATTACAGCTTTGCTTAGGGAATCTCTTACCAGATGAATAATGTTTGGTTTCAAATCAGGAAGGCGGTACAGCTTAGTGACTACAGGTTCTTCAGTCAGCCTGCCTTGGTTTGAATCTATCTGCTGACTAGCTTGGGCAAGTCTTCCCTGCTTTGCTTCAGTTTGCTCATTATCTGGAGATTATAATAGTTATCATACAGGATTCCAATGTGGATTAAAAGAGTTCATGTATGTAAAGTGTTTACTGATGTGTTAGCAATTACTTACAAATTCATTCATATTTAGAAGAGAATGTTGTACATTGATTCAGCAAACAGACTTGAATGAATGAATGCCAGTACTAGGTGCTAGAAAATAAATATTATTTGGGAAGAGTACTTTGTGATATAAAAAGCAATTTACTGAAAGTTTAATAGATTATTCAGTTTAATAATGAATATAATTTAACTTAATCTCACAGGTATAATTTTTTACTAATGAAGACTTTAAATCTTTTTTTTTTTTTTAAAGATTTTATTTATTTATTTGACAGACAGAAATCACAAGCAGGCAGAGAGGCAGGCAGAGAAAGAGGAGGAAGCAGGCTCCCTGCTGAGCAGAGAGCCCAATGCAGGGCTCCATCCCAGGGCCCTGAGATCATGACCTGAGCCGAAGGCAGAGACTTTAACCCACTGAGCCACCCAGGCGCCCCTAAATCTGTCTTTAAGTGATTTTAACATGCACCTTAGCCTTAAATGTGCAAGAGCAATAATTTAGTGACCTTGATGAACTCACCAACAAAATAGAAGCTCTGCATTCCTTTTTCAAAATTCAGTACAGCTTACATTTAACTAATCGCCTGTTTTTCACCACGTAGGTTAGTGTTCTCAGTCTTTAGTGAGCTTGTTAAAACTGCTAAATTCTGGTCCCTTCTCCCCTGAGATTTTGAATGACTAGGTTTGGGGTGGTGCTTAGGAATTTGCCAACTTAATACCCTGGGAACCTAACTTTGAGAAATCCTGATACAGTGATTATTTGCCCATAGCTAGGTGTTGAGGAAATGTAAGAAGACCAAAGCAGTACATGTATATCACCACAGTAGCTGTCCATCATTTATAAATCTTGACTGACTCTTTTGGACTCAGTCTTTTGTCACATTTATTTACTTTAACTCCCAAAATTACTGATTGGGTTATAGAATACCCACTGTTTTGTATCTCGGATTTTCCCCCGTAATACTAACAAAACCTATTCATTGTACCCTTGCATATTGACTTTTTTTTTTTTTTAAGATTTTATTTATTTATTTGAGAGAGAGACAGAGAGAGAGCACAAGTAGGCAGAGCAGCAGGGAGAGGGAGAAGCAGTCTCTCTGCTGAACAGGGAGCCCGAAGCAGGGCTCGATCCCAGGACTCTGGGATCATGACCGGAGCCAAAGGCAGCCGCTCAACTGACCGAGCCACCCAGGCGCCCTGACTTTTTTTTTAAAGTAAAAATTGTAAAAATTGCTGGGGTGCCTAGGTGGCTTAGTCGTTTAAGTGTCTGACTCTTGATTTCAGCTCAGGTCCTGATCTTAGGGTTGTGAGATGGAGCCCACAGTTGGGCTCTGTGCTGGGTATGGACACTGCTTAAGATTCTCTCTCCTTCTGCACCCCCCTCCAAAAGTAAAGATTGCTTATAGCTCATCACATAGAAGTAACTAATTATTTTTGTAATATCCTTTTACTCTTCTAAGTAAACTTTTTAAGTAAAAATAATACTATTATATTTGGTAGATCTTTTTAAAAATATAATTTAGTCAGGACATATTTCCAGTTCAAATATAAATCTACCACATTTAAAGTCTTGAGACACGTGGCACTCTGGATGAGTTCTTAAATTTACACCAATGTTTTTTAGACTTTTGTTCAATATTCATTTAGGGTGATTTAACTCTGGACTAGAGTTGGAAGTGGGGATAAAGAACAGGGACAAGGACCATTAAAGGCAGTGCCCAAACAGCAAAATAAAAGCCCTGCTGCTAACCAGGAAGTTCAAAGACCAAGCATTATTATTTGAACATGAACATTCCCTTCCCACCACCCCAAGCATCTTACTGAAATACTCCCTCCACATATGTGTAGTTCTAGTTAGAGAAGATCTAAAAAGTACAAGTTTCTCCAGTTGTTGAAGTTTCGGTAGTGCCTTAGTTTAACATCCTGGTTGGCTTCCCCTTGGTCGGCTTCTGTACCGACTTCTTGTTTGAAACAGCCTTTGGTTAGCACTTGCTAATCATATTCTTACCGTTCCCCCGCCCCCCATTCAAAGCCCATTCTTTCCAGGGAGACTACTTTGATGCACACAGGACATTTGCTGTTCCTAGCATTACCTCTGTGTTTCAACATCTGGTGTCCATTTATTTAAGAAAGTAAGATTTTTCATTACGTGGATATGCCACTTTGCTCACTCTCCTATCGATAAAGAATGTCTTTAGTTAGTTGTACTACCTGATGACCTCAAAATCTCAGTGGCTTACACCAAAACACTTTATTTTCCTTGTTCATGAGTCTTGTTAGGCACTTGTGACAGCTCTGCTTCAGGCTATATTTAGGTTGAGTTCTGATCTGTTTCATGTTTCTCATTCTTTGGACCAGAAACTCCCTGGACAGGTTCTTTTTATGACAAATGACAGGAACATAAGAGGGGAAGCTAACCCCTGACCGCATTTACAGCCTCTGCATGTGTCACATTCACTAATGTTCCCTTGGACAAAACAGGTCACATGGCCATGCTCAATAGCATTGAGGTATTGTCAAGTTACCAGAGATGTGCCAGTAAATGCTTACGAACTGGCTCTTCCCGTGGGGAGGGCGAATAAACTGATGTGTGGCATTTGCTGATTTCTGTGGTATTTACACTTTCACCATGACTGATTTCAAGATACCAAGGGTTGGCTCACAAAATTCCTGAACTTGAGCAATTAGTTTTGTGAGTCAATATTAGCTGGCATAAGCCCACTTTGCCTCTATACGCCAGACAGTATGTGTGTATAATCCTGTTATAGAAGAGTGAAGAATTGGGGCAATATTCTATCATAAATATTTAGGTTGTTTCATTTCTTCCCACTAACCTCATGACAATCAATACTCTTTTTTTTTTTGAGATTTTTTTATTTATTTGACAGAGAGAGAGAGAGCGCACAAGCAGGCAGAGAGGCAGGCAGAGAGAGAGGGGGAAGCAGGCTCCCCGCTGAGCAGAGAGCCCGATGCGGGGCTCAATCCCAGGACCCTGGGATCATGACCTGAGCTGAAGGCAGAGGCTTAACCCACTGAGCCACCCAGGTGCCCCTCAATATTCTTAAATACTCACATGTTAGCGGCTATTCTTTTAGGATAATTTGTAAGAAGGGAAATTCTTGGGTCAAGGTGTTTCTTAAGACTTTCTGAGACTCTTAAAGACTATTGCAAAATTGTAGTAAAGAAAAGTTGTACCAGTTTATTCTCCCAATAATAATTGTTAAGGTGTCTGATACCCCATACAAATGAGTACTTGCCAGTGTGATGAATTGTAATGTTCCTGTTTTAATTTGAGTCATGATAAAGAGACATTCTTTTTGCTTTGTTTTGTGAAATACTTATTTGTGGTGTGTTGCTGTTTTTCATTTCTGACAGTTCTTTATCTAAAAGAATATTAGTAATACTTACAGAGCACTTAGCACAAGCTAGGCATTGTATTAAACATTTATACATGCTGTAATTCAGTGCTATACATTGACTTTTACATAAACTCTGTGGTCTAGGTACTATTTTCTCTCATTTTATAGACGAGAAAAGGGCTTAAAGGGTCCAAGCTTGCCTAAATTCACAGACGTGGTCAGCAGCAGAACTAGAATTCAAATCCATATCTCACTTGAAAGTCTGTGTTTTTAACAGTCTTGTTGAAGTGACTCTATTTTGTCATTTGTTTTAGTAGGTTGCCATTTGTGTTTTGACTTCATTTATAATGGTGTTTCTCTCCTCTCTGCCTTCCCATTTAAAACTTTATTTTAGTCAGATCTACTGATCAGATTTTAAGTATTGGTGACTGAGTAAGCAAATCTGTTTCTTTGAGAACCTTGTGACTTTCTTCGATAAAAGTTTACCTCATAATGTGTTATATTCTGGACACTGAAGACAGGAAGATGAATTATGTACTTGCCCTCAATGGAAATAGGTCAGAGAGACAAATTAACCACCTGCTGATGTGCTGTCATGGTCTTGAAAAAAATTTTGTAGGAGCCTGGACAAGGAAGTGACTGTCTCTGCTTGGAGGAGCGGGGAGGGCTTCATAGGTGCTAATGTTTGAGCTGATTGTAAGGGGAGTTCAGCAGGTAGAACAAAGCAAGTGTGGAAAGTCTTAAGAAGGCATATTCTTGGAGCAAGGTGGGGATTTCCTGCAGTTGCTGCATCTTCCTATGGAGTGGTAAGGGAAATGGGACTGACTTCACAGGTTATTTGGGAAAGAATTTGTTCTTGAATTTTGAAGTTTCCAGTTCCTTTTATCTTCTCTTGTTTGTAATTCTTAACTTTATTTTTTTTTTTATTTTATTTTGTTTTTTTTTCAGTGTTCCAAGATTCATTGTTTATGCACCACACCCAGTGCTCCATGAAATACGTGCCCTCCTTAATACCCACCATCAGTGTCACCCATCCCTCTACCCCCCTCCCTTCCAAAACCCTCAGTTTGTTTCTCAGAGACCTCAGTGTCTCATGGTTCATCTCCCTCTCCAGTTTACCCCACTTCACTTTTCCTTTCCTTCTCCTAATGTCCTCCATATTATTCCTTAACTTTAAAAAACGTAGTAATGGGTGTCTTTTGGTATAGCTCTCAAGTACTGGTTTGTCTTTCAAGTTCTTGGTTTTTGTCATGATCTCTGTTGTACTCAACCATTTCCATGTGTTCCTGTGAATTTCCCTCACCCCTTTTTTTCTGTTGTTTAGTTTTTATCAAATAGTACTAACTGGTATAGTCTGTCTGAAAAGGGAAAAAAAAAGCTGTTAGCCTTTGTGCCATGAAATGATTTCCTCCCACAGGTATATCACAGCAGTTTCCTCACCAAGTTTGCTTATACTTTTTAAACATTCACAAGTACAGAAAATATTATAACGAACCCCCATTTACCTGACACCCAGTTTCAACAACTGTTAACCATTCTTTATTCCCGCTTATTCCTCCTTTTTTTCTTGGGCTGAAGTATTTTCAAGGCAAAACCCAGCTACCCTCTCATTTCATCTGTGAATATGGGTATCTGTGACAGATATGGACTATAAGAAAATCTTAATCAAAATACCAGTAGAATACTCAGAAATTCTTTAATATCATCAAATACCCTATTTGTTTTTTGTTTTTTTAAAGATTTTATTTATTTATTTGACAGAGATCACAAGCAGGCAGAGAGAAAGGAGGAAGCAGGCTGCCTGCTGAGCAGAGAGCCCGATGCGGGGCTCGATCCCAGGACCCTGAGATCATGACCTGAGCCGAAGGCAGCGGCTTAACCCACTGAGCCACCCAGGCGCCCCTCAAATACCCTATTTGTATTCAGTTTTTCCTGATTATCTCAAATGTCTTTTTATAGTTGTCTTGATTGAATCAGTATTCAGAGAGGTTGATATTACATTTGGTTGATTTTTTTTTTAAGATTTTATTTATTTATTTGACAGAGATCACAAGTAGGCAGAGAGGCAGGCAGAGAGAGAGAGGGGGAAGCAGGCTCCCTGCCGAGCAGGGAGCCCGATGCGGGGCTCCATCCCAGGACCCTGGGATCATGACCTGAGCTGAAGACAGAGGCTTTAACCCACTGAGCCACCCAGGCACTCCTTGGTTGATGATTCTTAAAGCTCTTCTAATCCTTTACTCCTTTCTCCCCTCTTTTTTTTTTTTTTTTAACAGATTTTCATAATGTTTATTTTTTGTTTTATAGCTAAAAGCTGCTATGTTTTAACAATATTGCTAAAACAAAATATCATTTGGGTAGGGCAGAGATGTGAAATTTTTTTCCATATTTTGTATTTAAGTTAATTCTCAGAAGCAGAATTACTTGGGAAGTTGGGTAAAAGTCAACATTTTTAAAGGTATTTAATTTTGTAAAATCATTTTTTAAAGCCTTATTCCAGTTCATCCTGTTAGCAGTGAAGTCAATTATTGCCAATTGTATGTACATTAATAGTCTTTTGAATATCATGTTAAAAATTCATGAATTTAGTAATGATTCTTATCTCATTCTGGTTAGACCCAGGTTATATCAGCTAAAGATAAAATTCAAGTAATAAGAAGAAAAAGAAAGTTAGCAAATACGCAAATTCTGTGTTTACTCACATGTTTATCCCTATAGTTGTCTTGATATATGTGAATTTCTACAAATCTCACATTACACACTCTGGAGTTTATTCTGATTTAGGCATAGGGGACAATAAAAATAAAAATAGCTATATTTATTGAGTACAGACTAACAATCTTATGAGGGAGATTCTATTATTAGCCCCATTTTTGAGGTGAGGAAACTGAGTCATAGAGAACTTAAATATGCCTTCCAACAACTTTTATTGAGTTAATAGACATTTAACCTACTTTAAGAATACGTATATACATATGTTCTGCCAATCTTGATTTTTAACTAAAAAAATATTTTATAGATTTTTATAATGTTTTTTATTTTAGAGCTAATAGATGCTATGTTTTTAATAATATTACTAATATACAGTATCATTTTGGTAGATTCCCCATTCCTCAAAATATTTTGTTGTGAAGTTTATTTTAGGGCTTTTGGTTCTTAAGGAGAGTGTACTTAAAATGTAATTAAAAGCATTTTGGCATTTTCTGCTGAAATGAAAAGATAGCAAAATGATCAGGCTTGCCACACATTTTGTGGGTGATTTGCTTTATTTTCTTATTGAGATTGGGCTGAAATGTTAGTTATTCTATATATTTGGGGGCCTGGGTCATCTTCTGTAAGCCATAATCTTATTTGAAGAATGTTGAAAATAAGTATTTCTCTTTTCACTCTGACTTAGTACATTTTGTCACGGGTGCCTTATACTTAAGAAATGAAAATTCTGAGAAATGCTTTCAACTTCTAGAGTATGGAAAGATATTTCTTTATCTCTTTATTGCAGAAATGTGGACAACCAACTTCCTGGGCAAGCCATTCCAGCTGGGTTCCCAGTGTATCCCGCTTTCAGCCCCTTGCAGATGCTGTGGTGGCAACAGCTGTATGCTCATCAGTATTACATGCAGTAGTAAGTTAGTTTGAGTTCGGTTTTTTTTTGCTTAGTGTGCTATTTGCTTTATTTTCTTTCTCAGCCTAGGTAAGTTGATTTGGGCTTTCATTTACTGATGTATTTTATTGGTTTTTAAAAATTACTGTGAGAATGAATTTGCCAACATTTCAAAAGATACTTTCTTTTAAATTATTTGGCTTAAGAGAGAAGGGTTCACATCCAGTTCACATCAGCTAAACCTGTTCTTTGTTTCTCCCTCTTTCCCCTAATTACATTTAGCAGCCTTGAGATGCTTTCTTTAATATAACATTTTATCTACTTAAGAGGAGAAAACTGAGGGAAGTTTCACTGGAAGGCAGCAAATCTCCATGAAGAGATAGGATGCTCAATGAAAAGGAATCCTGTGTCGGAGATTCGTGTTGACATAGGCTAATAATATGCTTTCTGGACTATCAGCATTTTCATAAGTCTTGCTTCTGGTCAGCATGTGTCTTAGCACTGAGCAGAGCTTCTCAGCCTTCACTCTTCTGGACTCTATGCGTTCATTTAACATTTCTAGCTTCTCTTTACTATTCTCTTGTTTCTATGATTTTGCTGTCCTCTTGATTGTTTCTGTTTTTCTGATCACTCATCTTGTGTCCTTGATGGCGTATTTTTTTCCTTCTTCTAAATGGTAACATTGCTTGTTTAGTTAGACAAATATCGGTGTACTTGCCATGTACCTCAGGACAGTCTGGTAAGGAAGACAGGGTTCAGCCCTGCGCCAGTCCTCTTGGACTTCTTTCTTCTGTGGCTTCGTTGCTAGCTTTCTGTGGATGACCCCTATTCTTTATCTTACTCTTTATTCTATATCTTTATCTCCTGTGCTTCATCCTGGTTGCTGGGAGATTTCTGTAGGGAAATTTGCCTTTCCTCTAAATTCAGGCTGTCTCAAATTTGACACCACCATCCTCTTAAATGTGTTTTCCTTCCTGACTTCTTCGTCAGTGACACAGTCTCTTCTTACTCATTCTCCAGGCTTTTAACTTTAATCAGCTTTGACTCTGCCTTCAGTGATCCCTAAACCCAACAGTTTACCAAGATGAGTTAATATGTTGTTTCTAACTTTTGTTCTTCTCCTAGACCTTACTTTCAATATTTTGCCCAAATCTTTTCTCAGTTTGGATTTACTTTATTGCAACTGTTTTTCTCCTTTCAGACTCTTCATTATATTTCAACCTGCTGCTGCCCGGTTAATGTGCTTAATACAACATTGAGCCAGTCATTCCCCATCCTCCCAAATATGGTTCCTTTGCCCACAGTGTGAAGTCTGCATCCTTAACCTTACTGCAGACCTTACCCCATAAAGCTGATGTGCTCTAGGAACCTTGTATCCTCATGTTCTCTTGCATGATCCCTTGGCTGCAGACTGGCTATTTGTACCTTACCTATTGCTGTGGTAAAAGCTACCGTTGGACTGACTGCTTTGTGCTTATAATCTGCCAGATGCTGGATGCTTTACACCCCTTGTCTTATTTATAACCTCTTGAGAACTGTGTAAGATAAGGTAGGGCTTATTGTAGCTTGCTACTGAATCATACAATATTTGTACATTATTTAACTTCTGAGCCTCAAGTTCTCTTCTTTAATGAAACAAGTCACCTATGAATCAGAATATCTGTGAGGTGGAAAGTGTTTCGGAAACTAAAAAACTCTCCCTACTGATACAAGATATTAGCTTACTGAATTAAATAGGCTTTTGTAGGCCAGGAAACTACTGTTTTATTTTGCTATCTTGATTTTTTAACATTTTATTGTAGAAAAATTTCAGCATGTGCAAAGATAGAATAGTGAAATGAATCTCTGTGTACTTATCACCCAGCCTCAACATTTATCAAACCATGGCATTCTTGTTCTAGAACTTGTCCCTCCTGTGCTGGATAACTTAAAGGAAATCCCAGATATATTATCATTTTACTGAGAGCCTCATATGGGAAAATTTATTCTTTCAAGCAGTCAAATTATAAGCAAACTTCAGGATCACAAGTCTTCATTGGTGTACGAATACCTATTCCAGGGTTCCCAGGTGGAGTTCCCAAAAGTCAGGATTTGGGTTGAGGGGTTGTTATCTGAGATCTGGTTAATATCTTAAAACATAAATACAAATCATTTATCACTGACAATGGCCACACAGGGTAATGATCACTGTACATATTTAGACATATTTTTCAAAACATGGCTCTAAAGGAGAGGGTGCCGTGATAGTTATCCGATGTAGAAAAACAAAAGGGGCTATTAGTGAAAAGATTTGGAAAAAGATTTGGTCATTACCGTATAAAGTAATTTAATGAAAGAGAGAAAAGATAATGATTACCATGACCTTCTTTCTCTTCCACCTCTCCCCTACCATCTTAGACTGTAAGGCTAAGAGAGCATCCTTTCCTGAGCTACTCACTCCTACCATCAGTCTTGGCTCCACTTTTCCACTGGGATTCGTGCTTACCTAAGAAATATGGTACTGGAGTTGTGATATTCCATATTAGGTTTATGAAAAAATACATATGACTCCCCAAGAACATTTTGCAAAATAAAAGAGAGTATGATAACAGTTATTTTTTTCTTTTTAATATTTATTTTGGTGAATATTTCAGCCAAGCTGCAGTTTCAGCTCAGGCCACATCAAATGCCAACCCAGCCCAGCCTGCTGCTTCACAGCCTCTAAATCTGGCACATGTTCCTGGCGAAGAACCCCCACCAGCTCCAAACCTAGTGGCCCAAGAAAATCGACCCATGAATGAGAATGTTCAAATGAATGCACAGGGAGGTCCAGTGCTAAATGAAGAAGACTTCAACCGAGACTGGCTAGACTGGATGTACACGTTCTCACGAGCTGCAATTCTCCTTAGCATTGTATACTTCTATTCTTCTTTTAGTCGGTTTATCATGGTAATGGGAGCCATGCTACTGGTTTATTTGTGAGTGATGCTTGTTAACTTCTTGTGCTTTCTTTTAATTACTTTCTAAAACTGTTGACAGAATTTGGCATGCAGTAATCTGTCATGACTCTTGAGTGAAGGAATAGGAGTTTTGGACTCCAGAGTAAGAGTAAGAATTAGAACGTTTATCAGAACTGTCTCCAAGCAGATTTTTCTTTTACTGTCTTTCATAAAAATTAATTCATTTAGACATGCTCTATCAATTATTTAGAACTTGAAGTGTCTGATGCACTATTGCATAAGGATAGTCTTTTTAAGTTAAAGTTATCAGTAAGAAGACCTATAGGAATAGGTCAGACTTTTTTTCCCAAGTAGACTTTTTCTTGCCCCCCTTTATTCCAAGAGGCAAAGAAATAATGTAGTTGAATTTCATTTTGAAAAATATTGGAAAAGATTTTATGACTCTCAGTATGTTAGGACATTAAGACAGCGAAGTTCGTTGTTAAGATACCTGACATAGAACCAGCAAAGTCCACGATAGATTTTTAGACTTAAGTTGATTCCTGTTTTGCTCTCATTGCTTTGAGAGGGGCAGTTCTTGGCCCTAAGTAGGAAATTTGGTCTTTTTATCTATTATAGTGGAAATAATTTTTCTTTTGTAGGACACTAATGTTTTACAGCATTACAAATAAAAACAGTTGCGACTTCTTCCCTTTTCTCTTTATTTTACTGAACAGACACCAAGCTGGATGGTTTCCTTTTAGGCAAGAAGGAGGTCAGCAACAGGCTCCCAACAATAATGCCGAAGTTAACAATGATGGGCAAAATGCAAACAACCTAGAACTTGAAGAAATGGTATGCTAATGAGGCTTTCGTATACTTCAAATATAGATGTTCCTCAGCAGTGTAAGAAACCAACATGATAAAAGAATCTTGGAGCATTCCACAAGTTTTTGTGGAATAGCATGGGAAGAAAAGTTAACATATAAAATTGTATGATTTTTTTCTGGGAGAACTTAGAATATAATACTGAATCAGTCATATATTCGAATTAAGTAGGGGGTGCCTGGGTGGCTCAGGTGGTTAAGCATCCAACTCTTGATTTTGGCCCACATCATGATCCATGGGTTGTGAGATAGATCCCTGTTTTGGGCTGTGCACTCAGCAGGGAGGCTGCTTAAGATTCTCTCTCCCTCTCCCTCTGCTCCTCCCCCATGCTCGCTTGCTCTCTCTCTCAAACAAACAGAACCCAAAAAAGAGTTAAGCAGGAAGAATTAGCATTATTCTTACTGAAAATAACCTAGAAAGAAAATTATGCACACCATGAGAATTTATTTGATTAAATTGGCAGTTATCCCTTTGAACTTGAACACTGAGGAATTTATCAATTTTGGATTTAACAAAAATTTCTAATGACCAGATATGTACCACTTCCTTATTACATGCTCATATTCCTTTTCTGTAGGAAGGATTTAATTCTTTCTTTTTCTGTCATGAGTTAATATTAACTTCAAATCCCTTAGGAGAATGTTTCTTGTTTTGTTTGAAAGGAGCGTCTTATGGATGATGGGCTTGAAGAAGAGAGTGGAGAAGATGCAGGTGAAGACGCCAGTGCAGTTCAAAGGCCTGGATTAATGGCATCAGCTTGGTCTTTTATCACCACCTTCTTTACTTCACTGATACCAGAGGGGCCTCCCCAGGTTGCCAATTAGACCTGAAAAACTGTGCCAGCTACAAAGGAGAGTCTGACTTTAGGAAAGTGTTTTAAATAACAGTGCAATTTCAAAAAAATTTATTACTTTCTTTTCATCATCATGTACAGAGGTGTTTTTTTCTTTAAGCTTCTCATGCATATGAATATTTTAAGCACAAATGGACTACTAAATGTGTGATTTCTTTTTTAAGATCCTAACAAAACATAGTATAACAATATTGGTCTTCCAGGTTTTGTTAATTTCAATTATGTATATTATATCAAGGCAGATCTATTTGTGTGTCTTATTTCTTTAAAGAGCTGCTTCACATGTAAATGTCTATAGCCAATAGCCCAGCCCTTCAGTGTATAATTTGAATAAATATATCTATTTTCTGTGAATTATCCTGAAAGTTTTAAACAGAATGACCTCATAGTTTTTAATAAAGAATATTATTTACCTAAAATGTGCTAGCAGCATCTTGCCCAGCCATAAAGCAATAAACTTCTCAATAATCTTAATTTTGACATTTGGATAAATAATGGAAACTTTCTATTTTAAGGGCATGTATCCCATCAATTGGAATAAGTACCTTAAAAAAAGGCAGCTCTTCAATGGAATTAATAGTGACATAAATGTTTGATACAGGCAGTACTTTTATAAAATATGCTGGAAATTGCTCCCTGTAATTTTTTAAAATAAAAGGTCAATTATGGTAAACTGTCTCATGGGATATTTGTTTGGACCCTTCACCAATATACCCATTACATGTAAAAATCTATGTAAATTTCAGTAGTTGTTGGGAAAAGTTGCTGAAGTCTTCCAGGTCATTTTCACCTCTTTGTGTTCCAGATGGGTATCTCTTAGTTCTCAGTCTGAAACCCTGATAGTCTATTTAAAAAGCCCTGTGAAAGCCAATTCAGTATTTCTTACAAAAGGAGTAAGTTTCTCATAGGGTAGCTAAAAGTTAAAATTGGACATGAGAGACTATGGACTCTGGAAAACAACCTGAGGGTTTTGAAGGGGTGGGGGGTGGGAGGTTGGGGGAGCCAGGTGGTGGGTATTATGGAGGGCACACATTGCATGGAGCACTGGTTGTGGTGCAAAAACAATGAATTCTGTTACGCTGAAAAGAAATTAAAAAAAATTAAAATTGGACAAATGAGGGTGGGAGAACTTAGTGTGCAAGAACTTCATCTCACATGAAATGTATTATAAAGTTATATGTGGTACTGGTCTGGTAATATATGATTAGATAAGAGAACAAAATAGAAGATTAAGAAAACAAATTATTTTCTAAGTTGTTTACTTATAATGATGAAAGTGACATTTCAAGGGATAACTGGTTAACCCTTTGAAAAGTGAAATTAGATTTCTGTTTATAGATGTCAAAATATCATGATTCATTATGAGCAATTGGACATGCAAATACTAACAAAAAACATAGGTGAATACTTCTATAATACTGGGGTGACAAAATGCCTTTATGGCAGAATTCCTGAAAGAAAAGGTTGCTACGTATATAATATTTTGACATACATAATTAAAAGGCAAACAATTGGGGGAAAAAAGATTAAAAAGATAGTAATAAGTAAGTCTTAAATTTTGTTAAAAGAAGACAGTGTCCCAGTAAGGAAATGGGCAAGGATACTCTCTAGTCAGTTTGGACTGGGTGGCTTACACAACAAACATTTGTTTCTCACAGTTTTTGAGGCTAAGAAGTCCAAGATCAAGGTGCTGGCAGATTCTGTGTCTGGTGAAGGCCCTCTTCTTGGCTTGTAGATGACCATCTTGCTGTATTCTCATATGGCAGAGAACAGAGCAGAAGCGCGCGCTCTCCCATCTCTTCTTACAGGGCACTGACCCTATTCCTGAGAGCTCTGCTCTCATGCCCTAATTACCTCCCAAAGACCCTACCTCCTAATACTATCACATTGGGGGTTGGGATTTCAACACGAATATGAGGGGGAGGGGACACGCAAACATTATGTCTGTAACAGATATAAATATGGGCAATAAATATGAAAACAGATGTAATGAGTCTTAAGGTTAAAACTATCAAATTATTAAGATAATAATACTCAGTGTAGGTGAAGCTATAGGGGAATATAAAATAGTATATAGCCTTTCCAGCAAGTACCAAATTTTCAAAGTGTACACAGAATCATTCAGTGTCATCCTATTGTTACTGGAATAAAGATCAGATTCCTTAACATGTTTACAAAGTTCTGAAAGGTTGGATCCTTGGACCCTCTCAGTCTCTGCTCATCATTAATGCCTTTGTTTGAGCTAGGCTGGTCTTCCAATCCCAGGACTCTCCTTCCATCCTTCCAGCCCCAAGACTTTTAAATTATTCTTTTTGCTTGGAACACAGTCTCTTCCTTTTTTTTTTTTTTCCTTGTTAACATTTACTAATCATTCATGAAATCTGAGCTAATGGCCAGTTCTATAGAGAAGCTTTTCCCTGGCAGCACTGGTCTTCACATATTATACCATTGCAGTTTACATTTATTTCCTTTTGTTTCTCTCACAAGATACGAGGACTATGAGGTAGGGGACATATGCTCATTATTACATCCCCAGTCCTTGAAGAGTGCCCAGTAATTAGTTTGATACTGAATGAGTGATTGAAAATGTACATACCCTTTGTTTTTTTTTTTTTTTTTGGTTTGTTTATTTTTTGTGCATACTCTTTGAATCAGCAAAAGTTTGAAAGGGTATGGTTCATGTGTGAGATTTAGCTTTAAGATATTCATTCCATTGTTTAACAGGAAAGAACTAAAACTGATAGATGTTCAACTGGGTGAGCTATGGTACATTTGTATACTGTTTGGATCAGGATTAGGGATGGCTTGTTTCAGGGCTGATGGGAGAGAGTGCATCCAGAGGGAGGGTCTGGATTTTAACCTGGAAGCTAAATAAGTAAACTGTTAAAGCTGTAAGAAACGCTTCATGTGTCATATCCTAAACCAGAATGGGTGGGTAGGGTAAAAATGCAGAGGTAATGAGACAGATTAGTCTTTCTTCCGTTGGGAGCTAGAGATGGGAGAATTGGAGCCATAGAATTCATAGAGGGGAACAGCATTGTAGGGGACACCCATGTGGAGGAAATGAACAGGTCACTGTATCCTAACCGTAGACTGGGTTTAAGGAGAAAAATATTAGTCATAGACACCCCCTTTAAAGGGGGGTGGCTAAGGATTCTAAGAACAATGGAATGTGTTGCTGGATTTTAATGATTTTCTCCACATTATTAATTCCCTTTTGTTAGGCTCACTTTTGGTGAGTCTTTGACAAAACCTGCAGCCCAGTGTCCGCTGTGTTTTAGAGGATTAAGGGAGGAGATGTGTCCATACTGGGGCCAGACGGTGCCTAGGGGGCTGTGGTAGCTTGGAGATGGTTTCCAGATGGCAAAAGAGCAGCACAGCAGCTTAGACACCGGTCTCTAGGCCAAGTGCTGACTAGCAACAGCCAGAATGGATTTGTGGAATATAAACGCTTCTTAGGACTTCTGTTCCTTATACATCACAATAAAGAGTAGACTTTGTTTAGCCAAGCAGTATGGGTGAGAGGGTAAAAGAAAAGGGTGATCCTCAGGGCTGGAGAGTTGGAGACAATTCTTGCCATAGTTTGGTGGTGGTGTTCAATGCCACCATCCATCGTTTCTCTAACTGGTTTTCTGGCTCCATCATCACTATTGAAATTTGGCTTTTCAAATGAGGAGAGAAAAGACCATGTTTGGATCCTCATTTGTACAGTCCCAGGAGCTGTTTTTGCTTCACTGTGGAGAGACCAAGGTGTGCTGATTTATAGATCAGTTTTCTGTAAGTCTGGCATAAATCAGACCATCAGGCCTGTCATATCTAAAATTTCGTTCTGGGTTGGCAAAACTGCAGGCTCTGGAATGTAGTGTTCTTAATGACAGAGTTTTTCCTGGGAGTCCCAGTGAACTGAACTTACCTCTCTATGTGGCATCATATGCTGTAACTGTAACCTGGGAAAGTGAAATAAATTGGCCACATGGTGAGTACAAAACATGCTTCTGGTATTCTCTATCTTACATAAATATAGTTTGGATGTTTCAATACTTCAAGAATTAAAAGTACTTTAAACATTTTTTTTGAAATTTTTTATACAGCAGGAACATTGAACATGAGATCTAGACTATTAACAGATTTTTAAGTGTACAATACAGTAGCATTTAAAAACATTTAAGACATTTAAATGATGCTTCTTGAATGTTGTGAAGCAGTGTAAGCCTCTTATTAAAATACTATGGAAGCTTTGAAATAAAGGCTTTTCTTACAAAGAGAACCCAGAATAATTAGTTAGGGTTCTTGTTCCTTAGCACCTGGAGCTTCTCTGTGTACAGGAGTCATAGTAAGCAGAATGTTTTTCCCAGCACAATGAGGGCTCAGCCCTAATATGGGGAGGACAGCAAAAGATCTGTCTCCCTTTTCCAGAGCAAACCTTGATGGTTACTTTCTCTCATTACACTTGGATACATCCTCGAGGCTATAGTCTAGGAGGACTAATTTCATGCATCCTACTTCCTTGATCCTGCTACTAAATTTTCTCTTACTCCGATTGTTTTATTTTCCAATATGAATGCCTGCGTAAACTATTTCATGCAGTGCAGTAAGCCACTCTATTCAAGGGTTCGAAAGCCATAGGAAAGTTGGAAAAATTAAGATCTGTGTTGGATCTTTACCAGTTACCACCCCTCACAGAGGGTGCATAGGAGAGAGGCTGGTGTTTTGTGTTAATTTATGTAAATTATTATAGTACTCTGAAAACAGTTATCACTAATATTTGAATAACAGTTGAATATTTGCTACATCCCTGGCTCTGTCCTCTACCTGCATCTTAAAAAAAAATTCCTTAAATCAACTCAAGGTAGGGGCACCTGGGTGGCTCAGTGGGATAAAGCCTCTGCCTTTGGCTCAGGTCATGATCCCAGGGTCCTAGGATTGAGCCCCGCATCCGGCTCTCTGCTCAGTAGGGAGCCTGCTTCCCCCTCTCTCTCTGCCTGCCTCTCTGCCTGCTTGTGATCTCTCTCTCTGTCAAATAAAAAAATAAAATCTTAAAAACAAAAAACAAAAAAACTCAAGGTAGGGCTATTGTTACTTCTGTTTTTCCAGATGAGGACACTAAGACACAACGAAGTTAAATAGCTCACCTAAGGTCCCATAGCTAGTAAGTGACACAGTCAAGATTTGAACTTGTTCATTTTACTTCAGAACTTGAACTCTTTAAAATTAATTATTCATGTAAGGCATGTGGAGAGTTCAGCTTCCAGCAATCGGTGATTAGCTTGTTTTGCACCAACCCTTCTGCTGAGAAAACTAGAAAAGTCAGAACATGTGTGTCCAATAAGACACCAGAGAGCTATCAAGAAAGCAAAGGCCAGTATCCCAGACAGGTGTTACCTACATTTGGTGCCACTTTTTCTGACCTGAAAGCCTTGTTCAGTCAAGCGTAGTGGCTGGGAAGCAGCACAAAAATTTTTGGGAGACTCATCGGTAACAAAAACTAGAGTCCAGGATGCACGAAATGGAAGTGATTTTGAGCACCCCCAGGCTTTCTATTGGCACCCCAAAAGGGCTACCTACCCCTCCAGTATACAAACTGGAAATGGGCCTGTTCTCCCAAGAACCAAAGCCCAGTCTCAAACCACCTCCACCCCTCACAGAATGAGGCAACTTGCACCAAACCTAGTAACAGCCAGAAGCAAAAATAAATCCCGGCGGAAGATAACATATAGTTTCTCAATTTTCTCTACAGGTTTTTTGAACTCTGCTCATTAATAAAAGCTAACTAAGAACGATTTGACTAAAATGAGAAACTGAATAGAAACAGAGGCTCAGAAAATTCAGGTATCTAGCATTCTCTGACAGACCTTAACGAGAGCTGGGATTAAAAGCTTCAAGGAATGAAAGGTTCCGGCCCAAGATGGCGGCGTCGGAAGAGCCCGAACTCGCCGAGCGCTCCTCCTGAGGCGCCAGATTTCACGGATTTATCGAGCAGTTAGTTCCTCCTGACAAGAACTGAGGGCCCACTGAACAGCTCTGGTACAACAAAAGACAGAAGGCAAGAGAGAACAGCAAGAGAGACGGAGACAAGGTAAGGCGAGAACCCCAAGCCGCCAGCGCCGCGAACGGCCCCCGGGAGGGCGAGTGCGGACGGACCGGGAGCAGACCCCTCTGTCCTCGGACACGGGGGAAAAGCCGGAGTTTAAGAGAGCGACTGGCAGAGAAAAGTCAGTTCTAGGACTCGGCCATTAGGCCCAGAGCTGCGGGACGGCTCTGGGGTGGGAGCGGCTGTCCGCGGGTCCGTGTTCCCCCTCCGCCCTGAGGGCACAGGCTGAGCGCCCTAACCCGCCTGCCGCCTCACGAGCCCCGGGTCCCCAGCCTGCTCCAGCCGCAGCCGTCCTCTAGGGTGGCTTCGGGGCGCTGCACCCGGGGATACTCCTGATTAGTGCTCACTACAGCCGCAGCCTTGGCTGACGTCGGAACGCTCCAGCCCCACACCACCTCGGCTTCAGACGGCTTCCTAGAGCAACCCCTGCCCAGAGCTCTCAAGAACATTCCGGCTGACCTCTCCTTCAGATCTAGCTGCCCTGCCTGGAAGGCCCCAGCGCCCTTGCCAGGACACCCCCTGTGAGGGGCATCCCCTCTCACCTGCACTGGCCTTGGCTCCAGTCGTCAGGCCCTGAGCTGAGCACCCTGGGACACCGTGGCTTGCACCCAGCTCAGCCTCAGCTGTCCCACGAGGCTGCCTTCAGTGTGGAGAGCCCCAGAACAACCCCTTTGCAACCACTTCAGTTTCACCTGTCTTGCTAGGGTGCATTTTGCGACCGCTGCCCACCCTAGCTTTAGCTGTCCCGCCAGGGCTTCCCCTGAGCGGAGCACCCACGACCCTCTGGCCTGGACCCTGCCTTGGCTCCAGTCACCCCTCCAGTGCACCCTTTGTGTGACGAGTCCTAGAATACCCCAGTTTACATTCATTTCAGCTAGAGCTATCTTGCCAAAGTGCCCACTGTGCAGAGAGCTCTGGATTCCCCTGGCTGCTAACGAACTTTAGATTCAGCTGTCCTGCCAGGACACCCTCTGTGCAGAAGTCCAGGGACCTCCCAGCCTACACACTGCTTCAGCACTAGCTGCCCCAGCAGGGTACCCCTGCAGAGAGTGCCCCATAGCCCCTGGCTTGCACCCACTTCAGCTTTAGCTGTTTTCCCTGTACCCTCTGTGTACAAAGGCCCAGGACTTCCTGACCTGTACCTTGGCTCAGCCAGCCTGCCAGGGCACCCCAGATGACACCCACTTCAGCTTCAGCTATTGTGCTAAGGTGTTTTCTGTGTGTAGAGCCTCAGAACACCCCGGCTTGCACTCACTTTAGCCTTAGCTGCCCTATCAGGGCACCTGCTGCCTGGAGAGCTGTGGGACCCCTAGCCCATGCCACCCATAGCTCCAGCCAGTCCGCACATTCACCCGGCACACACAGTCTACTCAGGAGGTGACCACACACAAGACCATTCCTTCAGGTTTAGGAGGAGTCGCTCTTCTGTGTAATCCATAGAAATAAGCACAGAAAGCCAACCAAAGTGGGGAGACATAAGATTATGCTGCAAAAGAAAGAATAAGACACAACCTCAGAAAAAGAACTAAATGAAATGGAGATAAACAATATGCCTGCTAAAGAATTTAATGATTATAAAGATACTCACTGGGCTGCAGAGAGGAGTGGAAGGACTCGGTGAGACTTTCAGTAAAGAGAAAGAAAATATAAAAAAGAATCAGAATTGAAGACTACATAATACGCCAGAAATAAAAAAATACGCCAGAGGGAATCAACGGCAGATTAGCAGATGTAGAAGAATGGATTAGCAATTTGGAAGACAGGGTAATGAAAAGCACACAAGCTAAATAACAAAAAAAGAATAAAAAACATGAGGATGGGTTAAGGGATCTCTTAGACTACATCAAGTGAACAAACATTCACATTATAGCGGTCCCAGAAAGAGAAGAAAGAAAAGGGCAGAAAACTTATTTGAAGGAATAATAGCTGAAAATTTCCCTAACTTATGTAAGGAAACCATCTGTAAAACAGAAGACAATCTACTGAATGGGAGAAGATATTTGCAAATGATAGATCTGATAAGGCATTAATATCCTAAATATATAAAGAACTCATACAATGCAACACTAAAAAAAAACACAACAACAATCCAATTAAAAAATGGGCGGGGGACTTGAATAGACGTATTTTCAAAGAAGACATCCAGCTGGCCAACAGACACATGAAAAAATGTTCAACATCAGTCATCAGGGAAATGCAAATCAAAATCCCATGGAGCTATCACCTTATACCTGCCAGAGTGGCTAAAATAAAAAAAAACAGAGGACAGTGTTGGTAGAGATGTGGGGAGAAAAGAACCCTGGTACACTGCTGATGAGAATGCACACTGGTGCAGCCACCGTGGGAGACTTCATGGAGCCTCCTCAAAAAATTAAAAACAAAAAATTACTCAAATACTATTGAGTATTTATCCAAAGAGAATAGAAACACTAATTTGAAAAGATGTGTTTATCTTTTTACCCCTATGTTTATTGCAACATTATTTATAATAGCGAAGATACAGAAGCAGCCTAAATGTCTATTGATAGATAAAAGGATGAAGACACACACACGCACACACACACGCACACACACAGAGGACTATTATGCAGCCATAAAAAGGATGAGATCTTGCCATTTGTGACAACATGGATGCTCGTAGAGGCTATTATGCTAAGTGAAATAAGTCAGATTGAGAAAGATATATGATTTAATTTATACGTGGAATATAAAAAACATGAATAAGCAATCAAAAAGCAGAATTGGAACTTTTAATACAGAGAATAGACTGATGGTTACCAAAGTGGAGGTGGGTAGAGGCATGGGCAAAATGAGTGAAGGGGAATGGGAGATACAGTCTTCCAGCTACAGAATGAATAAATCACAAGGATAAAAGGTGCAGCATAGGGAATATAGTCAATGATATTGTAATAATGTCATATGGGGACAGATGTTAGCTACACTGTGGTAAGCAGAGCATACAAAGGCAATCACGCCAATTACTTCCTAGTAAAAGTGCTGAAAAAAGGACAAATTTTAAAAGTAGCCAGAGAAAAACTTTCAAAGAAGCAACAGGAAATAAGCCTAATAGGTGGTATTTTCGAAGAGCTGAAAGAAAACAGCAGCCAACGTGGGAGACTATTTGCAACAAAAATATCCTTTAAAAGACATTTTCAGGCAAATGAAGGTAGAATTTGTCACCATCTGGAAGTACCAAAAGTACCAAAAGAAAACACTAATGTGTGTTTCAGCATAAGGAGAATGGCCACAGATCACTCGGAGGAGCAGAAAGGAATCAAAAAGCAGTGGAAAGGTAAATGTGTGTATAAATCTAAAAAGATAATGCCATAAAATGGGAATTTCATGCTCTATGGGGTCTTACATATATGATGAACTACAAAAGTAGCCCATACGTCTGATGAGAATTGAATATCCTGAGGTCCTTAAATTGTCTTGGAAACGGAAAGGTTGAAGACACTAATTTATATTAGGAAATAATAAAGCAAAGTATGTATTTTGATTTCTATGGTATTTACTAAAAGAATAACTAAAATGTAAACCAAACAGATAATGGAAGGAGAGTATGACATTTTAAAAATTGGAAAAAAGGCAAGAAAAGAGAAAAGAGGCACATAGCACAGATGGGGACAAGTGGAGTAAACAGTAAAGTAGATTTAAATGTGAATGCATCAATATTTACATCATGCGTAAATGGACTAAACATTACAATTTAAAGTCAATATTGCCAGCCTGGATAAAGAACAAAACCTAATTCTACGAGACTTAAAAACAACAAGAGTGAAGTATAAGGATATGGGAAGGTTGAAAGTAAAAGAGTGTTTGAAAATGCCTTCCCATGCAATTATGAATCAACAGGAAGCTGGTGTATTTAGTATCCAAAGCAGACTTTAAGGTAAGAAGAATTACTGGAGTAAGAGGAGTATTTCACTTTACGAGGAAGGTGCAACTCACTGGGGGTTTGAGCTGTTTATGAAGCGCAGATAGGCTGCCCAGGCCCCGCTGCATCTTTGGCCCAGGAAGCTAACAGTCAAGAAGCACCAGACTCAAAGTAACTATTTGGAGATAGAGTCCAGGGGTGTGTGTGTGTGTGTGTGTGTTTAGGGGAAAACAAGGGATAGAGTATCAGCATTGAAAAGGACAAAAAAGGTGTAACATTTTCTTTTTATAAATCAAATAAATGCTAGCACTCCCAGCCCTGCATTTTTGGGTCAGCAACATTAAGAAATATTATTAATGAGATCACACTCATCAAATGTTGACTCTTCTAGGCGCCTTGCAGGTATTCCTTTATTTAAATTTCACAATAACCCTAGGAGGTAGGTATGTTTATTACTGTTTCTGTTTTACAGATGGAAAAGCCAGCAACTGGCAGGGCTGGTATTCAAAACAAGGCAGTCCCCTGTCACAGTCTCTGCTTTAAGCACTATGTGGTCTGGCTTCTGGATTTTATAGCGTGTCTGGCTTTTTGGATAAATGTTATCATACTTCTCATGAACTGTCTCTTTTCAGTGACTTTAATCTCAGTGAAATTGCACACAAGAGCATAGAGAGGAGCATGAGAGGAAATGCATATTTATTGGGGGCCTACTATGAACTTAGGCCTCATCAAGGTATGTTACAACAACCTTAAATGTAATTATATTACCCTCATTTTAAATGTGAGGAAAATAAGGGTCAGTGACATTCAGAGGCTGAACAAGCCTCATTGAATATGAACAGAGAAGGGATTCTCTCCTGGTCCATCTGAATCCAAAGTCTCTCTGCCCAATAAACCACATTGACTTGTCATACTATGAAATTAGTCAACTGATTAAATCTTGTCATGTTGCTTCTTCAAGGTGGTCAACCTCTGCAGAAAAACTAGTCTTCCGCTTCCCATAACAGCAACTGGAGAGGCAGGGAAGAGCATTGTTGCACTTCCTTATTTCAGCACTAGATGGTGATGTGCCACTGCGTATCTCTATTGCTGGGAGTCCTAGAAGAAAGTTACTTAGAGCTCTGGGGCACTGTATGGCAGGATGCTATGTCACAGTGGCATGAGAAAGCATGCGAGAGAGGACCCCCTCTCTTGGACCTGATAGTCTGGTCTTTTCTGCTAAACGTGGGGAAAGCTGGAGACCATGGCTCCCAGTCAGCTCCAGGACGCGTAGTACTGACAGTCTGGTCCTCTCTCAGTGTTGGGTTGAACTCCTCCACAAGCCCTGCTGAGGGGACTTGGGCACATACTTACCCACGGTGGGACCCCCTACCTGTGAAGTTCCTGCACATGAGGTGAGCTTTCTGGACTTCTAGGAGCTTGGCACTGTGGTAGAGGCTCAGGAGACCTTAGTGTTAAAACTGGGTGCAGGAGAGTCCGGACCCTGCTCTGCCACTTCCTTATTCTCCTCTTTCTCCTGGGGATTCGCCTGAGGTGACTGCGTCCTCTCAGGTAAGAACCCATATCACAGCTCTTCACTGATGTGCTGGCAACGATTTAAAGAATTGCCTTCAATGAAACTGTTTTGGGGAGATAGCCATAAATTCCATGGGTTTAACTGTTTTACTCTGTTCAAAAAGGCTAAGGATATGAAAGACAAAGACAGAGGAACAACCCCAGATTGGAGATGTGGTAGCTAAATGCAGTGTGTGATCCTGGACCAGAAAAGAGGCATTAGTGGGGCAGTTGGTGACATTTGGAGATAGTTTGTAGATTAATTAATAGTATTCCTTCCAAGTTAGCATCTTGGTTTTGATCATTGTACTATGGCTATGTAAAATGTTAACATTTAGGAACACTGGGGGAAGGGTGTACTATTTTTGCAAATTGTTGCCTGGAATTATTTCAAAATTGAAGGTTCAATAGGAAAAAATTCTAGAAAAACATGACCTTAATATTACTATGGAATGTTTCAAGCATACAGAAAAATGCAGAGAATAATAACAGCTTGTGCAGGTGCCTCAGGAGGGCTGGAGGGGGGCGCCAGAGAGGCAAGTGGTTCCAGAAGGAGCTAAGCATTGCTGTCGCTATCTTCCTATGTGCAGAGCTGAGTGCTGGTGGTTGAATCAGACTGTTATTTTTCAGGTGAGGGTTATTTAAATTTTTGACAACCTCTATTTTTGACAAATTCACAGAAAACTCACCAATAAGACTACAGTTTTTGGTAGTGAGATAACACCCTCTGCCTCATGTCATATACCCACGGTTCCCTTGGGAGACATTTCTCTTCAGCCTTCAGCTCTTATTACAGGGATTTAATTATTACTGTCTAAAACTGAAGCATATAGATAAAAGAGGCCACAATTGCTTGATACTTCTTTTGATCTTTTCCTTTAGCTTCTTTAACTTGAAAAAATGAATGTTTATTTTTGGGACTGTTTTAGATTTACAGAAAAAATTGCAAAGATAGTGCAGAGAGTTCCCATGTCCCCTTTACCCAGTTTCTCCCATTATTAACAGCTGACACTAGTAGGGTACATTTATTGCATTAACAAATCAATACTGATATGTAGTTATTCACTAAAATCCATTCTTTATTCAGATTTCCTTAATATTTACCTAATGTCCCTTTTCTATTCCAGAATCCTCTCTAGGATATCACATTACATTTAGTTATCTTGTCTACTTAAACTAGGCTCTGACAGTTTCTCAGACTTCACTTGTTTTTGATGACCTTAACAGTTGAAGAGATACTGGTCAGGTATTTTATAGGATGGCCCTCCTTTGGAATTTGTCTGTTTTTCTCACTAGACTAGGGTCATATGTGTTTTGGGGGATGATCATAGAGATAAATTGCCCTTTTCTTCACATCGTATCAGGAGTACATTCCATCAACATGACTTATCACTCTTGACGTTGACTGCGATCACCTGGTTGAGGTAGTGTTTGTCAGATTTCTTCACTGTAAAATTATTCCCTTTCCATATTCTGCTCTTTGTAAGGAAGTCACCATGTATAGCCTACACTTAAGTCATAGGGAGCTCTGTTCTACCACTCTGCAGATGGAGTATACTACATAAGTTAGAATTCTTCTACATGCAAGATTTGTCTCTTCTCTCCCATTTATTTTCCAGTCATTTATTTATGTCCATTGGGTTCATGGATCTTAACATATTTTATACTTTGAGTTTTAATCCAATGCTACTTTATTTTGCTGCTCAAATTGTCCCAGTTTTGGCCATCATGAGTGCTTTTAGTTGGCTCCTATGTCCCTTTGACATATTCCCATCACTGGGATTTTTCTTTCGAAATGGGATTTTTCTTTTTTCTCTTTCTTCCCTTACTTCTTGGTGTAACAAGGTGCTACAGGCCCATCTTGTAAATGTCCTGCCCCAGCCCTCGAATTAGCCATTTCTCCCAGGAGCTCTTGGGAGATATTTACTTCCTTGATTACAGTTAGAATTTTCTCATGAGGGAAGTTTGCTGATGGACTGATGGAGCCAAGTACTATGTGATATCATGAAAATTAATTGCATCTTTTCTTCCAGATTTTGCATGTAGAAGGCAGTAATTTAAAAAAAATGATGACAGAAGGAATGCATCCGAGAAGTCAGTCAACAATAGATTGTCTAGAATGAATATGATTTTGGGTGCTTCTCTCACACGATTAGGTTTGTGCTTCCTAGGCAATTTGTTTTTAAATATAAAGAAAAGCAAGGGAGTGATTAACAGGAAAGTCAAGAAGAGGTTATCACTTGGGGAAGGGGGCTATTGTGGAGGTTGTATGTGATGGGCAGCATCGTTTGGGTATAAACAGAGGCCACATCTGCCAACCTTCTTTACCGTAAAGTTGAGGCCATGAGGCAGTTCTCACAAGGAAAGCAGAGATGTGTCACTTCTTGAGAAAGGCAGTTAAAAGTGGCTCCCTGCTGAGCAGAGAGCCTGACATGGGGCTCTATCCCAGAACCCTGAGATCATGACCTCAGCCGAAAGCAGAGGCTTAGCCCACTGAGCCACCCGGACATCCCCATGCCGTCTCTTCTTTGTCATACTTGACTAGAGGCAGAATAAAGGTTCAAGATGGCAAAATTATAAGATGGAAACACCCCAAAATTATGTTAAGGAGAGTTCCTTAGGATATGAATGGAATATAAATGTATGTGTCTGTATATGAATTTTAATCTATTGAGATTATGAGATCTGTCTGTAGGTGCAACAATATACGAAGGGGGCTTCTAAGGTATTCATAATACTGTCTTAAACTGGGTGATGGATACATGAGTGTTAATTTTGTTATTCTTTAAACTCCATGTATGTTACATATTTTTCTGCATGTAAAATACCTTTCACAATAAACATTTAAAGTCACCCTCTTCTGTACTTTGTTGACCACCTTGAATTGCACATTAATTGATCCTGTTAATTTGAATAGAATATGTAAGAGTATAAATTGGAGGAGTGTTTTGGGAAAGTTTTTCACAACATATCTCAACAAGCTAAATATTATCCTTTAATTCAGTAGTTACACTTCTAAGAGTTGAAGCTATAGAAATAATACTAAATATTGGAAAAGTTTTATGCAGAAAGATGTCGCTCATTGCAGTGTTATTAATAATCATGAAAAATAGAAAGAAAAGAGCATGGCTTGTTAAAGTAGAGTGTGTCCACCTGAAGGAATGTCACTCAGCTTTTCTAAATGGTGGTTGTAAAGCCTATGTATAAACTCAAAAATGCATATGATATGGTAGACGAAAAAGGACAGAATACAAACTCTTGTCTATTGGATGAATATAGTTATATTAAAAAACTGTGAAACAAAATCTCTGTGCCTAGTATCTGCCAAGTCCACTTTATGCTTAAGTGTTCTTTAGACCATTACTGTGAACAACAATGATAATTTAGGCATCATCCAATGTGTATATCTTATGTTTAGGAGGAAAATAGAAATAGTATGTGTTTGAAGTTGGAGATGGAATCCTTTTCTTCTTCTAGAGTAGTTAGAAAAATTCAAACAGATTTAATAAATCTGATTCAGTTCAGCAATACAGCTGGAAGAATTGAACCCACTTGTGTGTAAGCCTGGAAGAGGGGAAGTATGGAAGGGAAGGGTTGTGAAGGGGATAGGGACTTTCATTATGGTCCAGTGGCTAGAACTGTTAACAGATGGCTACATTCAGCTCTTTGTCAAGTAAGTGGGAGATGACCACCAAAGTTTTTCCCCTTGTGTCTATGACCTTGCATTCTGTCATCTGAAAAGAAATTACAAGACTTTATTACCTTTCTTTTTTCCCAAGGCTTTTCGATCATCAAGATTTTCTCATGAAGACAGAAGACTCATGGATGAAAAAGTGAGTTTCTAAGAAGACGGCTAAGCATACCTATCCTACTCCCCTTGTTTCCCACTGAAAGAGCAAACTACCTTCCTTACCATGGTGAGTTTAGTTCTTCACTATCTGTTGTTTACTGTCTCAGTTAAGCCACTGTGTTCTAAAACATTAGACATTTGACCACTTCTCAAAGTTCTTTAAATGCCTTCCAATTCTTCTTCTTTGGAAGGCAGCCAGGGTGATAGAATCTCAGATCACAGACACAGATAAGATGGACAAAGAAAGAAAGATACAAGAAGGAGGTAAAAATGTCCATAATGAACTCACGCATCTTGAGGAAACCTCTAATCTAATGAGAATGGATTTTGTTGAGAAGATTGTACATGAACAATTAATTATTCATGGCAGAGACATCATTAGGATTTCATTTTGTTTAAAGGCCTCTAAGTGACTCATGCAATTGGGTTAAGCTGGAGAAGAATTTCAAGAATGAGACAAGGGAAAGCTTTTCATTATATTGACTTTTCATAATATTTTTGAGATAGTTATTACGACATGGTACATAAATTTCACTCCAACTAAAAACGTCCATTGGTTTGCCTGGGCAAGAGTTTCTGCTTGGGTGGATTGTGGACCAGTATGCTGAGATGGAAACAGACTGACAGAGATTTCCGAGAGGATTAGGAGATTTATTACAGAATTCCATAATAATTCAATTTGGCTTTTTGGTTACTTGGGGAGTGTGAGGAATCTCCTTGAAGTGACTATGAGATTTGTACAGCCTGTGATATTTACACTCAGTGATTTTTTCCCCAAGGCCATATGGGAGGTGAGCACCTGTTCATTTACAGTAAGTGTGAAGTAAGATATTTTCACAAAAACCCTAGAGATCTGGACTGTTATAAGCCCTATTGTCTGCTCATCTTAAAGGCAAGCATCAGAAATTAGTGTCAGGTTGATATTTTAATGTGGAATTGATTGTAAGCATGGAGTTAGACATATAAGGTAAATTTATAGAGAGGCATTGCATACAGTATCAACTTCAGTGGGTACTTAAGAAATATTAGTTGAATTAATTCAAGAGTTTTTGTCTGCTTTGTCTGTTTATACCCTAAGGACCCAGGATAGTACCTTGCACATAGTAGGTGCTCAGTAAGTATTAGTTGTTGAAAAATGTTGAGGTTGAAATAGTAAATCAGGGCACGTTTATGTGGGAATATCATGCTAACCTGGGATGGTGATTGCAGGGTAGGGTTGGTAAAAGGGATGCCTTCTGCCTGTTTAGGGACTAAATCACCCTATAATTCCTTTTGGGTAATGAAGTGTTAGTGTTAGCACCCTAGGCTTGCAAAGTGGAGTGGTAGGTAAAGAAAGAGATCTAAGTGTGGAGTAGGAAGTCCTGGGGCTGAGGTTTTCGCTGGGTCCTGGGCCAACCATCACAGCAGTGCAGCAGCCACCATAGGCAAAGATCTGCATGTTGCAGTAGGAGGGAGAGAATCAATAAACAATAAATGCAACAAGTAAGTGAATTATATACGAGAAGGTAGTAAGTGCTATAGAAAAAAGTTTTTAAATAGTGGTATGCCCAGTATGACATCACTTACAAAATACATTCCATATTTTCAGAAACCTGTCAAGTGAAAAACAAGGTATTCCCTTATCTTTATATATTTCCAGTGACAAATTATCATAACTGCAGCTTAACTGATGATGATATCAAGCCAAAATGTCTATGGCTTTTAATTTTTCAGCAGCAGAGAAGTTCTCCGAGTGGCTTTCTTATTTGAATATCACAATGAACTATGTTCTGTATGTGTTTATCTATCTCAGCCTCTCTGTACCTCTGTGTAACAGAGTGGCAAGATGGCATGTTGCCTTCTTAGCTTGACACATACCACAGCCAGAATTCCATGGCACCGTTTACACATTTTACAGTTAAATGTTTAAGCCTTGAGAACAGGCCTTCCTCTCTTGAAATCAAATACTTTGCTTTCAACACTGCTTCCTTCATGCGGGGTGAAGAGAAGTCTCACCCCTGAGGTGGGCCCCAGGGCCTGGCCCTGAGTGAATCATAAGCACTGGATGAAGCAGAGGCTGGGGTCAAAAGAAATGTTTCTTCTGTGAACTTCGTTTGCAGTCAAATGGAGACAATTTGTTTTCCTACCAGCCAGTCACATCAGAGGGTATGGGAAGGGAGACCAGAATTTGTGATGGAGTCTCAAGACTGTTCTACACTGACCTGGTTTCTTTCAGCTTATTGGTAATGCTACAAGAGTCCTAAGAATTTTAGGAGTCTGGCACCCAGTAGTTTATGGTAAAGATTTGGGCTTTTATTTTCTTGATCCTTTGTTGGGAAAAATAGAATTAGTTGATCTGCCTTTCTTCCTTTATCTCTATCCTATACAATCCTCCCTTCCTTCCATGTTTCAGAATGAAGTTAGCTATAGTTTTTTTTTCTCCTTTACTTGTTCAAATCAAGGAAGCACATTAGTCAGAGGTGTGAACACTAAATCTCTTTTCTCTGAACCACAGAGGAATAAGCTAGAGGTTTCATGCATTGTTTCCTTCACCAATGGCATTCCATTATTGCTGGAAAGAAAATATATAAGATAAACCTGGATGGAAGGGGAGAATCAGTGCAATATGGGTTCTTTGGAAATGTGTAAGTGGTGTGCACTAGATGCTGGTTTCCATCTCGTGTCCCTTCTGCTTGTATGTACTATAAGTGAGTCACCTGCATAGGTGCTGGGAAAGGAGACCCCAGCCAGTGGCTCCAAAGGCCACTTCCACATTCAAATTACTATTAGGCATGGGGCCAAAGGTTCATCTTCTAACTACTGAGCTTTTTCAATCTGTACGAGAAAAAGGAAAATTTTAATTTCTCCTCTGAGAAAAATGATGTCAATCAAAGTTATACCTTTAAGCCAGGCTGACTTGTCTGAACACAATGAGAGCAGTTGGCAAATAGGCACACAGTAGGTGTCTTAGCTGAATGGGCTCAATTTTTGGATGCTTAATTCCGGTTTTATCCCACTTATACTTGGTTTCTGCTACTGGCTTGGTCTCACAGTGTCAGCCCTACTTTTGCTGCGTAGGTTTTGTGTTTGGACTTTGTTTTCTCAATTTTGACTCTCAGATGGCCTAAGAACTCAAGTTCTGGCCTTCCTCCCCTCCAGATAGCTTCAAGTAGACTGAACCTAGGGTCTGAGGATCAAATACCCACCAGGGCTCTGGTCAGGCCACCTTATTTGCCTGAATATTTGGATTTCAAACAAGAAGAACAATGCTGATTCCCAACCACCAAGACTACAGTCCTCATGAAAGGTATTTGGAGGGTGCTGAGAAGTCTTTCTCATTTTCTGCTGCTGAGGCTGCAAACTCCAGCCTACTTTCAAAGTTTGAAAACCAGCTTTCTAAGTTGGGAGGGTCATCATTTTCTTAGAATTGAGATAAAAATTTTCTTACCCCCCCCATGGTAGATAGAATAGTGGCTCTCCAAAAATGTCCATAGCTGAATTCCCAGGATGTCTGACTATGTTATATTACATAGCAAGGGAGAATTAAGGTTACAGAAAGAACTAAGTTGCCAATCATCTGACCTTAAAATTGGGATATTATTCTGGGTTATGGAAGGGAGCTTGTTGCAATTATAAGGGGCCTTCAAAGTGGAAGAGGGAGGCAGAAGAGGAGGTCAGAATCACAGAGAGATTTGAAATTAATGAACCATTGGCTTTGAAGTTGAAGAGGCCGTGAGTCAAGAACTGTAGAAATGTAGGCATCTTACATGTAGGAGGCTTGTAGAAGACAGAAAAGACGAAGAAATGGATTTCCTTCTAGAGTGTCCAGACAGAGCACAGCCCTGATGATATCTTGATTTTAGCCCAGTGAGATCCATTTCTGATTTCCTTCCCTCATTTATTTAGAATAATAAATTTATGTTGTTTTAAGCCACAAGTTAGGGGTAAACAGTTATGGTAGCAGTAGCAGTAGGGGATGAAGACACTGTTCAACAACAGAAGAGTATCTTTTTATTTCATGATGAATTTTTATAACTTAAAAAGAATCCATTCTTGTACATGTAAGGTTAAACAGTTAGTTAAAATGTCAGGACTACTACTGGGGTGCCTGGGTGGCTCTTGATTTCAGCTCAGGTCATGAACTCATGGGTTATGAGATTGACCCCTGCATTGGGCTCCACGCTAAGTGTGGAGCCTGCTTGAGATTCTCTCCCTCTGTTCCTCCCCCAATTTGTGCTTTCTCTCTCTTCTTCTCTCTCGAAAATAAACAAATACATCTTAAAAAAAAAAAAAAGAAAATGCCTGGACTATTGAATGTACATAGAGCTTTGTGCACATCCTTAATTAAATCCTTAAATCACAAGTTTAAATATGAAAGTGCTTTCTCAAACTGTATGGACATTTCAGGCTTTTGAGACAAATGTTCTGATAAAATGCACAATCTCTCCAGAAGTGCATGGAATAAGGTGAGCCCTTGCCAATACTGTGAATTTCTATTTTTAAATTTTTGCCATTTGTTGGATGAAAAATTATTCTTCATGCACACAATAAATATTCAGAGTAGTCTTTTGTAGTGCTTTTGTGCCAAGTACTACATTGAGAATCATGTTACTTTAATTTGAAAACGTTGAAGTGCTTGTTGACATCGAGCACTTTTTCGTAAACTCAATATGACATGTACATATATATTTCCTATTTGTAAAGTGCCTTTTGGCTATGGTGAGACAAATGGGCCATGGGAGGGGCCTGGAGTCCACAGCTGAGGTGCAGAGGGCAACAGGGCAGGTGGTGGCTGAGGGAGGCTGGGCTTGATGTGTGCAGTGGAGGTGATGAGGCGTGGTCAGGTTGGGGATGTGCTCTGAGGGGGGGTTAAGGAAGCCTGCTTGTGGATTGCTCAGAGGCTGGGAGGGAAGGAAAAAAATCATGGAGTTGGTGTGTGAAACAAAGGCAAACATGTGAAAATTCCTCCTGACACACATCTCGTGAGTGATAATTGTAATTTCTATTTCCGATTTCTTCTGTTTCCCCTGTCATTGGATCACTTTTAGGTCAAATGACTCAGTGTAGCTCTTGGTGTTAACACTGTCTGGAGCCAGAGTTCCCTAAGACCATATCTGTGGGGGAACAGATTTGCCTGTGTGACTTGCTGCAAACACAGAACACCAGAAAACAACTCGGGATTGGAGCCTGTGTTAGGTGATTTCATGGAGTGTTCAAAGAAGCAGAGTACTCTTCCAGATTGGATACTGTAAGGAAGTCAAATTAGATCTATGCTTGGATAACTTAATCCTTGTTATCTAGGAGATGGGAGAAGTGGAGTGGAGCTAAAGATGAAATTGGCAAAAAGGCCGTTGTCACTCATGTTAGCTGAGAAAAGGAGACATTTGATTATTTTCATGGTTTTCCCAATATCCTTGTTCCTGTCTGTGCTCAGAAATAATTTCAAAGGAGTCTCACTTTTATCTCACTGACATGATCCCAGAGTGACCTCATCTGATGTTGGTGTTCTGTGAAATTGTTTATCTTTGGTAGGACCTCATGGTCTTGCTGTTAGTGCGGCTGTTGGCTTTCAGAGATTTATTTGTCTAACTCTCATTCTGGTCAGGGTTCGGATAAAATGAGGCCACAGGACATTAATTCACAATACTGAGATTTTTACCATTACTGAGATTCTGTTTATCAGGAGGTTGTCCAGAAAGCATTATTTGTACTTGGACAAATTAGTACTCCTTGCTCCTTTTATTGAAGGATGCATCGTTAAATAATCTGATCTGACAGTGTTTGTGCATTTTTTTTGACAGTACAGAATGTGCCGGTCAAGTGGGATATAGGCAATTATGAAGGAACAACATTGGTTTTTGTAATAAGTTGTAAAGTCAGGGCCAGATGACTAATCCCAGGCCAAGAAAACATGCCCCCGAGTCCAGGTGGGTCTTCTCCAGAGATCCAGGTCATGTTTCTTCTTTTTTTTAGTCTAATCATAGACTGTTCCATTTCTCCAATCATATTCATGCTGGCAAAGTAAGAGGCATTTACCTTAGCATAAATTCCCCCTTAGCTAGTAAACTTAACTAGTTTTCTTGAGTTTGCAGAGTAGGGATAATGTATACATAAAAGTAATATTGTAAGGAGCACAGACTTTATTGAATAACAAAATCCTACTTCTAGTTTTACTCATTTTATAAATTATTCATGTAATAATTTACAGTGAAGGATTATTAATAATCTTTCATGACTATTTAGATATATACAGATATATAAATTTAAGAATAAATAATAAATATAAATATTTTAACTATAGCTTTAAAATATAATTAACCTATTGGTATATTTTAGAACTATATATATATTATATTGGGTTTTTCTTGAACATTTTTTCTATCATTCATATATATTTAAATGATTATTTCATCAGTGAGTGAAATAGCACACTTGGTCCTTAAATGATAATATATCTGCCTCTGACACTTAATCAAATTAGAAAACTTATTTATTGCATGGTTGATAGTAAGCCAGAAGTCATTATAATTTTGGATTTATCATTTGAATACATTCATTTTAATAAGCAAACTATTAAATCATATCCACTGAGGCGGCATCATAGGCTTCAAGTAAGGCAGGAAAGGATCCTAAACTAGGGCCTGTATCATAGTGGCTATATGACACAGAGAGGTGGGTGTTGAAGCCTAACGTGAGCGTGGAAGGGATGGCACGAGGCATCCCACCCCCAGAGGGGCTGTGATTGGAAATATAAACAGTTAGAAGAGGGAATAAACAAAGAAAATGGTTTGGTTTGGTAAAAGTATATAAACCCAAATGTAATTACAGAAGGAGCTTCTGGGGCAATGGGTCCTGTCCCCTGCTGATGCTGCTCAGCTTATTGTAGGTGGACAATCATGTAGCTCTCACTCTACCTTTCTACCATTACTGCAAGGAGGAGACTGTGAACCAGAAATAGGCTTACTCTGTAGTGCCCTGGGTGAGCTAACCTTGGACAGCTGCCACTCTGAGTTAATATTAATTCTTACAGCAACTTTGGAGTCATAGATACTGTTTTGATCTTGATATTTCACAGGAGAAACCTGAATGTTGGAGTAGTTAGTATCTTGCCCACGTTCACAAAGCTCATGAGCTATCTACCTGACAGTGAACTCAGGGCATCCATATTCATAACCCCCATGCTATCAGGGTCCCTCCTGTTCTGGGTCGTCGCCCCTACATCTTTTTTTTTTTTTTTTCAAAGTGTCCCATGTTAGAGAGGAATCAAGGTTGATTCCAAGATTTTCATGCTGAACAACTGAGTGGTTAGTTTTATCATTTCTTAGGGTGAGGAAGACAGAGGTGGAGCAGGTCTGGTGTAGGAAATGAGGAGTCAAGGTTTCTGTTACATTTGGGCTGCTTATGAGACAACCAGTGGAGAGCTGAGTCAGTAGTTGGATTTATAAGACTAGAAAGATTAAGGACAGAGTTTTGCAAAATTTATTGTTCCCCCAAAAAAGCCCTTTTCTATTCCATCCATGAATTTCTAAAGACACAAACACACACACACACACACACACACACACTCACACACACACACTCACATAGATTGAGAGAGAGAGACAGAGAGAGAAAAGAGAATGGCAAAATGGCAGAACAGTAAAATTATTGAATATAAGAAATTGGTACATAGGTGTTCACTGTATTCTTTTACTTTGTTGAGGTTTGAAAATTTTTTCTGACAGACATTACATGTGAACTCTTTATTTACCTAAACTATAGTTGTCTTCATACATCAGCATGCTTTTGCAAATTATGACATTCTGTTCTCCGACTATATGCCATTGTGGTACTTTGTTATGCCCATTTTCCAGATGAGGGAAGTGGAGCACAGAGAGATAAGGGAAGTTGTCCAAGTTACATGGGAAGTGGTGGGGCTGGAGTTTGTATCTAGGTCTCTCTGACTCCAAAATCGGTGTTCTTTCTACTATGCTCATACTTGCCAAGCTGTAGTGTGTGTGTATCTGATGGTATTTAAACAGACTTTATGTGGATTGGGGATACAATACTAAATTACATTTTCACAGAAAGTTATTCACTTTTTTTTTTTTTAAAGATTTTATTTATTTGACAGAGAGAGAAATCACAAGTAGGCCGAGAGGCAGGCAGAGAGAGAGGGGGAAGCAGGCTTCCCGTTGAGCAGAGAGCCCGATGTGGGGCTCAACCCCAGGACCCTGAGATCATGACCTGAGCTGAAGGCAGAGGCTTAAACCACTGAGCCCCCCAGGCACCCCAGTTATTCACTTTTCAATTATTTTTATTAATATGTCAATGGAGAAGTCTCAGGTTAGTCCCATACTGAATGCCATCACCTTTTTACCATGTTCTTTTTTATTTTAATTATTATTTTTTTATGTTTCAAATTTTTATTTAAATTCTAGTTAGTTAACGTATACTCTCTATGGTGTTCTTATTTCACTTTTTTTTTAAAGGTTTTTTTCTTTTAAGATTTTATTTATTTATTTGAGAGAGAGAGAGACAAGGAGAGCAGGAGAGGGGAGGTCAGAGGGAGAAGCAGATGCCCCATGGAGCTGGGAGCATGATATGGGACTCGATCCCAGGATTCTGGGATCATGACCCGAGCCGAAGGCAGTCGCTTAACCAACTGAGCCACTCAGGTGCCCCCTTATTTCACTTTTGAGTAAAGAAAGATCAGACCTCCAGGCTCGGAGCCTTCAGATTAACAGTATCTCTAATATATATGTAAGTATATATGTGTGTGTGTATATACATATGCATATATATATACACACACACATTATCCAAGGCTGGGGAGCTTTGAAGGATGTGTGTGTGTGCCTGTGTGTGTGTGCATGCACATATTTATTTAAATGTGTGCAGTTCCTTTTAAAATAAATTTACTTAAGTAGAAAAGGAAAAGAATGAATTTCTCAAAGTAAAACAACAGATACACCAGTTGTATGATAATACAGCAAAGACTATGGCCCAAATTGTGAATTTGGTGTATGAATTACTAAAGTTTCAGAATGCTTTTCTCAGTCATGGTGCTTTTCACTAGACAACCACTCCTCATGAGAAAATATGTTTTATCCGTAGCTTTAGTGAATGAGGTCCACTAAAATATTAATTATCCGAGCATTCGTAAGCATAACTGAATCAGCTTCCATTTGCTTAGATAGATAGACATTTTAGTGGTTCATAGCAAAATGTAATAAACGGAATAACTGTAGGCTTTAATGTAATCTCACACAATCCTATTACATCCCAATTACTTTTTTGACCTTTTTAGGGTGCTCCTTGCCTTAAAAACACACACAATCTGTAGTTCTGAATGTCTTCCCCGTGCTATGCCAAGCAGATCAATAGATCAGAAAGAATGAATATCCTTCTGATCATCTCTTCCATTTGTTATAATGCTGTCCCAGGAAAGGCATAATGCATGCCTTCCAGGCATTGTAAATGTAAAATTATAAATATTTACTTATTTTTTTTTATAAACTCCCCATTTTTTGTTCCCATAAGTTTCAGGGCCTTAATAACATCTTTTATTTCCCTGAAGCTAATAAAATTTAGGATCAGTCTTATTGCTGCGTCAAAAAAGGTGGGAGATTGAATGAGTTAGACATAGGTTTGGTGCTGGAAAGAAACTCATTTGGACAACTATATACAGAAGAATGAAACTCGACCATCTTACACCATACACAAAGATAAATTAAAAATGGATGAAAGAATTCAATTTGAGACAAGAATGCATCAAAATCCTAGAGGAGAACATAGGCAGTAACCTCTTCGACATTGGCCACAGTAGCTTCTTTCAAGACATGTCTGCAAAAGTAAGGGAAACAAAAGTGAAAATGAACTTTTGAGACTCCATCAAGATAAAAACTTCTGCACAGCAAAGGAAACAGTCAACAAAACAAAGAGGCAACCCACGGAATGGGAGAAGATATTCACAAATGACATTACAGACAAAGGGCTGATATCCAAGATCTACAAAGAACTTCTCTAACTCAACACCCAAAAAACAGATAATCAAGTCAAAAAATGGGTAGAAGACATGAACAGACACTTCTCCAATGAAGACATACAAATGGCTAACAGACACATGAAAAAATGTTCATCAACATTAGCCACCAGGGAAATTCAAATGAAAACCACATTGACCACATCTTCCTTATCCATTCGTCCATTGAAGGGCATCTTTGTTCTTTCCACAGTTTGGTGACCATGGCCATTGCTGCTATAAACATTGGGGTACAGATGGCCCTTCTTTTCACTACATCTGTATCTTTGGGGTAAATACCCAGTAGTGCAATTGCAGGGTCATAGGGAAGCTCTATTTTTAATTTCTTGAGGAATCTCCACACTGTTTTCCAAAGTGGCTGCGCCAACTTGCATTCCCACCAACAGTGTAAGAGGGTTTCCCTTTCTCCACATTCCCTCCAACACATGTTGTTTCCCATCTTGCTAATTTTGGCCATTCTAACCGGTGTAAGGTGATATCTCAATGTGGTTTTAATTTTAATCTCCCTGATGGCTAGTGATGATGAACATTTTTTCATGTGTCTGATAGCATTTGTATGTCTTCATTGGAGAAGTGTCTGTTCATATGCCTCCATGAGAAAGGATGAATACCCAACTTTTGTAGCAACATGGACGGGACTGGAAGAGATTATGCTGAGTGAAATAAGTCAAGCAGAGAGAGACAATTATCATACGGTCTCACTTGTGGAGCATAAGGAATAACACAGAGGACATGGGGAGATGGAGAGGAGAAGGGAGTTGAGGGAAATTGGAAGGGGAGGTGAACCATGACAGACTATGGACTCTGAAAAACAATCTGAGGGGTTTGAAGCGGCAGGGGGTGGGAGGTTGGGGGACCCAGGTGGTGGGTATTAGGGCACGGATTGCATGGAGCACTGGGTGTGGTGCAAAAACAAGGAATACTGTTATGCTGAAAATAAAAAAAATATATAAAAAAATTTAAGTAAAAAAAAAAAGAAAGAAAACCTCATTGAGATACCACCTTATACCAGTTAGAATGGCAAAAATTAACAAGGCAAGAAACAACAAATGTTGGAGAGGATGTGGAGAAAGGGGAACCCTCTTACATTGTTGGTGGGAATGCAAGTCGGTGCAGCCACTTTGGAAAACAGTCTGGAGGTTCCTCAAAAGATTTAATCAAAAGATTAAAAATAGAGCTACCCTATGACCCAGCAATTGCACTACAGGGTGTTTACCCCAAAGATACAGATGTAGTGAAAAGAAGGACCATATGTATCCAACGTTCATAGCAATGTTCACAATAGCCAAACTGTGGAAAGAGCCAAGATCCCCTTTAACAGATGAATGGATAAAGAAGGTGTGGTCCATATATACAATGAACTATTACTCAGCTATCAGAAAGGATGAATACCCACCATTTGCATCAACATGGATGCAACTGGAGGAAACATGGAGGAAATTATGCTGAGTAAAATAAGTCAAGCAGAGAAAGTCAATTATCATATGGTTTCACTTACTCGTGGAACATAAGGAATAACATGGGGGACATAAGAAGAAGGAAGGGAAAATTGAAGAGGGGGGAATCGGAGGGGGAGACGAACCATAACAGACTGTGGATTCTGAGAAAAAAACTGAGGCTTTTACAGGAGACAGGGGTGAGGGGATGGGTTGGCCTGGTGATGGGTATTAAGGAGGGCACGTATTACATGGAGCACTGGGTTACTTACACATAAACAATCATGGAACACTATATCAAAAACTAATGATGTACCGTATGGTGACTAACATAACATAATAATAATAAGAAAAGAAACTCCTCTTTAAAATAAGTTTGTAATGCACGTAGAGGGGAATGGCAGGTCAATTATCCAGTCTAGGTAGGATATCCAGTCTCTACATAGAACAATCCACGTGAAGTCCAGTTGTCTCCAACCATTTCCACATAACAAGGAGTTTGGCAAATGATAATAATATTAATAAATTAATGCACTTGTCCAAAATTAAATAGTTAAACTGCCATTTATTGAACATCTATGTATATCAGGTTCAAAGCTATCCTTGGCGTGAACAAAGCTCTGTAAGAAATGCTGACTGCCCCCTGGAGACTCGTGATTTGGTAAGGAGGAATGCTAGATCAAGGAAATCCCAGTACAATGAGATGGGGCAAAGACAGAGGAGAGTGCTGGGTACGGTGGTGGCACAGAAGAAGCTGTGATTGGCTCTACTTGGTAGAGTCTAAGAGCACTTCTACAGGACAAGGGGGATGAGCAGAGTATTGAATGCTGAGTGGGAGTTAGATGAGCTCTAAATAAGGTGAGGGAAATGATCTCAAAGTGGACACATAAGAAGGAGGATTCTAAAGTGTACAGAAGTATGTTCTGCAGTCGTTACTATTTGGAAAGATCATTTTTAAGGTTATTATGGTTGCATTCATTTGCAGTGCATAGAAAGCCCAGTTAGTGCTTTAATTGGGCAAGGATCTATTTGTTTCAAGCAACAAGAGTGTAGTGTAGTGTAGTGTAGCTGGGTCTGGGATGATACTTTGGGGATGCATTCGCAAATCAGGTTCCTTTCACATTTTGCTAACATTAGCTTATGGCCTTAGTCTTCATGTTTGTGCCTCATGGTCACATGCTGTGGCGCCAGGCTCATGAACCACATCCAAGCAGGAAGGTAGAAGAGGGATGAAAGGATGAAGGGATATTATAACTGAGCTTTTTCTTTTCAAAAAGCTATTCTGGAATTTCCTATTAGAGGCTTCAACTAACATCATTGGCCAGAACTTGCTACATGGCCATCCCATCTAAATGCAAGGGAGTCTGGGAATCCAGAACATTAGCTTTCCAGCCTGTGACTGAGGAAGGCAAGAGAAAAGGGGCTGTGGATAGCATGTGAATAACCAGTGCACGAAGTCTAGTGCAGAGGTCTTGCAGGTGGTAGAGTTAAGCCCAAGCTGTATAATTTTTAGCACTGAAAGAGGTTTAAACATCTCAAGGAAGAGAAAACATCTCCTCTAAGCTTTTTTTTTTTTTTTTTTAAGATTTTATTTATTTACCTGACAGAGATCATAAGTAGGGGGAGAGGTAGGGGGAGAGGCAGGCAGAGAGATAGGAAGGAAAGCAGACTTCCCACCGGGCAGAGAGCCCAATGTGGGGCTCCATCCCAGGACCCCGAGATCATCACCCAAGCCAGAGGCAGAGGCTTTAACCCAATGAGCCACCCAGGCGCCCCTAAGCTCTTTATTTTGTAGATGAAACAACTCAGGTCCAGAGAGGCCAGAGACTTGCTTGGGATCACACAGTAGCATGACAGAGCTGAGCTAGAGTTCAGATCCCTTGGTTTCCAGCCTGTGGCCTTTTCTCATGGACACTGCTGAATGTGGATTATAGTTTCCTTTGATCTTGAGTTGAACTATAATCACAAAATATTGTTGAAAGTTTCTATAATGATTATAATCAGAACAGAAAAACAGTAGTTACAAGCAATAAAAACTCTAGAAGAAACTGAAAACAAGAATCATGAGCAAATACTGATAAAATAACCCAATGTGTATCTCAGTATCTTTTCCCTACAGTGGAGATAAAAGCTGGAAGACCATGAATATACAGGGCAAGAATAAAAGCTCCCGTCCTTTGAGGGGAAAAAAAAAACAACTCTAAAGCAAAGTTGGTTATTCCAGGAAGAATTCAACTAGCCTAGACAGTGATTATCAAATCTTTCTCCTAACCCTTCATTAGATCTTTCAACTCAAGATGATATTCCTCCAAAAGAAAGCTATTTTTCGGTGTTGTGGAGCCCATTTCTGATTACAACACTCCTGCTTATCACACTATGTCTAAGGCCTTGGCAAATGCTCCTTTGCAGAGAGGAGGATAAAGGATGGGAAACATTCTGCAAAGACTGTATTCTTCCCTTTGCAGTGAGAGATCGTTGTCCAATTATTGCCTCTTACCTAAAGGAAGGCCAATGAACATCTACACTACAATTTAAACCATGGAGCACACAGGTTGTTTTCTTATAGCGCATGTGAAGACTGATTTGGAAAGTATATGAAAATGTTGTAATGACTTGATAAGGAAGCAAGTATGCCAGATATTACCTCCCAATTGTAAACATTTTGAGAATGAAACATAATCAATGCAGACACACATTATATATGTCTTTAAGTTCTATTTGTCTATACATATTCATGCAATGCTTACCCAGATAACCTCGTCTGAAGTCTGTTGTTTTGATGTGACTCCTGTATGTTTGTGACTTATGAAATTTTTGTCTTCAATGGTTTCTTACATTTTGTGACATTCTGAGTTTTCAATATTTTAAAGTTTGTTCAAATTACCTTAATGTCTGCTCTGAATTTCGCCATTTTCTATCCATATAGCAATTAGTGGCCTCCTTTGACTTACCACTAATTCAGGTGGAACTTTATTTAATTCCATAGTATAAACAATCATATTTAATTTTCTTGTGTTTAGCATATGGTAGGTACCCAAATATTGATTAGTTGAATCATTTTATATGTGTCTTCTCAGCATTCAAACTGTGTGTGCATTGTAGAGAAATACAATGCTTCATTTTTAATGAACCACTTTGTAATTTCCTGAAGACATTGCGTGTGGCCATATTACCCTCATTTCAGTTAGTACAAACCATAAATAGGTTGTATCTACTATATGGATAACAGCAGGAATGAATGACCACATTAATCACAATCAGGATCATAGGGATATAGGTGTGGTGGACAGTTTGTGGCTATTAGTGAGTTATAAAGTACCTGAGTATCACAGATTGTGTGTGAGTTTTAGTCTTGCAAAAAATTAATGTGCATTTAAAAAATTAGTTTAAGATATTAATCATCCATCATATATTTTTCTGTTTGATTTTCCAAGGCTCCACCACTCTGTATACACACACACACACACACACACACACACACGCTTTGAAACAAAGTTTCACCTAACTGAACTTACCCTTAAAATGTGGGGAGCATGGGGTGCCTGGGTGGCTCAGTGGGTTAAAGCCTCTGCCTTCGGCTCAGGTCATGATCCCAGGATCCTGGGATCGAGTCCCGCATCAGGCTCTCTGCTCAGTGGGGAACCTGCTTCCTCCTCTCTCTCTGCCTGCCTTTCTGCCTACTTGTGATCTCTGTCAAATAAATAAATAAAATCTTTAAAAAAAAATGTGGGGAGCATGCTGCTATCTGCCATTCTTTTCTAGTTTCTTCTGTTTTACACTGTGTCATTAACAAAAAGGGGATCAGGCCACTAAGCTGATTTTATTACTGATTGTAAACGGCAAATTGAATAACACAGCCAAAGGGAGCACAGAAGTTTTGATGGGCTAATATATCTTCAGACGCATAGCACATGCTTAGTAACTATTAGTTGATGTATATGATGTCTTCTCTTCTCTTACAATCCATGTAAGGCACACACTGAAAATAAAAATCCTGAACAAGTAGTAATGATATAAATCAGTTACATAAATGAAGTTACAAGGTTGCAATATGTGATTAAGAAATGAAAAAGTGGTATGGATGCTAAGTTTTGTGAGTTAAGCTAGTAAGTGGCTATTCCTTGCAATAGAAAGATAAACTATTTTTGTGATTAAAAGCCCGATTCTTGGGCACCTGGTTGGCTCAGTTGGTTAAGTGTCTGCCTTCGGCTCAGGTCATGATCCCGGGATCTGGGATCAAGCCCTGCATCGGACTCCCTGATCAGCGGGAAGCCTGCTTCTCCCTCTTCTACTCCCCCTGTTTGTGTTTTCTCTCTCACTCTCAATCTGTCAAATAAATAAATAATTTTTTAAAAACTACTGATTAAAAAAAACTGATTCTTGATATCAGTTTTAATTTAGTCTTTGTTTTTGAGACATATATGATATAATAAGACAAGTCAGCTATAGTAGATGGAGGACAAAGAACACACTGATAAACTACATTTTTGCTTAACTTCCAAATCCAAAGGGTAATACTTTATTGAAATAATATGTTCTGCTTTAATTTTTAATCTTGGTAAGTGAAGAATCATGTACTCCTCAAGTTCTTAACTGTGTAACAGTTTAGCTCGTTATGAACTAGTATATGCAGATATTTCCTATCTGAGTAGGTATTTTTTTCCTTGAAATAGTTTGACTATGTAGAAAATTTATTGTGTTCACAGATCCATACAGATTTAGCAGTAAAGTTTTAAGGCAATAGTTTTCGAACTATATCTAGAAACCACGTAGAAATATTTTACGAATTTTACAACTTTTACAAGTGCCTGACTTCCACCCCGTGGTGGTTCTGATTTAAATATCTGAGGTGCAGCTGGTCACGAGAACTTTGAAAAGTGATTTTATATGCTACTGATAAATTACTGAACACTACATCTGAAACTGATGATGTATTATGTGTTGGCTAATTGAATTTAAGCACAAAATTAAAAAAAATGATTTTAATGAGAAATAAAATTTAAGAACTATGTTAAGGGAACTGTAGCCATCCCTTTGTCTCCAGAAGCCTTCAGTGTCTTGTGATGGTCTATCCTTCCCTTGACTAAGGTGTAAAGACTAAAATGTCTCAGTTAAAAATATGTCCCTCTTAGGATAGATGTGATAATTGAAAGAAATTTTTTAGATTATCTAATCTCCCTCTTTATTTTTTAGATTATGTAACTAATCTCTGTGAGAGTTGACTATGTGGGAGGGGAAAAGTATTTACTAAATATTTTACTAAAAACTATCATTAAATTCCAGATCAGCAGAATTTTATTTTTATTTTTTTATTTAAAAAATTTTATTTATTTATTCATGAGAGACAAAGAGAAAGAGAGGCAGAGGCAAAGGGAGAAGCAGTCTCGACTCAGAGCAGGGAGTCTGACATGGGACTCGATCCCAGGACCCTGGGATCACAAGCTGACTAAAGGCAGATGCTTAACCGACAGAGCCACCCAGGTGCCCCAGATCAGCGAATTTTATACTGGCTACGAGATGATCTTCTATTTTTATGAAACTGGGATGGATTATAGAGGGAATGAATGTTGTCTGAAAGGGGGTTTTGGAGGTGGTTATGAAAATGCGTGTTAAAGCCACATACATGTGCAAAGTAATTTGATCTTTATTGAATCAGGGAAGTTGATCCATTTAATAAAGATGGGAAAAACTATAGGAAGAAGGCAAGCTACAGTCCAAATGAGATTGGCATTTTGAAACAAAGGAGAAAATTTTGAATATTCCTTGGGGATTAATCACTCTCTAAATTCTATTAATATGTTCATTTAACCAGTGACAACATGGCATTTTTTTTTTAAGATTTTATTTATTTATTTGTTAGAGAGAGAGCACGCGAGCATAGGCAGACAGAGTGGTAGGCAGAGGCAGAGGGAGAAGCAGGCTCCCCACCAAGCAAGGAGCCCGATGTGGGACTTGATCCCAGGATGCTGGGATCATGACCTGAGCCGAAGGCAGCTGCTCAACCAACTGAGCTACGCAGGCATCCCAACATGGCATGTTTTAATGCATGCATAGCTGGATTATTTATTTGACCATGAAAACAAAATGCTAAGTCAATTGTCCTGACATGGCTGAACATTAGAATCATGTGGGGAGCTCTGAAAAGGCTCCAGGCTTCAGGCTACATCCCAGCTCAAAGATATTAGAATCCCTGGGGTTGGAATCTGTCCCCAGTACTGGTGCCTCCAGTATGCACCCATGAGTGAGGGCCCCTGTACCAAGTAAAGAAAATTGTGGGTGTTAGATACAGTCCTGTTCTTCTGTCATTAGGGGATAAATGACATCACTGGAGTGTGGAGTGCATAGTTATAATGGGGTTTTCGAGTTTGGAGGATCTTCTAAAATATAGGACAAATGAGGCTTTCTAAAGACTTTTCCTTCTTAGAAAACTTTTGTGAGAGGGGTTTATTATTATAAATCGTGTTTTACAAAGGGTTCAAGAGGTAATCCATAGCTTAGGGAATCTAAGATAGCCAAAACCTACCACCCCTGAGAAGCTTTTCTACACAGCTATGCAATAGGCAGTGACGGAATAGGTTTCTACTTGTGTACCAACTCCACGTGACTGGTGGTGATTTCCTCAAGCACAGTGAGAGAGAGTTTGAGGCCAAGTCTAGCTTCAGCAGAATGCACACCGGGCTGCTTATGATGTCGACTACAGGTATGGAGGCGAACTATGGAAATACTTATGCCACCTTTTTCCTACCTTGGGTATCAAAGTCAGAGCTGGAGATGTAAAGTGAAAAAGGGATAAATGAGAATTCCAGTTCCACTCCTGTACTGATTTTAAAATATTTTGCAAATTGTTAGACACACTTGTCCTAAAAGAGTGGAGTCTATTTCCCCCTCTATTAAATATGGCTGGTCTAAGTGAGTTGTTCCTAACAAATGGAATGTAGTCAAAGTGATATGAAGGACAGCCAAGTGGATAAAATTTTGGATTGCTCACTCTGAGGAAAGCTGGCCACCACATCATAAGGACACTCAAGCAGCCCGTTGAGGGACCAGCTTAGGGAAGACCTGAGGACTCCCACCCACAGTCAACACCAGCGTACAGGCCATGCCCCAGTCAGGCATTCCGAAGACCGTAGTCTGAGCTTGACTGAAACCCAAAGCTGGAAGCGCTCATCCCAACTGTGTCCCAGCTCCTGACCCAGAGAGACTGTGTGCGATAGTAGATGTCTATTGTTTTAAGCGAAGTTCTGGGGTTATTTATATTAGGCAGCAACAGATAGAGCTTTTTAGTAGCTTTATTCTCCCAGCTTTGGTTTCCTCATCTATAAGATGGAGATAATAAATATTTCATAATGCTGTTTTGAAGTGAATTAATAGTAAAACTCACCATTAGTTGAATATATTTGAGTACTATTACATAATCGTGCACTGTACTAGCCTGTGAATTATTTCCAGGTGTGACAAGCCAATGCCTTTGGAATGCAGGCTGACCCAGGCAAGCAGTGTGGAAGGGATGTATTTTTGGTGATATGTGTGCTCTTCTTGCATTGTATGAAGTCTCCTTCTCTTTCTACCAGTATTTCTTATTATCTTAAGTGGAAAGACGTCAGACCTGGTATTTAGCTTTGAGTATTACCTTCCACATATACAGAAATCTTTCCACTGTGAGAGTTCAGAGCGGGTAATCAAGCATTTAGGAAAGGCTGATAACCCATTACTATGAAAACAAGGAGCCACTACATAATGACTGTCTGGGGGACAAGTGGAGGTTACAGGATTTCATGCTTCTTTTCTGAGAGATGAGCCCGGATTTCTTGTGCTGATGCAGAGAAACTTCTTCCTGGTTAGGGGAAAGCTATGTTGTTCAAACTGGGGGTCTTGATGGTTAAAAAAGAGGCAGAGGAATCATTGTGAGCTGCCCACTGGTGACTCAAGTGGATTTCTCCTCAGATGGGGTCAAGGTTTGTGAATCTAGAAACTTCACTCTCTGGGTATATTAAAAATTTGTTGATTCATATACTTCAGCAAATATTGATAGAGAGCTGACCATATAGCAGACATAGCACTGAGATCTGGATAGGAACCAGAATGGTAAATTCTGGTTTAAGGTAAATTCAGTGATATGCGATGAAAAATCTGAGCTTCAACAGGCTAGAGTGTGTCAGGGATGGGCTCCTTTACATAGTTCTGATTTACTCATCCCCTGTACACTTGGAACAGGTAAAACACATGTCACAAGGAGCAGACTTATCTTCAGTCTGTTCATCTGAGACCACCTCCTGCCAGCTCTTCATTTTCCTCTTTCTCTTCTACTTTTCCTTCTTTTGGCCCTAGACTTTGGTTCCTGGGCTTCTCTGACCCCCAAAGCATGGACTTGGTTTTGACCTTAGACCCTCCCTCCCCCCCGCCCAAGAAGGCTTTTGATGATGTTCACCCTCCAAACCACGCAACCCTGGTCAAGGCCTTGTTGGCCTTGAGGGTTGGTTGCAGCTTCCATTGATAAGTGTATGATTCAAGTTTGTTATACTTCAACAAAAACTGCAAAAAAAATTAGTAGATATAAAATGACTAGGCTTGGTAATACAACTTTGGATTTAACTATCCCATGTGGCACTGGAATTAAAACATAGGACTGTCTCTACAGAATATGAATATGAAGTTTAGAAGGAAGGCAAGTAACCCAATAATCTAATAAAACTCATTTTTTTTTGGCCTTAGTGACATGATTATTTTAGGAACAAAGGAATTTTGTCCCTCTCTTTCTCCTAGAAGAATTTTTGTTCCACTTATCAGCTCTGACTCAAATTAGTGTAATGGTTCAGTGAGAGCTTGCTGATTATCCATGTGACCATAATGTAAACTGTAGTTTCCTCATCTGTCAGATGGCCCTATTAATGCCTACATTGCAGTTTGCAGATTGGTTGTGAGGAGAGATGCTGGGATGCCTGTAACATGCCAGGCATAGTGCTAGGACATGCATGTCCACAATAGTTTCTTTTCTTTCTCCTCCTTCCCCTGCCCTATTCCTCCTCCTCCCTTTCCTCCTCTTCTTCCTTATTTGCATTCCTGTTATCTCTCTAAAGGCATCAGTGGATATGTAATACGGGTGTGCTGGAAGGAGCACCCCATTCCAGATAAAGTGGGTAGAGAGCTAGACCAGTGCCTACTGTATAGTAGATGCCCAATGATATAACAAAGATGATCTCTCCATGGATTTTCTGCAACAAAAACAATGCACTCCAAAATAAAGAGTTGACTGTATTTCCACTGTAGCCCCCTTCTCTAGGCAAAGTGACTATTTTCTCCCTCCCTTCCTACCTCTCTCCTTCCCTCCCTCTCTTTTTCTCTCTGTTTCTTTCCCCCTTTCCCCATATCTTTCTTCCAACATCTCTTTGATTTTTAAACTCTTTAACAATGTTTAATGCTTTCTTCCAGAACTTTTTCAAATCTCCCCTTCCATTTCAAGTCTAAACTGGACCCAGAACCTCCAGGGCTGGGTTACAATATAAGTCATAGCAAGGAAAATTAGGAGGAGGGCGTCAATAAACAGAAGTGTGTGACCGTGAGCAGGAGAAACTCTGTTGCTCCTGGAGTTACAGGAGCAGAGGCCAGTAAGCTGTCGCTGTTGTTGGAAGAGCCCAGCTTCTTCTCAGGAGCTGTGGCCTTTGCTGGGGCTGGACCCAGTGTCAGGGTCACCGCCTCTGGTAACTGGCTGACTTGCTCTCTACCTTTTGGCAATATCACGCATGCAGATCAAACCTAGCAATTGAGTGCTAAATGAAACCACAGAAAGCAGGCCATCTCTGCCAACTTCTAAAGGTATTGTCTATTATTATTCTAGGGTAAGTTGGAAAAGCCAATGGCACCATTTTATTGTCTCAAAGAGCTACTTTTTTCATCTGCCAAGGGAAAAATAGTTATGGTTTTGGACAGATGAAGAGGTGCTGGTGTGACAGTGTCTGTTCTTTGGTCAGCTGGCAATGAAGGGGGGTCAGAAATAACTCAGCTGAGCAGGGTGTGCTGGAAACAGCATGGGTGTTGTAGACAGGCAAGCTGTGTTGAGACCCCAGTTCTGTTACTTGCCACCTGTGTCTGTGGTAGACCAGTTAGCCTCTCCAAGCTTCTCCTCCCTCATCTGTAATAAAATGAGGGTGACAGTCATTTTCTCATGGGCTGCTATGAAGAGTGAGAAGAAGACTGTGCACATTCCCATCTCTGTGTCTGATACACAGCTGGGGCTCAAATGTGAGTTCCTATTCCTTAGACGTAATCCGAATCTGTATTTCTTCTATCCAGACCGTATGTCAGCATGTATTTAGAAAACAAAATCACTTGCTTAATCCTCCAAAAAATATTTACTCTTTCTAAACTCTGTCAGATTAGCCAAGGGAGAGTGTTTGGCTAAGTGGGAATTGAGTGCATGATCCTCATTCCTGCTCAGAGGGGCTCTGGAACTGCTCTTTCCCTTGGATAACTTCTGGGTAAAATCAAAACATAGCAGTTCCCCACTGAGAAGGCCTTGTTATTTCTGGAATGAAAGAAATGGAAAACAGGATGATTCTGTTTCTGAAGGGCCAAAGCTCCCTTGCCCTCATTGCTTGGTCATGTTCTGGAGGTCTTGTCAGACAAGGCCTGTCCACTCACCAAGGCTGGGCTCTTGGGTGTTGTGCTGGGCCTCTCCTGGCTGCAGTGGAAGGCAGTGGCAAGACTCTTAAGTCACTTTATTCATTTCCATTTTGTGTATTTTAGGACCACAATGATTTCAGCAACATAAATTTTAATCCCTTATATTTTACATTGACCTTTAATTTCCAGAATATCTCAGCTTGTGCCATCTCTTAATCATCCTACCACATCCTCACAGTTTTCAGAGATAGGAAAGTATTAGCCACATTCTAGAAGTAAGGAAACCGAGAAGTTAAGAGATAGACCTTAAATAAGGCTTAACTGCTGGTGATTTTCCTAGTGCTCTTGGCACATCCTCATCCAGTTCAGTGGGTAAGAGCAGATCTGGGCATCCCACAGAACCCTTTAGAACTATGTTCCGACCCAGTTCCACCGCTTGTTGGTTGTGTGACCTCGATGGGTTAACTTTGCTGAGCCCAAGGTCCAGGGAAGGGGCATTGGGGTGGAGTAATGATGGCGGCTACTATTTTTGGATGCCTCTGAGGAAGACAAGAAATTATCTTTACTCCCCTGGGAACCTCTTTGAGGAAGGAGGCATCTTTAAGCTTTATAATCCTGGAATGTCTTCAAGGATGGAGATACTCTTATCTTTATCATATATGCTCACTCTTTCCAGCTTCTAAGGCGTGTTTGCTATTCAGTCATTTTGGAGCAGAGCTTGCCAATGCCTTTGCTCAGAGGAACCAGACTGTGTAGAAATGACAGGAAATGTGGAGAAAATTGTCTCCCAACATCAGCAAAGCCTGACCTGCACTGATAAAAGATTATTTGGGATCAGTATTTATGCTGTTTGAGAATCAGTCACAAATTTTGCTGTAGAAATGTTCATGTGTCTGATTAATTGGTGTTGCCCTACCTCTGATAGGGCATGTCATACAATACACAGTGTGTGCACATTTGCTTTCTGGCACACCCCAAAAAGTGCAAAACACATCTGGCCCCAAAGATTGTAACTAAGAGATCATGGCCCTGTATAGGAAGGACTTTCAGTATTTTCTTTCTGTGCTCCCGTATGTCTGCTTACAGGTGCCCCATTTTGGAGACTGTTGCTCTAGAGAAGTATGACTCTAAGTATGGCACATCAGTGGCAGGCCTGCGATGGAGTGACCTTGGGCCAACATGGAAATCATGTCTGTGCCCGTATCAGCTCACTTGTTTCCTTCCAACCAGACTTAATGAAAGAATCAGCGGGTTGCTTTTGATTCCAGTGAGTGCTCCTTATCTCACCAAAGACTGCACTTGGAGAAGCACTGCTCTAGTGCAGGAACCCCCCTCAGAGACTGGAACCTTAGTTGAACCATCTTTGGATCCGAGCTCTATCATGGTGCCTGGGACATGATGAATGCCAGATACCGTTTTACACTTGTTGCGTGGTGCTATCCAGAGACTGACTGACTCTAGCTTTTGCCTGCCTCTGAACCCACCCCCTTTCTTCCACCCCAACCCCACTGCTCTCTCTTCACTGACAGTATATGCACCCTCTCCTCCAAGAGCCTTCCCAGTGTCTCCTATGCAGGAGCATTTGATCTGTTCTCTGAACCTCTCTAGAGACACAACCACAGGCTGCTTCTTACAGTCCTATATGCTTCCTTTTCAGTTACTTCAGTTCATGACTCCTGTCCTCTGCAGGCTGTAGTTCCTGGAGGCAGAGGCCCTGTTGTACTTGGTGTGCTTGGCACCCAGCCTGCTCCCTTTCTCACACTGGGGGCTTCCGAAATAGTCTTCCATGAATAAATATAATGTAATACCATCATTGTTAAGTTCTCAGTATCATCTACTGCCAGGATACACGTCTCTGAGGGAGAGTTTCAGAAATGACAGCTGCCTAAATTTACATCAGTATGAAAGAAACTTCCATGTCCACAAAAACCATTTCTTCAAAATGATGCCCTAGTTGGCGTGACTTTGGTGTACACTAAACTCTCAATTTGTAACAAGTTAAACACTGAATCCAATGCTTGCCACAGAGGAAGTACTCAATAAATATTGTCGTTATCTTTTTTGTTGATGTTAATATTACCAGACATATACTTTCTGGTGTATTCTCTTGGATTGAGAAATGTCTTTCTTTGTCGAGTGAGTCTGTAATGGTCTTGAGCCCTAGAATAGCCAGTCAGCCTGGCTATTTTCTAAAATATCCTTAGGCTAGGGGCCTCTGGGTGGCTCAGTTGGTTAAGCATCTGACTCTTGATTTTGGCTCTGGTCATGATCTCAGGTTTGTGAGATTGAGCCCTGCATTGGGCTCTGTGCTGAGAATCTCTGCTTGAGATTATCTCTCTCTCCCTCTGCCCCTCCCTCTGCTTGCACACTCTCTCTCTAAATTAATTGATTAACAAGATATCCGTAGGCCAAATCATGTTGTGTGGTGCTAATCCTTTCCAGGATTTTTGGCTGGTGGCTAGCTGCCAATGGGGGGTCCTGACATGGCTGGCGTACCCATAGGCATGACTATATTGTGCTGTTGGCCACGTTTTCATGAGGAAATCTTTCTGTAACTGTGGGGCAAATGCAGAAAAGACAGAACCATACTCCAGGTAGGAACGCTATGGTCACTGAGCTATTTGGTGTTTGGCAAATCATTTTAATTTCACTGGGTTTTCACTCCAGGAGCTGCTGAGTTGTTGGATCATTGGCAAAACCGTAATCTCACGTGGAAGTAGGAGGCGTTTGTCTTTTCCTCTCATTTGTCCTTTCTTTTTTTTTTTTTTTTAAGATTTTTTATTTTATTTATTTGATCTGCCTCTCTTTCCTCGCAGTGAACCTCCCACCAGCCACTCAGTAAGACTTTCAAATGTGCACTCAGGCAAGCGTATACCATCAGGAATTTATACTTCTGCATGATGTTGATTCTGAGAAGTGCCTTCCAAGATGCAGTTAGTTCTCTCATTATTTGCAGTAGTTATGTCCTGAATATTGAATTAGCATGAATACCGAATTAGCGAATATGGAGTCATTGCTCCTAGAGGAAATAAATATAGGGTGGGGCTGCCGTATGCCTCTGGTCATACATCAATCCATAACTTTGTTTTCCATGGGTTTCTATTTAAAGACACTATTTAATATGTATTTTATACATAATTAATTAAATGTGGTATTTTCTAATGAAACTATATTTTATAGTAGGGGACCACCGATTCCTTTGGCTTTCAGCCTCAACAATGCTGCCCACTATGCTTTTTAAGAATTGGTTGTCGTCTTATCAATCCACAAGTCAAGCTGCTTTTCCATCTTTTCCATCCTGTCATCAAGCATGGGAGGTGTTTTTTTACTCTCTTTCTGCCAACTAGAGCCATCTGTATCAACCCCGAGTGCAGAAGTAAGCCACGAGAGAAAGCTAGCCCTAGCTGGACTCGAGCTTTTGGTGCAGGGGTGGCAGAAGCCCCTCCAGAGTGTGTGTGTGGTCTTTTGTGGCATGGTGGGATGCACATTGTTCCAGGTGCCTAGCCCCAGACTGATTCTCTGTCCCCCTCCCCACCTCAGAAATTCTGCAAGTTGCTTGATAGTCTTGAATAGATTCGTTTTCTTTTTTTTTTTTTTTTAAAGATTTTATTTATTTATTTGATAGAGATCACAAGTAGGCAGAGAGGCAGGCGGAGAGAGAAGGAGAAGCAGACTCCCTGCTGAGCAGAGAGCCCAATGCAGGGCTCGATCCCACCTGAGATGGTGACCTGAGCTGGAGGCGGAGGCTTTAACCCACTGAGCCACCCAGGCGCCCCTCGTTTTCTGTTTAAATGAGGTAGAGTGGATTCAGAAGTTTGCAACGAAGAATCTGACAGGTAGAGATTTGGGGAAATTGCTATCATTTCAGAACTGATCATTTGCGTTTACTGGTGGTAGAGCTGTGAGGCATGGGTGGAACCAGGATGATGAACGAAAGACAATTGATAGACTAATTCTCTGCAAGTTGGACTGGCTAATTTGTTTTGAGGGGTTGTCTTAGGCATTTTAGGGTTTTTAGAAGCATTTCTGCCTCTACCCACATATTCCTGTAGCACCCACCTCAAATTGTGACAATCAAAAATGTCTCCAAACGTAGTCAAATGTCCTCCAGGAGGCATCAGTTGAGCACCAGTCTAGCCTAATCGTGCCTGACGAAACTCCCTAGGGAGAACGACTGGTAGATAATTCTAGAACCATGTCAGATTATATGGTATTTGAACTTGTAAGTGTATGTATCTATGCTTACATTAACCTTTAATAACATAGATAAAAAGATGTATAGATATCTAGTCTAATATGTATATAGTTGTGTAGTGAGTATTTGAAGTTTCTTAAGTTAAAAGAAACTCTTTAGAGGAGAGATCTCAACTGGTAGAGAGGATTGGCCATCTTGGGCCTTATTTGGGCACTGAATAATGAGAACTTGCACCTTTAGTGCCTTAGCATGTACTGGTCATATTTACTTAACTCACCATTTGCAAGATGGTACCAAAGCAGGGATCAGCTGTTGCAGTCTACAGGTAGACATCTAGTGGCGAGTGGTTCCTGGGCCCATTTCTTCAAACAGTACAGCTCCCTTGATTCTCATCAGGAACACTGTGATTTTCTAAATTTTAAATGGGTAGAAGAGGCTAGCAATTTAAGGCTTCCGTTGAAGTCTCAATTAACTTACGTTACATGTTTGGAAAACCTAGTTATAGCTAATAAATGTATCAGGCTACTGCTTTAGGGTTACATATTTCCTGTCTCGATTTTTTTTTTTAACATATTCAGATAAAAGGCTGCATGGCAGAGAGATTTATGGGTTTGCACTGTCCCTTCCTTATCTCTTGTTACTGAATTGGAGCTAACATTTGGCCAGCCAACCACAGCAGATCCCACTGTGGAAAGAGCTTGACCTTTCCAGCATTCTGATACTGTGTTGTTTTTTTTTTTCCCCCACATTAGGCTTGAACTGAGCTGCATGTTTTCTAGCAACCAACCGGTGTCTTTGGGGGTCTTTATCCCATGATGGCAAGAACTCATTTCCTCCCAGCTGTTTAATTGCCATTGTGTTATCTCAGTTTCTTTGAGATGGTTATTCCTGGGGAGGCCAAAGATATGGCAGTCTGGAGAAACCACAGATTGAAGTAAGTGCCTAGTGGGCAGGTAAAGCATAAGCGTGAAAACCAGCACTCGGTATCAAGTTTATGGCAGGGCTCAGCCATTGCTAGAGTTCTTACTCTCCCTCCCTGCCCTTTGACACCCCTCTCGGACTGAACTGCTTCTGATATGCCCTTCAAAGCTTTGGTCTGAACTCCCAGAACCATCATACTTTCGGTCACATATCATGTAATCGATAGATCTTGGAAACAGTAGTCATCCAAAGCATCTTACTGTTTGGTATTTTTCCTCTGGATTCCAGGTTCTTTTTTTTTTTTTTTTTTTAAGATTTTATTTATTTGACAGAGATCACAAGTAGGCAGAGAGGCAGGCAGAGAGAGAGGGAGAAGCAGGCTTCCCGCTGAGCAGAGAGCCCGATGCGGGGCTCGATCCCAGGACCCTGGGATCATGACCTGAGCCGAAGGCAGAGGCTTTAACCCACTGAGCCACCCAGGCGCCCCTGGATTCCAGGTTCTTGATCAGTCTTTACTTTAGCTTCAGGTCATACCCCTATTGCCAGAACTCCTTGATAGAGACAATATACTGTCCCATCAGGAGGGACCAGGCTGAACTATATTAAGCAATATCTATCAGCTGGCAGAAATGTTCTCACTTAGCCCAGATAAGGTATTTCTCTGGAAAACTATGTAAAACCCAATCTTAAAATTATATCATTTTAGTGGTGCCTGAGTGGCTCAGTACGTTGAGCGTCCAACTCTTGGTTTTGGCTCAGGTCATGGTCTCAGGGTCATGAGATCAAGCCCTGCATCAGGCTCCCTGCTCAGTATGGAGTCTGCATGTACTTCTCCTTACCCCTCCCCCCCTCTGCCCCTTCCCCATCTCATGCCTACGTGGGATCTCTAAAATAAATTTTAAAAATCTTAAAAAAATTATTTTAAAAAATGTACTTTAATCGTGCCTGTGCACATGCTATTTCTTTTTTTTTCAACTTGCTAAAAGTTTAATGGTTGAGTCTGTACTTTTATTTTTTTATTATTATGTTATGTTTGTGGAATGCTGTTTCTTATTGCAAGCCTTCTATCTTCTGAGGAAGATAACCCATCTTTCTCTTACCTCTAACAAGTGCTATTCTATTTCTAAGAATTGTTACACACACATACACACACACACACACACACACACACACACACACACACACACATTTCATTGGGAAGGGGCAAGACTTGTAACTGATTTTTTTGATTCACTGACTTGAAAAGAGATTTTATCTACTGAGTCCTTTTTTCTTCCTTCATTCCTCCTTTGTTGTATCTATCACCTGGAATTGTTTCTCCCTGTTGTGGTCGGCTTCAGGTGTTGTTAAAGAGAATCTTCTGTCGCTGATAACTGACTGACTCCAGACTACTGCTTATCACAATGACAGGGTGGCTTAAGGGGAAGAGGAAGTTCAACTGCAAATACACAGCCTGCAAATACACTGGCCTTGGGAGGGTCAGTTCAGGGTGACTGTTCCTCTCTCTCTCTTTTTTGATGTTGTTGAATAAGAATGGTAAGAGCGGGCATCCTGTCTTATTCTAATTTCCAAGGAAAAACTCTCAGCTTTTCACCACTGGGTATGTTAGTTGCAGGTTTGTCATATGCGGTCTTCAGTATGTTGAGATATTTTCATTCTATACCCATTTTATTGAGAACTTTTATCTTAAAATGATGTCACAGTTTGTCAAATGCTTTCTTTGCATCAACTAGGAGGGCCATATGACTTTAATTCTTTATGCTATTAATGTGGTTTATCATATTTATTAATTTGCTTATGTTTGAAACATCTTTCCATTCTAGGGATAAATCCCACTTGATCCAAGTGTATGATCTTTTCAGTGTGTGGTTCATTTTGGTTTGCTAGAACTTTGTTGAGGATTTTTGGTTACATAATCAACAGGGTATATTGTCAGGAGGAAGCGCGTGGACTCTGCCACTTACTGATTATTGACAGTTCTGTGGGCTTCTGTTTCCTACCCTGTTAAGTAGGGTAATAGTCTCTAGTATAATAATGAGGTTGCCGAAAATATTAAAAGAGCTCATGTATGTAAAGTGTTTGGTAAATAGTATATACTCAAAAGATACTATTGTTATTATAAGAACCTTATTATAGGGGCACCTGGGTGGCTCAGTGGGTTAAGCCGCTGCCTTTGGCTCAGGTCATGATCTCAGGGTCCTGGAATCGAGTCCCACATCGGGCTCTCTGCTCAGCAGGGAGCCTGCTTCCCTCTCTCTCTCTCTCTCTCTCTGCCTGCCACTCTGCCTACTTGTGATCTATCTCTGTCAAATAAATAAATAAAATTAAAAAAAAAAGAACCTTATTATAGATTTGTGAATAGCTTCAGCAAATTACTTAATCTCTGAAATATTGTTTTCTCACCCATAGAATGGTCATGGTGATAAATTGTTAATAGTTAAATATACAAATCAGTTATGCACTATATTAAGTTTGCAGATAGTAAAAATACTGTCTTTCTTTGTTATAGATTTTGATGCTCTCTATTGAAAATGGTGCCAGGGGCACCTGGGTGGCTCAGTGGGTTAAAGCCTCTGCCTTCAGCTCAGGTCATGATCCCAGGGTCATGGGATCGAGCCCCACATCGGGCTGTCTGCTCAGCAGGGAGCCTGCTGCCCCCACTCTCTCTGTCTGCCTCTCTGCCTACTTGGAATCTCTGTCTGTCAAATAAATAAATAAAATCTTAAAAAAAAAGAAAATGGTGCCAAATAGCATACATAATAATAAAGATATGTTTTTATGGTTGATTTTATTTCCATTATCCTTCTTGTGATACTCTCTTCCACATTCATTACCATAGAGTAGCTAATATATGTCAGAAACTGTTCAAAAATCAGTGTGCACAACTGGTCATTTTCTCTGCAGCTCTGAACGTGTGCATGTATTACCCCCATTTTAGAGAATAAAAAATTCTGGTTTAGCTAAAATCAGAGAGCACCTTACAATATATTCAGAAATAAAGGATACCATCCTAGTCTTCACAGAGCTCACTGTCTTGTTGAAAATAACCTGAGACGTTCTTGTTTGAACCCAAAGTGGTGGCATTTGGGGCATCAAATGGCACTCTTCTCTCTCTGCAGACACTGTGAGGCTCAGCCTTCAGACAGCGCAAGCCATGCCTGCTCTCAGTGGTTAAGAGTTTCTTGTGCTGCCCCAAGGCTGTCCTTTAGGGCAAGATAAGCACTGCAATGATGGTAATGGAGTTAGCCAATTTACCGCAGTCTTCTTGGCTAAAATAAGCTATTTAATTTCCTGCCCTTGGAACTGGATCTACTTAGGGGAGATAATGACTCTGCCCAGCCTATCAGGGTATACTCAGAATTATCTGAATGCCCCGAACGAGGCTGTAGCAAATTTTCAACCAGACACCCGCTAGCTAGCAGGGCCTTGAGAAATTCAGGATTGGTGGAACTTGGCATTCTTCCTGCCCGAGATATTCTTCTTTTTATGATGATTATTATTTTTTTCTTATTTTGAAGACATTTTTATTTCTAATAATGTGGCTTGTGGGATAAAACCCTAACCTAATTCATGAGGATGTAAGACATCTCTAGCTCAAAAATATCTGTAATCTCCCCTTTCCAAATAGAATCACAAACGGAAAGAGAAACTGTAAAATTTTCTGAAAGGAAAATTTCATTCTAGAAGGCTGCATTTGTCTAGAAGTGGTGGCTGACACACCCCCAACTTATCCGCTGGCCTGTGCTACCTCTCTGAGGACCTGCTACTCTTTTTTTAAGCCGAAGCCCACAAGCTGTGGGGTTTGTGCTTGTTCATGGAACAGCGCAAGCCCATCACAGGGGCGACAGGGTCAAATCCTCACCCTGAGTGTGGGTTCACAGCACCCTGCTCTCTAAGGCAAACGCTGTTGTCACTTGCTCTGTTCTCTAACCGCTTTAGGGCCAGAAGAGGTGAAACTGAAGGAGAATCACTAGTGATTTTGGTCTGATGTGGTCTAGGTATACTTACCAAAGAGGTAAGAGATAGATATTGAAGAAGGGGATAGTAGAAGTCCAGAGAAGGGCCGTGAGGGCGCATATTTGGTGGCGAGTTCCGGTAGGCAGTTGAGAATGAGGTGTGAGGAGAGAGAAGCTGTGGGGCAGCCACTGGCTGGGAGACATAACTGGTGCAAAGCAGTGGCGGAGGCTTTGCGCTGTGGCAGCGGCTAGAAGGCGGTATTTGCTTAGACTTTCTTCACAAAGTGGCAGTGAAGCTTGGGAATGATTCCTTTTTAATAAGGATTTACTTTATTATTATTATTATTATTATTATTATTATTGAAAGTAATATCCACACCCAACTCATGAGCTGGAGATCAAGAGTCCCATGCTCTCCCAACTGATCCAGCCAGGTGTCCTAAGCTTGGGATTGATTTTATTTGTGGCTTCTGGACCATGTTTACTCAAATGAAAGATTGTGCAAGGGTAGACTACTTGGTGCTTTAGCTATCTAGTGCTGTGTGACAAATTACTCCAAAAGTTCGTTTAAAATAACACACGTTTATCATGTCACAGTTTCTGTGAGTGAGTCGTGGCTTGCCTGGGTCTTCCAGCTTGGAATCTCCATTGAGGTTCCAATCAAGATGTTTCCCCCTCGGCGGACAGCGACCCTCAGTTTCTCCCACAGCGGCCTCTCCAAAGGGCAGCACAACATGGCAGCTGGCTTTATCTAAGTTGGGGGTGGAGGGTGAACAGTTGAGCAAGCCAGCAAGAGGGAAGGTACAGCCTTTTGTAACCTAATCTCAGAAGTGACATTGTATTACTTTTACTGTATTCTATTTGTTGTAAGCAAGTACCAGGTTTAGTCTACACTCGGGAGAGAATTACACAAGGGTGTGAACACTGGGAGACAGGGATCACTGGAGATCGTCCCAGAAGGTGGTCTGTGATGCTTGGTACTTCCATTGAGGTTTGGGCTCTGTACATTTTTCCTGAGTAGTTGAGGATCTGAGTCTCACCAGGATGTGAGCCTCCTTGAAAAAAGCCTGCCTTTAGTTCTTTCAAATAGTTTTATTTGGTGTCGTCTTTTAGCTACTGCTTTTGTGATGCCATCTCTGTCATTGTGATCAATTCCTATCATTTGCTCACATTGAGAAAGGGAACTAACATTGTTGAGGGCAGACTATACCATACACCATACACTATATACTATACACTATGCACTATATACTATACACTATCTACTATACACTATGCACTATATACTATATGCTATATACTATACACTATATACTATACATTATACACTGTACATTATACACTATACACTATATATTATACACTATATGCTATACACTATATGCTATATACTAATGTAGCATAGAGGTGTGCTAAAGTGTGCGGGTGTGCGATAGCCTACAGGTATACTACAGTGTGCAGGTACACTGGAGCATGCAGGTGTATGATAGCATGTAAGTATACTTTTAACTTTTTTTTTTTAAAGATCTTATTTATTTATTTGGCAGAGATTACAAGTAGGCGTAGAGGCAGGCAGAGAGAGAGGAAGGGAAGCAGGCTCCCTGCTGAGCAGAGAGCCCGATGTGGGGCTCGATCCCAGGACCCTGGGATCATGACCTGAGCCGAAGGCAGAGGCCTTAACCCACTGAGCCACCCAGGTGCCCCAACATTATTATTATTTTTTAAGATTTTTTATGTAGTTATTTTTGCGCTCATGTGTGCATGAGAGAAGGGGAGGGGAGAAAGAGAACATGAGCAGGGAAGGGACAGAGGGAGACATAGACTCCCTGCTAAGCAGGGAGCCTGATGTGGGGCTCCGTCCTAGGACCTGGGATCATGACCTGAGCCGAAGGCAGACGCTTAACTGACTGAGCCACTCAGGCTCCCTACTTTTAACTTTAAATATACTTTAAACAGTTAATGACAATTCTCTGAGGCATCTATCATCAACTTCATTCTCCAGATGAGGAAACTGAGGCTCGGAGGTTAAAGGATCTCGTGTAATATCACTTATTTAAGAAGTGGCAGAGCTAGGATTGAACTTGGGCCTGTCTTCCTCAAAGTTTGTGGTCCTGCCACCTCCCTTGCAGCAGCAGCTAAGTCCCTTACCAGATCCTAGGACTTTTCTGCAGTCAAATGCTCTACCCCTGAGCTATACCCCCTCAGATCCTAGGACTTTTCTGAAGCCCAAGTTCAAACTCAAACTTCTGCTCTGCCATGCCTAGACAATGGGCTTTCTGCTCTGGCATAGGACTGAAACTATAAGCAAAGAGAAAATGAGGAAAACACATTGCTTGCCACTTGGCCATACGTGTGAGTGGACAGACCAGGGGATTTGGAATTAGACAGGCCTGAGGTCTCCAAGTGTGCTGCCTTTGCCTCTTTTTATGTGTGATCTCAGGCAAGTTGCCCAGTCTCTCTGATGCTGTTTCCCTAACTGTCCAAGGGAATTAGCATACAGATGAGATGGTTATAACGTATATAAAATGCAGGGCTCAGCACACAGGAAGGCCTGAATACATATTCTCGTTCTCTCCTTGGGTGTTCCAATTCTCATTCAGTTAATGTGTGTTCATTTGTCGTTTCTGTCAGTCTCTTCTGGGCAAAACCAGTGTCCCAGCCGCATTGGTGTATTTGCCAGTAGGAGCTCATTCTTGGTGCATGTCATGACTTACATTATGTTGCAGATTTATTTTGTGCAAAGTGGAGCCCTTCCAGCTGTTTCACCAAAATTGCCACCAGTGCAATCTGTTTCTCCACATGTTTCTGTTGGGAACCCACAAAAGCAGCAATTCATTCTGTTGGTGGGGATTTCTAAGGCTTTTGGGGACACAGGTGTATCCTCAGACAAGTGTTTGCTTCCAATTAGACAGTCTGGTAGTTCACTCCTCTTCCACAGGGGCAAGGAGTGGCCAAGAGAGTCAGTCATGGCCCTCATGTGGAAATGAAGCTAGAGGGAACGAAGTTACCCTCCCAGCCCAATACCAGGGGTTTGCCATCCTTGAACTTGGCTATTATACTGTGTCATTTCCTCATTCTTAACCCCTCTCTTTTCTCACCATGCTCTTTAGCAGTCATATATGGTCATGATGGCTCCAGGAGGAAAGGGGAGGTGCTTATGTGATCCCAGAGTCAAACGTCTAGTTAAAACGTCCCCACTGGTTTACTGGCATGAGTCAGATTCTTGGCCCGCCCTGTCTGTGTTGTCTTCTGGTCCACCACATGGAGACAACGTATGATTCTTTATATTGGAATATTCTTCCCGGCTGACAGGTAGGATCTAGGTGATTTTAATCTCCTCTGTTCTTTTGATGCTGGGCATAGAGAAAGGACCCAAGAATCAAGATACTTAGCATGTGGCAGATGCTCATTGCTGACAGAGAGAAGGCGGACGTGGCCAAGGCAGCTGCAGGTCTCTGTAGCAGGCAGATGTCTCCCATTTCTCCTGACAAGGTTTCCTCTACCCCTGTCATAGGGTGTGGGTTGTTAAGTGTTGGGGAGGAGCTGAGAATTGGGAGTTGGTCATGATGTATTGTCATGGGAGAAGAGTGTTTTCTTTTGGAAAAATTAAAAAAAAAAACAAGCCTTGTTCAAAATGTCTGAAAGCTGGGGCTTTGCATGCTTTGCCTCAGGTTTCCTGGGGTTCAGCCAGAAATCAGGCATCAATAAAATTTCCCATGATAGGGTGAATTTTCTATGATTTGGTGAGTCTTGTCAAATTCCACGTGAGGAAACCCAAAGAGCCATGCCTCCTCCATAATGCTAAGAACTCTCCCCATCTTTAGTTGCTGGCTTCTTGTGATCTGCATAGCCTTTGGACATGGGGCTCCATTACCTTTTATGAAATTTGACACCTCTCCCATTTCTCATGCCACGTATTGTCCAGGAGACCTCCCCTGGCCAGAGAAGCATGACTCATCAGCTTTTCCCCAGAAACTGCTCTGTTGTGTTTGTAATTGATCACTGTCCTGGTGTTTTACTACTTCTCTATTCCTTCCCTGTCACCTGTATCAGTTCTTCTTATTTTGCCTAAAGCTTTTAACATTTTTGTTCCTTACTAGACAATGGTAACTACTCTCTCTTCTCGTTCACTTTCTGCCTAGGCCAAAAAACTCATTATCACGGTATTCACCACTGTCCTATGATGGAGTCATATTACAAATCTGTGTCTCCAAGTAGAATTTTCTCTGGAACTCCAGACTCCGTGTCCATCAGAATTTTTCCTCAAATGTACCAAAGGTTTCTCAAACTCAGTCTGCCTAAAGATAAATTAATTCCCTACCCCACCCTAACCAAACGACTCTCTTGTTTTTCCTAGGTATTGGAGACATCACCATTCCCTAGCTTCTAAAGCTGTATCTTCCCACATTTATCCTTGATTCTTCCCCCTCTCATCCCCACATCCACTCAGTTGATACATTCTGAAGGTTTTACCTCCTAAGTATCTCTTTCATTTGTTCTGTTGCATCATACTTTTCAGTTACAGCCCTAGCGTGGACCCTTATTTCTTCTTACCTGGGCTGTTCAAAGTTTATTGGCATCCAGTTAAAGTTTGTGCCTTGTTACATTTTCCTTGTTGGGCCTTTCACACACAAAATAATACGGTCTGAAAAAAAATTTTTAAATATCTTTATAAAATCTTTCTCATGTGAAAAAAACGAAGAATATTTCTAACAGTGACTCATTACATTACTTGAAATAAAAACATTTGAGTAGGTCTTTAGAAAGGCAAACTTCCAAGAAAATTCCTCAAAGGGAAAGAATGGTAAAATTTGCTGTCATGTATCAGGTTCCATGGGATCCAGTTATCGGTGGTGTATCTGCTCCAAGATCTTCAGATTGAGGTTTGGATCAAGCCCTGCAGGGAAGCCCAGAGCCTTGAGTCCTGCCTGGCACATTTTGGACTCTTGGCAAATCCTTACGGAATGAATGAAACTCTCTGGGTCTCAGCTTTCTCCAAGTGAGGGGAAGGATAAGACCAGATTGCATCTGAGCCTTCTTTCTGCTCCTATGGTTTATGATTCTGATTTAATTACAGACACAGAGAAACTCAGAAGAAATTGTGTAACTGCTTGTCACTGGAGAGAGGGCTCTATCCATGAATGGACATATTCTCTAATGGAGTCTGTCTTAAAAAAATCCTTAATATTATTATTTTTGCTTACAAAAGTAATGCATGCTCATTAGATACCTTTAATTTGGTGTATAATCTTCCAGATGATTTCCTATGCATATACCTCCACAATTCATATCTGGTGTTTTCTTGCTATAGATTATTCCTTTTTAAAAATTTATCAGTATATCATGGACATCTTGCAGAGGCAATTTTCTTTATGGAAAAAGGCAGTGAAATTCTTTTGACGGCTGATGTCAGTGGCTTCCATTAAAAGTAGATATAATAGTCCTCTCTTTGTATCACACTCTTGGCCAGAGAAGTGGTCTAGTCTTATGAAGTGGAATCTCTAACATGGGCTTTTGTTGAAAATACAGATGCCCATCTCAAATACACCATGCAATTCCTGGTCATCCCCTGGGAGCTCTATTCATTTTTAGGCCCTGGAATGCCTTCATTGGCATCTTTTGACTGCTGCCATTGAATGAACTGGGCTTTTGGCACCCAGTAGAAATGCCATGAGTGGGTGCAAGGGAGCCCATGTCCCTAAGACTCGTAAGTGTTTCCTCCCCTCCCCCACCCAAGGGGCTGGAGCTCTTCCAGCTCAGTAGCCTGAATCCCTCCTCTCGCACCCCAAGTCTCACTTTGGGGGCTGCTTGATATGCAGCCAGCATCTACTCAACATAATTGTGCCTTTACCTGCCAATGTGCTTTGAGGGATATTGTTAGCATTAAATTTGCCATTTACATTTTCATGTCTGACATAATTGAGGAATGAATGCTCTTATGAAAATTAAACTTGTGGTTCTCCTGGGCTGCTGTAACCCTGTTAAAATGTAATGTGATTTTTGATGCTTCTTCTTGAGGTTTTTATTAAATAGAATATCAGGATGACTAATTCCCTGGGCCTAAATGCAGGCTGGGAAGCAGCATTATTGATAGGGCTGTGTCCAAATGGTCCTCCGTGCTCAGCCTCTAATGGCCTAATAATGCATTATACTTGAATCAGAAATACTTTGAGTTGTAGTGCTTATTGCCATTATTGAAAACACCTGGATGCTCCATTCATCAAGGTTACATCCAAAGGGGCCCATTTGTTTATTAGGCTGTCAGTAAACATCTTTATTTGGTCTGAGTTCAGCCACATTTGGCCACACTGGAAAGAGCTCAGATCCAGCTGGGGCTTTCTTGTGGTTCCTCCTGATTAGTTTTCTCGTTAAGAAAAAAGCAAGCTAATGAAAAGTTGGGAGCGGCTTTATAAAAACACATTTTACCTCACATAATCTGCAGCGATGGTAGCAGAGATCAGGGAGGCGGGCTCCTGTGGAGGGCCCCTGGCGGCTCCTTCTTTCAGCAGCTGCCAACATGGCCGCCCTGCATCTCTCAGCCCAGTGCCAACACTCAACAGCCTGGCCTCCCAAGCGGGTGCCCTGAGGCCCCTCCTCCAGGCTGTCTGCCACTCCGCATCCCTCTGGACCTGGAGACATGGGCTCCTGTACTCTAGAAGGGGTAAATCTCCCGTCGGCCACTACCCACAGAATGAAATCAAATTCCTCTGTCTTACGGCACCTAAAGAGTGACATTTCCCTTTCACAGACGTTTCCTGACTCATGCACGGCATCACTTTCAGGAGGACTTGGCAGTAATATTGTGATTAAAGTGGAAATGCTCAGAATGGCTTTATTTTTTAAAGCCATGTTTCAAAAAATTTATGAAATATGGCAAACATTCCACTGCATAAAACATAAATATACAGCTGAGTGAACTTTGGTGAAGTAAAAGGCTACTTGTGTCACTCCACTCAGGGCCAGATCTAAAACTCTGGCCGGACCCAGGAATCCTCACCACGTGCCATCCCCCACATCCCTTCTGCTACTGTGGTAGTGGTCCAGCAGCCTCTTCTCCACCATGAGGTTTGAGCTGGTAGACCACCAGGACAAGCCACCAGATCCACTGAACCTTCCCTTCCATAGATGTCCTCGAACAGGCTCCTGGTCTTTGCTTTCCAGTTCTGATTAGAATGCACTAAGGAGCAAGTGAAGGAGGCGGTCCGGCAGTGCCAGTCACACAGTGGACTCCGAGGAATCTATCCCATAACAAAAGCCTAAGACTGAACCCCAGTGCTTCTCCCTATGATCTCCCTGACCTCCTGGGTGGGGGCTGGTCTCCTGGCATCCATTCAAGCTCTGGGCTGGTTTGTGATTCTGATTGTAATGCATACGCTTCCACACCCCTAAAATTGTATTATGTGTCTCGTGGAATGAAGCCCCAAAGACTGAATTTGCTTCCATTAAACATGACATCTTCAGGGGTACTCCATAGCTGCCACCCCAGAAGTGGAACGAAATCTGTCGAAGATGGGTTATGTGCTGGTCCTCCGAAAGCGTGTGCCCCTCAGCTCTCACTGCCCACCGCCTCTCCCCCCAGAGATGGCTCTATGATCTTTTTGGGCTTCCTCTGCTCTGGGAGGCCAAGGCAGCCTGGGCTGTGAACCCCAGAGGCTGGGGTGGTGGGAGAGGTGGGGCTCAGGTTGCCTGTGTTGCACCCTGAGGGTAGGTGACTTCTGTTAGCATATTTGTAGTTCAAGGCTCTGGGGCCAGGAGGGGAGTGGGATAGGGCAAGTCCTCTTCTGCAAACCAGAACTACTAGAGCACCTTTCTCCCTTCCGAAGCCTTCAGAAACTGTTCTGTTTTCACAGTCCCACAGCCGGGAAATCCATGGGTCAGAGTGGGGCAAAGGCATAGGTACCTGTACTTGCTACTTGGAACCCCGTTCTTTCTTTGCAAGCTATGAATGCACCTTTGCTCCTGCCCTTCAGGCCCCTCAGGGTTCACCATTCTTGTGCACCTCAAAGACCTGATCTCTCTCAAAGTCTCAGTTCCCCAACTTACAGGCTAGCATGATGATGACATGAACTTGTTTTGTATCATGGCTGGGCCAAGGGCTCACCGAGGGCAAGCCCTTGTCACCATTGGTCAGGGACCTTTGCCTCGTTCTCTATACTTATTCCTAGACTCTGCAGAGCATTGGGTGCTCAGGAAGCATAAATTAAATGCATGGAAGTGTCTTTTCAAGGGAAAAGGTGCTTGCTGTTTAACAGAGAACAGGAGGGGGTTTGTTGTAATATCTTTCCTCTGAACAGATTCAGCTGCTGCTGACCACCCTACTTCCCCTCCATTCAGCCGGGATCAGTTGTTTTAAAGAACTGGAGGATCTGCAGTTGGCCATCTTCCTGTAGACAGGCCCGCCTTGAGAGCTAGGATACTCTGGAGCTGGAGGCTGGGAGGGGCTCCGGGGGTGTTGCGGCTTTGGCTGCAGGTAGATGAGTTTGAGACCCAGCTCTGATCCTCACTAGCTGAGACCTTCACCGTGGTTTGACTCTCTAGACCTTGATTTTCCATCTTAAAATGAAGTCAAGCCTCATTGGGGTGTTGTAAGTTTTCTGAGTCCAGCCTGTGTGGGTGCTCAATAGATCCCCTGCATGTTTGAATAAACTGAAGCCTAGAAATCTAAGGGATGAGCTTAAAGACACAGACTGTTTCCTGCAAAGTGTGGGCTTTTGGGGTAGTAAGCACAATAATTGAAAGCAGTCTTACTATGCCCTGAATGGCCTGAAGGCCTTGTCAAAATACAGATTGCTGCTCCCCGCTCCAGGGTTTCTGATTCAGAAGACCAGGTTGAAGCCCAGGAAACTGCATTTCTCACACGCTCCCTGCTGCTGCTTGTGGTGATGGTCCTGGGGCACCCTTTGAAAACCATTAATGTAAAGGCAAAGATACCAGGGAAATGGACACCCAGAAAGCCTGGAGGCAAACAACAAAATAAAATGGAATTTCTTAACGTCTCCAGGATGCACATATCTCAAGCCATATCCCAAAACCAGGATACAGGAAGTACTTTGTAAAAGTAAATACACATTTATGATATGGAGGGCTGACAGGATTGATTGGCAATAAATCCATCTCCCCCAAAATCCATTTATTTAGGAAATCAATGAAAGGCCTTGAGAAATGGCTTGATTATAAGGAACTGTAATCACTCATCTTTTTCTGGCTTTTGATGGTGAGCGTGGAAATTCCGGGGGAGAGGAAGCCATTTCTGCTTAATGGCCCTGGCTCCAGTGAAGATGGGAGAGATGCTGCTTCCTCCTTCCTTCCTCATCCTGGCCCTTGTCAGGGTTTTAGCTTCTTGAGGTCAGAGCTGCCAAGGACAGCTTTTCTTTAAGAAAACTGCAGCCCACAAGGGTATCTTCCTGGGGGAACTTCTCTGACCCTCACTGGGAGGGAGACCCAGCCTGGCACAGTAAGCAGCCACCCCACCTGCCCTCTAGACTCACCTGGGGAGACTGACACGCGCACAGATGCCTGAGCTCTTTCCAGACTCAGATCCTTGGAGGGCGGGCAGAGGTGGTTTCTTTGCTTGTTTTTACGTTCTACAGGGGATTTCCATGTGTTTCAGGGCTGAGAATCCCTGTGGGAGGCCCTGATTATAACATCTGCCTTGTTTCATCCTCCTGCTCTCTAGCCTCCTAGTCGGTTTTTCTGCATTTCCCCGTTTTTTTTTTTTTTTTTCAGAGTCTGGCATAGGCGTTCAGCAGCTGGCTTGTTGACAGAGTTTCTCCTTGATAAAATTTCAGCCAGGCTCCTCTGAGCCGTCTTCCCAATGAGGACTTGACTTTTGGGCTTCTGGGTCCATCTTGCTTCATCCAGTTTTTGCAAGAATCCTGCTAAGTGGGGTTAGCCAGCATCTCCACCTTCGATATCTGATCTGGTTCCCTCTCCTCCACTGTCCTCTGGGTGATGTCTGATCACCCCCGCCTGCCTTCAGCAAAAATCCTGCTAGGTCCAGGTTTAGCCAGGACCTCCCCGACCCCGGATGTCTCCTCTTAGTAAGTTTCTACCCAACTCACCCCCAACTAGCTCCTTGGCCATATGTTCTCACTTTTCCTTATCATGTTTGGAGTTGGACCCAATCTCTCTCCTGTTCTTCAGAAGCCATTGCTGTGGTCCCTATACCCAGCTCAGTGGTCTCCAATAAAGTCTGCTTTACTGTTATAGTCAGTGTCATGACTGGGGTTTTCTTTGACATTATTTAGCTGGAGAGGCCTCTCTGGTTTGACCATTCACCCTTTCGATGCAGCATTTTCCACTCTCTGGTCTCAGAAACATGAATGTTCCCTAGGATGTTAAGAGAAGTTCTTGAATGAGAGAGCTGAAGAGAGGGAGAAGGAGCAGGAGGGGAAAGAGAGAGAGAGAATGAGCTCTGTAGTCACTATTTTTGGAAAACATTGGGAAAAACACATTCAAAATTCCTTTCTGGAAAGATTATTTTCAGAGCCTTTATTATACTAATAGAAATTCCCACTTAATTTTTTGGGGAGCAGCATTCACATCTCAGAGAATAGATTTATATCATGACTTTGGAAACATTGCCATCTGCCTTCCTGGCCCAGTTTTGCCACTGCTCAGGTGCCTGGGGAAAGTCCTCCCCTATTCCGTCAAGTGTACAATGGGGACAATGATGATCCCACTTTATGGCCTTGTTGGGAGGATTACATGAGCTAATACATGCTAAGTACTTAGCTTAGTGACTCTGGAAATAGGAGGTGCTCAGTGAAATTAGTATTACCTAGCAGAATCATCAGCAGTGTCTGTGAAGTACTAGAATAGGAAGGGGGTGAAGTATAGGTAGGGCAGAGTAACTGGCCAGCCTTCCTCCTGGGCACGAGTGAGAACTGGCATGGAAATAAGAGCACAGGCATACGCTTTTGTGGCTTGATTTGTCATTTACCCTTGATCAACATGGAGAGGAAATGAGGAGACCACAAGCCATAGGATGGGGACAAACACCCCTTAGGATTTTTTAATCAAAATAATCATGTAATATAAAATTAACCATGTTAAAGTCTACAATTCCATGGCATTTAGTATATTTCCAGAGTTGTGCAACCATCACCACTAGATAGTTCCAAAACTTCTTCATCACCTTAAAGAGAAACCCCATACCCATCAAGCAGTCATTCCCCACTTGTCCATGTACCCCATCTCTTGTAGCCACTGATCTTTTTGGATTCACCTATTGTGTTTCATATACATGGAATCATAAAATAGAGTCTTTTTGTGTCTTGTTTCTTTCACTTACTGTTTTCAGAGTTCATCTATGTTGCCACACGTCTGAGCACTTCATACCTTTTTATGGCTGAATAATATTCCGCCACATGGCCATACAACACTTTGATTATCCATCCATCTGTTGACGAACGTCTGGGTAATTTCTACCTTTTGGTGATTGTGAATAGTGATGAGTGAACTTCTAAGTACAAGTTTTTCCTTGGATATCTGTTTTCCGTTCTTTTGGATATCTACCTAGGAGTAGAATTGCACATATGGTAATTTTATGCGTAGATCTTTGAGGAGATGTCAAACTGTTTTCCACAGTGGCTGCACCATTTTTCATTCCCACCTGCAATGTACAGGGTTTCCAGTTTCTCCACATCCTCACCAACATGTTACTGTCCATATATTTGATTATGACCATCCTAGTGAGTATGACGTGGTATCTCATTGTGGGTTTTATTTGATTTCCTTGATGACTAGTGATGTCAAGTACACTCAGTTCTTAACTGGTCAACCTGGGGGATTTTCTTCCTTCCAGGAACTGCTTTGGAATCCACAGGAAAGGTGGGTCCTTGTAAAAGCCATTCTTTTGAAAGACTTAAATATACCTTGGAATATTTAAGATATTTATACCTTTTAAAGAACACTGTCAGCCACAATAAAAATGGCAAAATAGATATGGAAAAGAGATTGAGGTGTACATTTAAAAAAAAAGTCACAATATTCCCTTAGAAGGACTAAGAGGATGGTGGTATTGAGAATCTCTTTTTGAGTTTTAATTTGTAACTTTTAGAACACCTGACCCTAGTTCTGTGGGTTCTGGACTTGTTGAACTCTTCAGAATTTTGAAGACCCTTGGAAATCCTTCAGAGATGAGGGGCTACTTTGTAGAGGTCGGATCCTGCTTTGGCAAGTGATGACAAGGCTTTCAAGCTCCTTATGTGCTGGATCCGAAACCAGAAGTTGCCTGGGGATTTTGTAAGACTTTTAGTCTCAGTATATTTTCTTTTTAAACCAATTCCTAGGACAGTGTTAAAACCGTTGTCCAAGTGGATGGCTGTGGCTTGCCTATTCAGTCAATTGGATATTCCCAGGAGTGTTGGGATGGGCTCTGTTGTGCAAGGGTAGTATTTCTAACCCAGTGACCTGTGTGCCATTCAGAAGGCAGTGGCACAATTTCTGCCAAATAGAGGCAAAAGTTTGTCACAGATGATGGGGGGAATGGGGAGGAGATGGAACAGGTTCTGGGGGCACAGGTTGGTGTCTCCCTGGATTGAAGGCAGGTGGCACCCATTCAGACTCTCTCTCCTCTCCCTTCCTCCCCTTCTCCCTCCCTTTCTTTCCTTTGCCACATTCAGAAATGTTCTGAGGAATAGATTTTTGGAGGTAAATCAGCAAGTGTTAGGAACAAGGCAAATCTAACCAGCTCTCACAGCTTTTAAACCAGCTCTCATAAACTAGTAGGGCAGAGTCTAAGAGTGGAAGCTTTTTGTAGAATATTCAGAAATGTTCGGGAAGGGCCTAAGGAAAAAGGGAATTAAAATATTTTACCTTTTTGAGGAGGTAACATATTTACATGGTGTAAACTTAAAAACTTGTTAAATAAAAGCCTGAAATGTCTCCTCCCCTCCCTGCCAGTCTCCTCAGGTCTCGCTCTTCGAAGCAAATTACGGCTACTGTTTGTGTCTGGTTTATCCTTCCAGGGTCGTTTTTCAGCACAAGGACCTGTCAGTACAGATAGTATCTCCCTCCCGTTTTACCGCAGTTGATGATGATCGCTCCCTGTTGTGCACTTCGCTTTTCCACACGATATCCACAGTCCTCCAAGCTGGGACTTGGTTTCTGTCTCCCTTATCCTTGTCGTCTTTAAAACATCACCTCCACCTCCCAGGATGCTCCGGCTCCTTCTGCCTGACTTCTTGTCAGATCTGATTAGATTGTCATTACTTTTATCTAATAACGTGGCCCAGGACTTGCTCTCACGGGGAGCACAAGTGTCACGGCGAGCTTTCTCTTGCCGTTTGCTGTGCTTGCAATATCGTCATTATCGTCTGCAACTGCCGTTTCTTGGCAGGACTCCTTTAAAGCTACTTGCCTATTTCCTGAAGGCTGGTTTCATTGAATCTGAATACCAGAGTCGTGAATCAATCCCTGGGCACGTGTCAACTGAGGCCCAGCGTGAGGCACAGAAGGCAAGGGAGGAAGTAGGTGAGGCCTAGGACCCGGGAGTCCCGCCTCCTTTGGGACTCCCTCAGGTTACATGTCACTCACTCCAGGCTCACCTGTGGACCCAGTAAGGGACCAGTGTCAGCTAGGTCATTAAGTGTTCCTAACACTTAACCTCTTTCTTATTTTTTGATGAAAAATAAAATATAAATAGAAGCTCTCATATTTTCTCACCACATCTCAGTGTAACATCTTCTGTACGCCCCGGCGTGCACATGAGCTATTCTGGAGACCACTGGTCTGGATAAATCATCCCCACCCCCGGCCCTGCAAAAAATGCAGAGTGGGTTCATTGGCTTGAATTATATATCTATATCTATATTATATCTATATCTATATCTATATCTATACACACACATATAATCTAAAAAAATATATATATAATACCACCTAAAATATTAAAGTATTAATACATATTCATTGAATACAAAAATAGGGCATATAAAACCAGTCCTTATTTTACAATCTAGTGGTAACCATAATTTATAATTTGGTTTATATTCTCCTAGACATAGTCTTAAAGATATGTGTGTCTATGTATACAAATACTTTATATATATACATATATATGCATTTTTCTTTTGTTTTTTTACAAAAAATGGGGTCATACAGGACACATTGCTTGTAGCTGATCTTATGGTACATCCTTGTTTATTTCCTCAGTATAGAATCCTTGAAGTGGAGTTGCTAAGCAAAGGATATGCACTTCTAAGGGTGTTTGGTGCACATTTCCAGTTGCTGCACAGAGTAGTTGTAGCACCATTCACTGGCAGAAAATGGGAGTGCCTTTCCCCATGGATCCTCAGAAATACGGCCATGTTTAAAAAAACAAAACAAAACCAATCCAACCATTGTAAATGTAATGGCCCAGTGTACTTCATTGTTATTGGTATCTCAGTAATTCCTAGATTATGGCCATTCATGTTTACTTTTTTGTGGATTGCCTTTCATGTTTCCTGTTTATTTTTCTGTTGCAGTGTTCTTTGAATAATTTGGATTGACCATTTGGTTATCAGTTAGTTTGAATCCATTAATTGGTTGATTTGTCCCCTGGTTTGCTCAGGCTGTGCAGTTAGAGGTGATGTCCTTTCCTCCCATTATGGCTGCAGGAACCTGGTTGTGAGTGTGGAGAGCAGAGCTGCCCTGCACTCCTTTGGCCAGTCAGCTTGGGCTTGTATCTGGCTTGTTCTCGAGTTTCCTGAGATAGACCATGAAGCACCGGAATGAAAGCTGCCTAGGGTGGTAGGGATCAGGAATTGGGAAATGCAAATGACGTGCTAAGAAATCTTTGGTAGAAAACCAATTTCTTGAACCATGGCTTCTTTTCTTAAATCCTTAATGTTCACTATAAAAAAAGAGGCCTTTACTAAATGCTATTATTTCCTTGTAACAGATGCTGCAATTATGACTGTGCAGATTTCTGCCAATGTCAGCACAGCCTTGCAGTTGCACAGCCTTTTGCTGGCGTGGATCTGGGCTGGGGCTGGGCTGTAGTCCCTGTTCTGCCACTTACCAAATATTGACCCCAAATTAGTTACTGCATCCCTGCAAGTCTCAGTTTCTTCCCCCTGGAAAACAGATGACCATTGTAGAACTCACAGCAGTATTGTGCAGGGCTGTATTGTGCAGGGCTGGAGTGAGAAAATGAGTACTAAGTGCTTCGTAAAGAGCCAGAAACATAATAAACACTCAATGACTATTTCCAATATCTATCATTATTATTATTGTTATTATTATCAGCAGCAGCCTGAGATTTCCTCCAGAAGGTACATCTTGAGCTCCAAACAATTCACAGGCCCTCCTTAGAAATAGTCTTATTTCTTGGCTGGAAGTTCTCTTTATTCTCCAAATTGTATTGAATTCTTTCAAAGCTCTCCAAAATCAGGTATGGAAAACAATCAACTCAACAGCTCCTTGCACATAAGTTCTGAAAATTATCTATTGAAAGAGAGAAAGGTCGGGTGTGAGCAATTTTAGCAATGTAAAAATACTCATCCCCTAATGAAATGTGTGTTGAATGAATGGATGGTGCTGTCAGAGTCTTGCCTTGAATTCTTCCCTCAGTGGGCCCAAGGTCAGAGGAGCCTTTGAGACCCTCAGTCAACCAGGAGAGAGGCTTCTTTCTACCATGGTTATTTGGCAGATCTGTTCTATTATTTCCTTAAAAAAAATAGATATTATCTTAGTATTTCCTCCCCCATGCTTCATTTAAGCAGACTCCCTGTTCTCATTACCTTCCACTGAAGTGTTGATGGCCAAGGTACCTGGGAGAGGAAGCCATGGGGCTTTTGCACCTAATGGGGATCATATGTAAACCAAGAAAGTTGAGAGCCACTGCCAAGAAGGGAGGCAAGAGAAGCAGTTGCCATGTGAGTTTCTGGCTGAAATATACCAGACTTTAAAGCTGGCAAGTGATAGAGTCCCTGTAGCTGAGCATTACTGAATCCTGAGTATTTATTAGATTGGCCACTGCCAAGTATAGGACACCAGTGCGTCACTGAAGATGTCAGAGCCTCCACAGCTTCACCGACAAGTGAAGAGGAGAATTGTACCATGGGTTAGTGGACGCTCAAAGCATTTCCCTGGGACTCTAGCCAGTGTAGGCTCCCTGAAAAGAAGGTTCTGGGCACCAGAGTTATTTGAAGAAAAAGTGTCTACCCCAACTGCTTTTGGGGACTGTCAGTACACATTAGCTCATGAAAGACTATGAAATTTTACCACCAGGGAGCCTGTGGAACTCTGTTCAATGCACGCCTTCCCCACTTGGCTGATAGAACCCAATTTTTGTGCTTATTGACATCCTAAGGAATATTGTTCACCAGTACATTATTTGGCAAATAATGTTTTGGGTCATTCAGTCTTCATCTAATATCTGATTGTGAGGAAATGCCTGGGATGGGGGATCTGACCAATGCTAACTGAATGTGTCCCTTAAATGATTTTCAGTGGCAATCCTGCACTTGACTGTGACTTTTCAGAAGGAACGTTGGCTTCAGATTGCCAGGCCAGGTTTCAACAAGAGGCATTTATTGAATCCGTGCTCTGGGTCAGCCATGAGTTATGCAGAGTGGGTGGGGATGGAACAAAGATGGCGAAGAGATGGCAGAAGCATGGTGTATGGCTGTGTGTGTGTGTGTGTGTGAGAGAGAGAGAGAGAGAGAGAGAGCTATAATTGTCAGGTATATAGAGTAGTGGTTGAGTATGGGCTTTACAATCAAAAGTCCCTGGGTTCAAATCCCAGCTCCTCTACTCGTTTACCCTCCTAAGCCTCACTATCTTCATCTGTGTCGTGAGGCTAGTGTGCCTCATGGAGTTATTCTGAGATGAAGAGGTGAGAGCATTTCCGCAGTGCCCAGCTCAAGTAGGTGGCTAATGGTTGTTGTTTTCACAATTAATATTATGGAATGCCATAGCCCCTGTGGGGTATAAGATGAACAAAATCCAACACGGAGCTTTTTGTCTTGCTGGTAAGAGAGACATGGGTCAAATTAGAACATGTACCGTAAAGGTATCCAAAAAACCTCTGACACGGAGACCTGGCCAGTCAAGCAGGTCAGAGAGGGCTTCCTCAAGGAAGAACCTTCCAGGCAGAGGGTGAGGAATGTGCAGTGACCCTGAAGAGGCAAGAACTAGGGCCTGAAAGAAGGCAGAAAGTGGGCGAAGCTGGAGAGCAGAGAGCAAGGGGGTGTGGTGTGTGCGAAGAGCTAGGAGGTGGGTAAGGGCCAGACCAGGCAGGACCTTGTGGATGACTTCACTTTCTATCCTAAGGTAAACTGAAAGCCACACAATGGTCTAAATGGAGGGCTCTGTTTTGAATGTTATTACAAGATGCTATGGGTGAAGGAGCCCTGGCGAGTGGGATCCAGGAAGACAGAGAGTTAGCTCAGGAGGCAAGACTGGGGAGAGAGTGCCCCAATCTCCAGCCCCAACAGTGGCTCATAGTGGCAAAGCCTTGCTTCTTTCCCTGAGTTCAAGCTGTCTCTTCCCATAGAAGGAAGTGGTATGACAGCCAAGTGGGAATCACAGTTCACTTTCCTAAGAAAGTAAATGTCAGACCACTGCTTCTAACACAAGTCCCCAGAGCCTGTTATTTGAAACTCTTTGTTATAGGACAGAGCCACAGGGCACGGAGCTGGGCACCTCTAGGCCATACACTCAGCCATGAGCTGGGCTATGAGCAATCTGTCCTTAGTGCTAAAAGACCAAAGCTTATGGGTTATTTTATTGCTTTGTTAAGTGGGCACAAATGCAGATATCTGTATAATAGTAGCACCCTTACACACTTGTTTCTCCATCCTCTCTCCAGAATAAGAGATAAAGAGGGTGGGATTAGGACTTCCAGGAACTGTGCATGATTTGCATACATTCTGCTTTTCTGAGTCCGCAGGAGCAGTCTTATTGCTGAAGCATTAGTTGGTCAATTACAGTTGGGGTTTGTCAGTTGTGAGGTTGTAGGGAGTTTTATTTTCTTTTAAATTCTATTTAAAAGATAACTTTTTGGGGCACCTGGGTGGCTCAGTGGGTTAAAGCCTCTGCCTTCAGCTCAGGTCATGATCTCAGGGTCCTGGGATCAATCCCCTCATTGGGCTCTCTGCTTGGCGAGGAGACTGCTTTCCCCTCACTCTGCCTGCCTCTCTGCCTACTTGTGATCTCTGTCAAATAAATAAATAAAATCTTAAAAAAAAAAACTTTTCAAGGAGTTCTTTTAAACATTTTCAAGCAACCTGTGGATAAATTTTTAGTGAGGGAGAAGGTAAGCACGGCAGATGACCAAGGTGGGGAGCCCAGCAGTCCAACTGCGTGCACCTTGCTGGTGAAGGTGGCTGTGTTCTGTGTTGCAGTCTCCCCCCTCCCCCCACAGCCGACAACCAGGTGGCTCTGGGTGGGCCCTAGAAGACCCAGTTCTTGGCCCACGTCTGGCCTGCCTTAGGGCAAATCTCCTTTGAGCTCCAGGGTTCCAGACTGCCTCTGAAAGTTCGTGACTTTCAGTTTTCCAAGTTTTGCAAGTTTTGGGAAAGTGGCCATTAAAATGCTTCTAACACTAGATGGCGTCAGTGTCTAGCTGATCTGCCCTTGGATACTCCTCACACTACAAGTACCAGCCGGTGGGAGTATGTACTGCAGTGGGGCAGCCCTTAGTGGGAAAACGTGGGTGACGTGTGCCTTCTGTCTGCTGTGACACGGTTCCACACATCCCGATGCACTCCCACCCCCCACCCCACGCTCCCTACCCCACCACACTCCCCATACACCTCCCACCACTGGACGCACTACAGTCCCCCACGACCCCCTCTTCCCCTTCTTGACACTCCACTGTGCTCCCCCAGATGACCCCTGGCCCTGACCTGCGCTTATGTGGCTCCCCTCAAACTCTCAACCTTTGCAGTCTTCTGATGTGCCCCACACTCCCATGGGGAGCCCTTAGCGCATCCCTAACTGCCCTGGGCTTTTCATCCTTGCCACTTTGTGACCTTGAGCAGGCTGTTTAGCCTCCCTGTACCTTATCTGGGGGATTAGGACATCTACTTTGCCTGAGGATTTCCTGAGGTAACATATATGAAAGGGCCCTCTCAGTGCTGGGGCTAGAGCAGTGATTAATAGATATCACTCGTTCTCTCACTCACTCACCCACCCCTTCAATTCCCACTCTCCATGGGGGTGTGCCATCACACTAGACTTGCTTTTATTACCCGGTGAAGTTCTGATACCTCACTGGAGACAGGTTTTTTTCTTCACGATTTGGGTTTTATATAAGATGTTGCTGTGGCCTTATTTGCTAAAAGTTATGCTTGGGTTGGTAATAAGGGGGACTTTCTTGCCCTGGATATTGTTGCTTCCCTGATTTTAGCTGTGGGTTTGGGCCATGTGCCCACTGAGGGCCAGTGCCTATTGGCTAGAAGTTTGTTCTGTTTGCCAAACCCCATTAGTACACAGGGGGTAATATGGCAGGTCAAAAGGGCAGACCAGAGTTCCTGAAATGTTGAAACTGAACTCAGTGAGTTTATTCAAAGGGAGATGGCTAATTTTCAGCCTAGTGGGTTTCAGAGCTGCAAATAACCGATAATTCATCTTGGTCTTCTAATGGAGACTGCTGTCTGCAACACAACATGGATTTGGACCAGAGGGGTCCTTGATTGGCCAAATGAAATCAAGCTGCTGTGCAACTAGGGGCAGAAGTTGGAGGAGAGCCCTGACTGGGTGGGTTCTCAGTCTTGGGTGGGCAGAGTGGGTTTCCCTGCTGAGAGATGGAAACCCCAGCTCCTTGTGCTCTGGACCTTTACACTACAGAGTCTCCTTGAGGTTTCAGCTAGGTATATCTGGGGCATGTCCAGACCCACCATTCAAGACCTTGGCTGAGAGGGAGAGATAAGACAAGTTTGTGAGTGCTCCTAGGCAGGTGTGATCTAGATGAGCAAATCATACAGATTCCTTGTCTTGTCTTCTCTTCTCTCTGTGCTCCAATGAGTTAGGGCATGGCAGGACAGTTTCTCCTCTGGAGAGTACCTGCCAAGGTCTCCATGTGAGGGGCAAAATGGAGTCCCCTCTAGGCTGGAGGGAGAGAGCCCTGGTTTAGGAGACACAGTACTTTCTCCCCATTTCTGGTGTGCTCTATCCCTGGTGACTTGATGGTGGGGAGGTCACAGAACCACTCTGAGTCTTAGCTTGGGCTGCCTGCTCTCTAGTGCTTCATGGTTTCCAAGTTCTTTGCTAGCCCTCTGAAGCTAATGGTGGAAGGAATCACTGCCCCATAATTCATGATGTGACTGAGGGTGGCTTGGCACAGCCTAATCTCCCTGGTAGGAAAATGCAGTATCTCAGGCTCCTCCTGTACTGTGGTCTTCACAGGCAGAATTGAGGGGATGTCCATCGTGAGAGCTACCTACTTTTCAGCTCACCAGCTCCAAACCCATGGGTGATACCACCCCACAGAGGACACTGATGATCACATTAGGTGATGAACACTTGAGTTCTCTGGAAAGCTGAAAAAAAAAAAAATCAATGTGTAGGTACTGCATATCTGTTCAATTATAATCTCTGAGGGCAGGTCCAGGTATCATAGTTTTAAACATTACCCAGTGATTCTGATGAGCAGCCAACACTGAGATCCTGGGTGGAATTGCTTTCTTTTTTGCAGGTAGTGTGTATTTTTAAAAAGTTTTAATTTAAATTCCAGTTAACATATAGTACAATATCAGTTTCAGGTGTACAGTATAGTGATTCAGCACTTCCATACGTCACCTGGTGCTCAATATGACAAGTGCCCTCTTTCATCCCCATCACTTGTTTCAGCCATTCCCTGCCCCCCTCCGCTCTGGTTTGTTCTCTGTAGGTGAGAGTCTGTTTCTTGGTTTGCCTCTATCTCTCCTTCTTTCCTTGTGCAAAGAGCGTGTATTTCATGTCCCAGATCCCCCTGCTCTCCAGGTCCCCTGGAAAGGGCACGTCACCCTTTCTCACCACTTCAGGCCACCCCTTCTCGTGCACGTACTATACTGAGTTGAGCTGACCTGTTGGAACACGCCCACACCTCCGTGATGTTATGTTTTAGGCTTCATGAAGCCTTGCTGCTCAAATTGTAGTTCCTGGATCAGCAGCAGCAGGGTCACCTGGAAGCTGGGCGGAAATGCTGCCCCGTCCTTACCCGCGAATCAGAATCAGTGTTCTTTCAGTGTTCTGTTTACGCATATGAAAACCAGAGAGGCACTGGTTTAGAAGAACAATCTTCACTCTTACATTTTTTTTTTTTTAATGAAACCTTTCAAACGTAGAGTAGAACTGAAAGCATTTTACAATGGATACCCCAAAACAATTATTGTGGTCACAGTCCAACTTGTGCAGAGGGTGAGGAATTTCCCTGGAGGGGGCGTAGAGGGGCATGCACCGCTTCCCTATGATGCCTATTGTGTGTCCCATTTAGGAATTCTGGGCTCTGCTCACTGTACATGTAGTAGGGCGACTCCTGTACATTCATGTTTTTATTATTCATGCAGCACATTTCCATCATGGAAGGTGATCTGTGTGTGACTCTTCCTTGCAACTTTGGTTCTTTGATGAGTACACTTTTCATCTTGGACCCTCCTGCTTTCTGACGATGCCTGACAAATAGTAGGTCCTCAAATTGTGTTTCTGGAATGGACTTTCCAGCCCTCATCATGAACAACGTGACATGGGTAATTGATTCAGGGAGCAAAGTAATTGGGTCACACAATAACCGTTAATATAAATTTGGTAAGTTGAAGGGAAACAGAAATTGACTAAGTCAATGCAATTTTGTCTTCCTCATGAGCTGTCCATGCCTTCATTTTCTAAGGGAAACTGGCAGGTACAATCTCCATCAGAACATCAAAGACACGTGGAAATTGGGTTTGCACACACTTTTCCAGAGCTGGTCTCAGGTTTTATTTTATTAGGGAAGAGTGGAGAATTAAGAATCCTGTTAAGCACACTCCGCCACAATCCACCACTTTCCAGTCCTTCTTCTGTCCAGTATGGGGGAGATGAAGAGACGATGTTCTGAAAGTGGTCCTTGGCACATTGTTATCCTCTGCCCCTAGCCATGAAAAAATGCCCTCTGCTTGGTGAAATCATTTTCATCCTCCAAAGCCCATGGCACATGATGCCTTCTCTGAAAACCATCCTGTAATCCCACCCTGCATCTCCCAAACATGGTCTATCACTCTTCCACCTTTGTGTCCAGCTTTTCCAGTCTGTTGAAATTAGTGCTTGTTGTCTGTGTTCCTTATTCTGGTAGAGCTTCCTGAAGGCAGGGAGGACGTCTTTGTTCTTGGAGTTTGGAAAAGAGCAAATGTGGTCCTGCCACCTGTCCACCTTCCTTAAGTGTCCTGTGTCTGTCCTATCTGAATCCAGGTGCCTTGGATCCCTGGGGTTGGGGTTGCTTGCTGGAAGGCCTTCCCTACCCCAACTGCATCAGTGCTCTTCTTCCCCTTCCTCATGTCCATTCTCCAGGCTTGGCCTTTTCTTGAGCTTTTGCTCATTTCACACAAACTAGTCCATGAAAATGTCATAAGAACTCCAAGTCGGGGTCCTCTGCAAAGAGTTTCTGACTCAGACAACAGCCTGCAGAATCCAGGCTGGAAAGGCACTCCTCCCCGCCCAACCAGGCTGATCACTAACCGTCATCTCCATAGAATAGTCTAGATGTGGCTGAAAAATGTGGACATATATTTCCTGACTTGGCTATCAGCCACCACTGTTAATTTTATATAATACATATCCTTCTATAAATTATAGGCATGCATTTCCTCTGTGTAAATACTCTAGGGTAGATAAAGAGAACTGTAAACTAGCCAGACAGGCCTGCACATCAGGAAGTGGGTTAAGAATGGGAAGGAGTGGGAGCGCCTGGGTGGCTCCGTTGAGTAAGTGTCTGACTCTTGATTTCGGCTCAGGTCATGATCTCAAGGGTCATGGGATTGAGCCCCATGTCACGTTCCGTGCTTAGTGGGGAGTCTGCGGGAGATTCTCTCTCTCCCTCCTCCCTTCCCCCCGTTCTCTCTCAAATAAATAAATCAGTAAATCTTTAAAAAAAAAAAAAAGAATAGGAAGGAGTGACCAACCTCTGGTAGTGGCATAGTGTGATAAAGCTGTACCACAGGAAAAAAAAAAAAAAAAAAAAAAAAGCTGTACCACAGGGCCGCAAGTTGGTGAACTAGCCAGATGTCCTCAGAAAGCTGACTTGGCATTCTTTAATTTTTAATTATTTTTTATTGAGATATAATTGACATATAACATTCTATTAATTTCAGGTGTACACCACCCATTTTTTTTCTTTTCCTGTGACAAGAATTTTAAGATCTACTTTCTTAGCAACTTTCAGATATGCAACACATTATTAGTAACTACAGTCACTATGCCCTTCATTACACCCCTAGGACTTAGCACTGGAAATTTGTACATTTGATCAAACTGCCTTTCACCCATTTCGTCTACCCTTACCCCCTCCCTTGGCCATCACCAATCTGTTGTCTGTATCTGTGAGTTCAGTTTTTTGTTTTTTTGTTTGTTTTCTTTTTTTAGAGTCTACATATAAGTGAGATCATATGGCATTTGTCTATCTTTGTCAGACTGATTTCACTTAGCATTAATGCCCTCAGGGTCTATCCATGTTGTCCCACATGGCAGAATTTCCTTCTTCTTTTGTGGTTGAATGATATTCTAATACATGTGTGCACATATATGCGGAAACACCGCATTTTCCTCATCTGCTCACCTGTTGACGGACACTTAGGTTGCTCCCATGTCTTGGCTGTTCTAAATGACGTACATGTAAATGAACACAGAGGGATATATATATCTTTTCAAGTTCATGTTTTCATTTTCTTCTGATAAATCACCAGAAGGGAAACTTCTGCATCATGTGGTACTTCCATTTTTCATGTTTTGAGGAACCTCCATGCTGTTTTCTACGGCGGCTGCCCCAGTTGGCATTCCCATGACTCCTGGCAGACAAAGCCTCTGAATGATCCCTAATTATAATGTGATGCTAGGAAGGACTAGTGGAGAAAATAGCAACACAGGCTGGGGCCTGAGGATGGACAGGGCCGTGGGGGAGAGCAGTGAAGAGGAGGAAAACTACTTCTCAGAGGGAATAAAGTCTATTCCTGCTGCTGGACTCTGGCCAGGGAGGGGCTGTTGGAGACTGTTCTGTTCAGTGGGGTGGCCTCCCATATAAGCTGCCTGGTCTGAGTCCTGGCCCAAGTATGGGTGAGTAGAGAGCCAGCAGCATCTGCTTATGCTTTTCTTATTTCTCTTTAGTTTCTCATTTCTTTCCCTCCTAGTCCAACAAGTAACTATCTCTGTGTTCATTGTCTCAGAGAGATTCGTGGAAGGGAGGGAGGCAGAAATAACCAGCAGTTCTTTTTTACCTTTGTGTTCTAAAAGCCTCTGTTTCAGGACCTTAGAGGTTTCGCAGAGGGGCTGAGAGGTAGTGATGAGGGGAAGAAATAGAGTAGTAGGCAGATTTCTCGAGACTGGAAAAGGTTCCTGGGGCTTCGGGGGTGGTGGGCCAGGGGCAGACCAAGAGAGGAGGGAGGAGCACGAGCTAAAGTCGCTGGCTCCTCGGGCAGCTCTCCTGAGCCTCTGTCAGAACCCCCAGAGAGGAGTGCTTGCCTCACATGTCCATGGGGACCTGGAAAGTAGTAGAAGTGAGTCAGGATGCTGCACCAGCCCTTTGGCCTGTGAATCCCGCCACACCCCCAAAATCCTACAATGGGAGCTATGGTTGATGCCATCATGCACAATCCAGATCCCTCCTCAGGCTGAGGGACCAGTTCTCCAGCTGCAAGGAACTGCCCTCAGCTGAAGAGATCCACTGGGCCAAGGTCATGCTCCTTTCCAGGGCAGCCACATCCAAAGCCTTGTGGCTGCAAATTCAGAAAGCCTGGCTCCTGTCCCCACAAGAAAGGGGCCATCACAGTTTTAGAGCTCCCTGTAAGGTTGGCTGAGGCCACCGTAGAGACTGCAAGGTGGCCCGGCCTTCTCGCTCCTTTCGTAGGTGCTGACCCCAAGCGTACTTCCTGCTTCTTCCATGTGAATCTGTGTTCCTGTTGGTGTCAGGAGAACCCAGTCTACCACAAGTACAGAAAGCCATTTCTCCCTTATGAGAAAAAAAAAACATGCGGGATAGTGATATGGGGTTGGTAGACAGGCTGTCTTATGAACAGGATGGGCTAGAGGACTCAGTCCTCTCTGAAGGGGGCATGGGCCACTAAGCCCCAACTGATGAGTGCCAGAGAACATATGGGGCCAGCGTTCCTCCGTCTTGCAGGTCTTAAGAGAAACTGGTAGTTTAAGTTTTTAAGAATGTGAAAAGTCCTAATTTAAAAAAATCAGTGTGTAGTCCAAAGGAAAGAAAAGCATGCTGCATCTCTATAGGCCACATTTGTGTGTGGGTACTTTTAATTTTTGGCCTCAGGTCCAGGCAGACAGGGACAAAGCCAGCCTCAGAAGGTCCCACGCCCAAATGCCACATGGACCAGGCTGCCTGTGGGATGGCACAAGCCTTGTGGACAATGGTCAAGGAATCCATGGGAACCTTGTCCCACTGGGATTTCCGTGCTGTGTGCCCAGTTGGAGAGCAAGGAGAGGGAATGAGAAATGCCCGGAAAGACATGTGCACTGTTCTCCGAACCCATCAGAATGGGGCTGAGAGTCAGAAATTAAAGGAAGTGGTAGGAAGTAAAGCAAGCAGCCTTCTTGCTCACCTGAGTTTGTGGTTCAGAATTCCCACTGCATAGATCGATGATGCTGGGAGATATCCACACGCTGAAAGCTGTTCCAGTTATGGAAGTTCCACTCCAATGGGGCTAAGTCCCTCTCTATAAAATATCACCGTTTATTACATCTTATTCAGTCAGATTTAATTCCATTAATACCACCACTCAGTTCTGCCAAAGGTACGTCTAAGATTTTTTTCCCCCTAATAACATAAAGAGCTCAGTTCTAGAGAAGTTTAAAATAATAACCCTTTAAGAGAAACTGACTGAATGTGTCCCTACATGGCACCAAGGTCTGGGGCATGAAAACTCAAAGTTCACTTGATGACATTAAGGAAATATAAAGAAAAGATTCTTTCTTCCTCCTCCCACAGTTCATCACAGCATCTAGGTATTTTTGTAAATGATTAAAAATCAACCTTAGTCCAACCCTCTGGCTTCACTACCAAGAAAAGCTGAAAAGTACACATGGGGCCTCAACACCCCAGTTTTCTCCATCAGGTAGAATCTAGTGTAAGGTGGTCCTGTCTCGGAGCCATTCAAAGTGCTAATTACTATTGTCCCCAAGTCACCGTCATTTAATTCAGCTTTGTGCTGTGGTATCTAGCACAGTGCTTAGCAAAGGAAAGGGTCATCATTTCAGTCACTGAAACATGAGGGCCCTGGATTAGAGTCCTCCCGAGTTCTTTCTTCTTTGTTGCTCGCGTCCTTTCCCTCAGCCTGGAAGTAGAGTGATTCCACCCAGGTGGGTTTCTTGTCTCTTCTTCCTCAAGCCTGCACTTCTGGTTGAGGGTCTTCTTGCAACCACTCACACTGCCACAGGTGATGCCCTCACATCACGTAGCTGCCAGCAGGATCTTTCTAGAACACAAAATGGATATTGTCACTTTCATGCTTAAGAATCCTAGAAGACGCTACATTCAGGCTGAAGTCCAAACTTCTCAGCAAAGCACTCAGCGTTTTCCCCACCCAGCTTTACTTCCTACTGCTCACAACCCTGCTTCTCTCCACCTTCACCCTCTAGGTCACCCTGGACCCCAGGCTGGAGGTTAGGAGCCTCGGCTCTGTAGTCATACAGACCAGGGGGTAAGTCCTAACACTGACCAACTTGGGCAGCCTGGGCAAGTCATTACCTTCCTTAAATTTTCCTATCTCCTTGCCTGGAAAACGAGACTGACATTCACACCAATCTCCATATTAAGACCTCTCTTTTTAATTCTACTTGCTGTACAGATTTATTGTGAGGATAAAATAAGACAGGAAAAACCCTTAGCAGAGTGCCAGGCAAAGCGGTCAGTGATGGATTAACACTGGCTGGGCAGAGATATCTGGAAGCAAGACGCTAATAATGGCTGTCCTGGATAGTGGGACTCCCAGGGGACCTTTTTTACTTCCCTCCTCATATCTTACGTTAGAATATGTCAGTATTTCCTACAGCCTGTAGGTCTTATCAAGAAACAGTTGGGGGTGCCTGGGTGGCTCAGTCGGTTAAGCAGCCGACTGTTGATTTTGGCTCAGGTCATGATCTCAAGGTCATGGGATGGATCCCTGTGCTTGGGCTCTGTACTCGGGGGTGGGGGGGTTGCTGGCAGGGGTCCACTGGAGATTCTTTCTCTCCCACTCCCTCTGCTTCTACCCCCACACCTACTGTCTCCCCTCCCCACCAAATAAAGAAGTAAATATTAAAAAGAAAGAAAGAAAGAAAGAAACAGTTGGAAATGATTTCCTCTCTAGAACCTCTCTAACTCCTGGACAAAGTTAAGTGTCCCCGACCTTATACCTCGGTTAGCACTTTGTACCTGTTCATCACATAGCCAGCATGGCAGGCGATGATTCCTTTGCCTGCCTGCCCTCCACACTGGACAGTACCCAGAATTCGTGTTCCTGTGGGTCTCTGCCTCTCTGGGGCTCTGCCCAGCATGGCACTGTGTGTGTGCTCTGCTAGTGCTGGTTTGTTTGACTTGAGTGGAAGCCTCTGTTGATAAGAATCACCGGGAGGCTGCATCCCTGGGCTTTGGTATTCTTCTATTTGAATGTTTACGACATTTTAGGAAATGCATGTTTTCTCCCATAAATCCACAGGGAGTCAGACTGTTCATTGTTGTGATGGTGTAGGGAGGGCAGGACAGAGCAAAGGACACACAGCCAGCCATACCTCTTGATGAGCCCAGGGAAGCGGCTTTCCTCTCCCTCCCAGCTCCCTGGCCCCCTGCAGGGCCTCCCCTGTCCAAACCGCCCTGAGTAAGGAGGGGTTCCACAACTGTCAGGACACCTTTTTCTCAAGGAGAGCTCTCAGAGCTCTGAGCATTTAGTGTCCAGTTTGATAGGCCCATCTGAGAGCAGAGACCTTGCCTGTGTGGAAGGAAGCCAGGGAGAACCAGGACCTCTCATTTTGGGGTAAGATGTGCTGATTCTTTCTAAACAGGACACATTTTGGTTTAAATCCTTATTCTGGGTGGACTCTTTGAAAAAATATATACTCATTTCCTTACTTGGCAGAAGAGGTATAAGTAGAGGGTAGTGAAAAGAATTTAATCCCTTTAAAATTTCACTTTGGTTTATCTTAAGAGTCATCAAGATTTCTGAAATAAAAATCTTGTACACATACGCCTTAATTGAATACGTACTAAGGTATAAATGTAGTAAAGCATGTTTAACTCAATTAAGGTGTAACAGTTAAGTTTAATTACTATTATTTTATTTTATTTAGTAATTTAATTACTATTAATTTATTTTATTTATTTTTTATTGTGTTATGTTAGTCACCATGATTCATTGTTTGTGGATAACACCCAGTGTTCATTGCGATCCGGTGCTCATGGCTCCTTAATACCCATCACCGGACCAACCCATCCCCCCACCTTCCTCCCCTCGCAAACCCTCAGTTTGTTTCCCAGAGTCCATTGTCTCTCATGGTTCATCTCCCCCTCTGATTTTCCCCCTTCATTTTTCCTTTCCTTCTCCTAATATCCTCCATGTTATTCCTTATGTCCCACATATAAGTGAAACCATATGATAATTGTCTTTCTCTGCTTGACTTATTTCACTCAGCATAATCTCCTCTAGTCCCATCCATGTCAATGCAAATGGTGGGTATTTGTTCTTTCTGATGGTTGAGTAATGTTCTATTGTATATGTGGACCACATCTTTTTTATCCATTCATCTGTTGAAGGGCATCTCAGCTCCTTCCACTGTTTGGCTATTGTGGACATTGTTGCTATGAACATTGGGGTACATGTGCCCCTTCCTTTCACTACATCTATATCTTTGGGGTAAATACCCAGTAGTGCAATTGCTGGGTCCTAGGGTAGCTCTATTTTTAACTTTTTGAGGAACTTCCAGACTGTTTTCCAAAGTGGCTGCACCAACTGGCATTCCCACCAACAGTGTTGTAAGAGGGTTCCCCTTTCTCCACATCTTCTCCAACATTGTTTCCTGCCTTGTTAATTTTGCCATTTTAACTGGTGTAATGTGGTATCTCAAAGTATAACATAGGAAAGTATGTCAAGTACACCAATGTTAAGTGTATAGCCTGATAATGTTTTTTTAAGATTTTATTTATTTATTTGACAGACAGAGATCACAAGTAGGCAGAGAGGCAGGCAGAGACAGAGAGAGGGGGAAGCAGGCTCCCCGATGAGCAGAGAGCCCGATGTGGAGCTTGATTCCAGGATCATGACCTGCGCCAAAGGCAGAGGCTTTAACCCACTGAGCTACCCAGGCACCCACAGCTTGATAATTTTAACATAAGTTATCACTTGTGTAACTTTCACCCAGATGGAGATACCCTGGAATTTCTAGAAGCTTTCCTTATGCTTCCCAATTTCTTCCCCAAGCCCCAAACTAGCTACTAGTCTGATTTCTCATTTATAGATGACATGAAATATTTATACCTGAAAGTATTTTTCTCCAGAAAGTCTCTTGTCCTCAGCAATTGTCTTGTTTTATAGACAGAAACACATCTTGTGGGTTTTATGGCTTTTGTTATTAAGAACCATGTTGCCTTTTCACAACTGTAGGAGCAAGTGATGTTTTGAAGTGTTGGGATTTGAGTGTTCTTCCCAGACTTTGTTTGATTATATCTAAGTTACTATTTATCTGGTCTCTTGGGAATGCTGGCATTCAAGGTTTTTATGTAGATTATTCAGCTAGATAATCTTAGTTAAAAATAATATAAACTACTCTTTTCCATATAGGTTTTAATATTAAAACTTATTTATTTATTCCTTAAAAGATTGAAGATAACTTATAAAGAAAAATATATGATGTGGAAACAAAAAAAAAATAAATGTGAAAGGAGAAAGAAAGAAAAGCATGGTAGAGAGTGGACCAACAGCATTCAAAATAATAAGCATCACTTGGGTGTTCTTACTACTTGGATTTTCTGATTATAAAGTTGATTTCATTAGCTTATTTAATTATAAACTATCAATCACTTAGGTAATTGAAGCTTGTCTTAAATGGACAGATTGCTTAGATAAAATGTTTTTATAGAAGTAGGCCAAAGTTTCTCCATAAAGATTCCGAGATGGAAAGTATTCATAAGGGCATTGATCCCAGCTTCCACTGAATTGTTGGAAAAGACAAATTGATACCTACTTTGGGTGTAATTATCCTGCCTAACAAAATGTTAATGAAGCCCCTTTTCACTCCTTGTTGGCAAAATCTACTTTAAATCTGGAAATATCTCTTAAATAGAATTCTTATAGGATGATTTTTGACATTCTTCCTACTTGGAAATGTTGCTCTCAGTCCTCTTGGTTGGTGGGAACAGATATCATAAGAGACTGTGTCTGTCATCTTTACCAGGCTATCCACCCACCCACCCCCCACAATCATGTCTGATATGTAGCAGACCTCAGGAAACACTGTTGGATATTGGATGGAGGCATGATCCTCATTCATTGCACATAAGAGAAGCTGGGAATCATCTGTCCCAGCACATGGCTATCCTCCCTTGCCTGCTCTGAAAGGTCTGATAAGAGCTTTCTCGTCAGCCTGAACACATCTGTTCACATCTGTTACTAAGTACATGAACATACTTCCCATTTTGCTTTTATCACAAAATGTAGTACATCAGACATAGTTTTTATGACATAAATTTTGCTGCCTTAATTTTTTTGGGGAAAAAAAACCTTATTTTTCACATTACTAAAGACCCCTTCTAGGAAATCTATAGAAACTAAACCTTATTTGGTTTAGTTTAGTTGCTATAATGAAGAGCCCTCAAGCTTTTTGTGTGAATGTCCTGTCATCAGGGTAAAAACGACCTTACAGTTAAATCAAATTGTGGTCGATATGGAGACATTGAACATGTGTTCACTTTTGTGACTACTTTAATGAATCTTCAGCCCTGCAGAGGAAACAACTACTTCAGATCCCTGCCTCCCCAACACACACATTTTATCACAACATAAATCATGGTCAAAATCATGTCTCTCCATCCACCCCTAGCAAATAAAGATAAAAGGTCCACCTGTGAAAACTACTCTCATTGTTAAACCTCCATTTTAAGTGAAGAGAAGGTAGAGTGCAATTCTAGTAGGGGCTGTATTGTATTCTCTTCTCCAGTCCTCAGCAAGCTCCTAGGCCTTCTCCTTGTGCAATAACATAAGTCTCCTGTAGGTGGCTCTACCTCCCTATTGTCTCCTACCCGGAACTGGCCACAATTCTTTTAAGCTCTGGACAGAATGCGATTGGGACTTGAGCAAGGTGCTTTGAAATGTAAATCCAGACCTCATCGGCCTGTATATTAGTGGATGCTGCTTGCACAGAAAAGAAAGCCATTAGACACTTAAATGAGAGGGCACTGGAAAAGTCCCCTGGTGGGCAGCCCTGGCTAGTCTCAGCAGAGCTGCAGCCTTCACTGCAGGCTGCTGATGGCAGTGGACCAGACCCAGGTCCTGAGTGTCAGACCAGTATTTCCCAACATGTATTTTTCAAGACATGAATTCAGCAAGAGTCTCAGTGAAAAAATAAGGTAATATAGTTAACTTTGGGTAAGGTTGTTTACTGTTCTCTTCGGAGTCTCTGTAAAGCATCTTCATATTTTAAAAGGCCCAAAATGTCCTGCAGGAAAAAAATCAGTTTAACGTTGTTTAGCTTGAAATTGTATGAACTCAGGACCTACTGGTACTCAGCAGAGCTGTGTTCTGTTGGAATGTGCTTTTGGAAGTGGCATCTACAATGTTTCAAAAGGTGGGGCAAGAAGTTGGGGCCTCTTCACATTTCTGGGATGGGAGAAGGGCACAGCAAAGGCTCTTCTCTTTGGCAACTGTGCCAAGCAGCCAGGTGCTACGGCAGGGTGTGTGTGTGTGTGTGTGTATTGCCCAGCACATATTGTGGAAGCTGCCCAGTCCTCCAAGAATCGGGAAAGAGAAAGTCCCATTTCTGGGTGCTTTATCTAGATTCCTTTCGGGCAGAACTACTGTATCCTTCATGGCATCTCTTGAGTGGGTAGAACCTCCATGTCACAGGTGTGAAGACCGATGAGCCGAGGGGCAGGGACACTTGCTTGAGTTTGCATCGTAGACAGTGGCAGAGCCAAGACTTAAACCTGTCGGTCTTGAATGTCTTTCCTTTGTATTTTGTTTTTTTTTTTTTTAATACACTATACCAGGGAACTGCTGAGAACATTTTCATAAGGAGTTCATTTGGACTGATTTACCTTCAATAATCCATTAAGATGTAGAGGAAAGAAAAATGAATGTAAATCAGGAGACCCAGGGAAAAATTCCAGTATTACCGCTTTCTGCCTGTTTGGCCTTTGGGCAAGTTATTTAACCTCTTTGAGCTCTGATTACCCCTCTCCTAAAATAAGAATAACTGATGGAGAACTAAATTAGAGCTAAGGCTATGGACCAAGGACGTAACAGATGCTCTAGAATGTCTGTGTAGTCCCTTGAGCTAGTTCTTGCCTCCTCACCAGTCACAAGCAAGAGATTGCTGTTCCCATTCTGCCTGGGGCTCTGAAGCATTAGGCCTGAAGGCCCAGTCTTGAGGCAACACAACTCAGGTCATCTCTTCTAAACTTCCCTAGGGTGCTGGAGCCTTGGATGTTAGCCAGGACCAGGTCAGAGAATAGACCTGAAGCCTGGTCCTAGTTATCAGGAGTCAGAGCTAAATTTAGGATGCAACTGTGAAAATGAATACTCAGCAGGCTCTGTGAAGTAGGGAGGTGAGGAATTATCTGGCAAACTTGATTAATGTAGACAGGGCATGCTGATAATTTACCCAGTTCTCAACCAAAGAGCCCCTCTCCAGGAGTTTTCTTCCCGAAACCCTCTTGGTCCTCACCCCTAGGATCTTTTTCATGTGTTTTGCCTTTAGTTGCATGGGGTTTTCTTTTGTGGGAATTATTAAATACTTGCTTTGACTGAGCTCTTCTCTTAGACTAAAGATAGCAAACTGGTGACTTTGGAATGCTCATTCAGCTCTCAGAATGTTCCATTTCACCTGCACAGTTTAAAAATAAATTGAGTTTTCATTGGAAGATTTGGAGATTTCGTACAAAAATTTGTATCTTAAAAAAATAGGAAGATAGAGCCACACAGGTCTTGGGTTCTTCCAGGGACACTCAGATAGCTCCTGCCCCTTCTCAGTGTCCCCAGTTTCTTCCTGTCCCACTGTGGCTACCCCCAAAGTCCTGGCATCAGCTGGAACTTCTTAGAAATGTAAATTCTCAGTCCCTACCCCAGACCTATGAATATAGAATCTAGGTGCCAAGTGGAGGGGGTGTTTAGAAATACATGTTTTCACATTGCCTCCAACTGATTCTGATCCAGATCCAAGTTTGAGAGCCACTTGTATGGAGAGATCCCTGCATGAGACCCGGCAATCTTGGGTCTTTGCTTCAACTTTGGCATTAGACCCTAATTAAAGTCTTGGTCTCATTCATTCATCCAATCAGCTGGACATTTAATGCACAGATTTATAGAGCATTTAGAGGTAGCAAGCACTTTGCTAGTTGCTAATGATAAAGAGCTGACCTAGACAAACAGTGTCTTGCTCTTACAGAGCACGTAGTCCAGTGAGGGACAGAGACAGGGACCTCAGTTTTAGCTCCTGCTCCTATTACTGGTGCTGATTTTCAAGATGAGTTCTCCAGGGTCCCAGGGCTCTGACGAAGGGTGTGGAGCTACAAAAGGAGGCTGAGGGATGGGATTTGGTCTCCATCTTTGGATTAACCAGACCATCTCTATTTTTATCTGTTTTTTTAATTTTAAGGTTTCTTTTTTTTATTATTATTAAAGATTTTATTTATTTATTTATTTTTTTAAAGATTTTTTATTTATTTGTCAGAGAGAGAGAGGGAGAGAGAGCAAGCACAGGCAGACAGAATGGCAGGCAGAGGCAGAGGGAGAAGCAGGCTCCCTGCCGAGCAAGGAGCCCGATGCGGGACTCGATTCCAGGACGCTGGGATCATGACCTGAGCCGAAGGCAGCTGCTTAACCAACTGAGCCACCCAGGCGTCCCTTATTTATTTATTTGACAGAGATCACAAGTAGGCAGAGAGGCAGGCAGAGAGAGAGGGGGAAGTAGGCTCCCCACTGAGCCGAGAGCCTGATTCGGGACTCAATCCCAGGACCCTGGGATCATGACCTGAGCTGAAGGCAGAGGCTTAACCCAGTGAGCCACCCAGGCACCCTAGTTTTAGGGCTTCAAATAAGACTGATTTGGGAAGGAAAAGAAAGTTTCTGCTGTTAGAACAGTTTGAATGCTACTAAACTAGGTGGTATTTTAGGTACCTTCAGGTCTACATAGCTAAGAAACACAATGGCACATTACCAACCATTTTTTTCTCTTAGGTGGTGAGAGGTGGAGAGAAACAGCCTAAAAAACCCATTCTATATTACACACATTAGGATGGCTTTTATTAAAAAAAAAAAAGCAGCAGAACACTTGAAGCGTTGACGAGGAGGTGCAGAAATTGGAACACTTGTACATTGTTGGTGGGAATGTAAAATGGTGCAGCCACTGTGGAAAACAGTGTGATGGTCCCTCAAGAAATTAAACACAGCATGACCATATGATCCAGTAATTCCACTTATGGGTATATACTCAAAATAATTAAAAGCAGAGACTCAAATAGAGATTTGTAGACCAATGTTCACAGCAGTGTTATTCACAGCAAACAAAAGGTGGAAGCTTCCCACATGACCACTGATGGATGAATGGGGAAAAAAAATGTGGTATATTCACACCATGAAATATTGCCCAGCCTTAAAATGTAAAACACTCTGACAGATGCTATAACATGGATGTACCTTGGGGACATTATGAAATATATAACGTGATATATATATGAAATAAGCCATCCACAAAAGGAGAAATATGGTATGATTCTGCTTACATGAGTTGTCTAGAGCAGCCAAAGTCATAGGACTAAGAGTAGAGTAGCAGTGACCAGGGGGGAGGGAGGAATGGGACTTGGTGTTGAATGGGCACAGAATTTGAGTTTGGAATGAGGAAAAAGTTTAGAGATGTGTGGTGGTGGTGATAGTTGCACAATGTGTGAATTTACTCAAGCCCACTGATCTGAATTTACCCAAGGCCACTGATCTGTGCACTTAAAAATGGTTAAGATGGTAAAATTTATGTGCATTTTTTCCACAATAAAAAGAAGCCCATCCTACAATATTCCTACACAAGCCAACCTTCCCTTGCTTCCCCCAGCCCCCTTCACTTTCTCCCTTTTCCCTTTGTCTCCATTCAAGATTTTTGTTGTTGCTGCTACTGCTGTTACTGTTTTGAATAATTTACAGCCGAGAAAGTCAGTGCAAATGAAATCATCTCACTCACTGGGTGGATATGACAAGATGCTCCAAGCAGTGGCTGACAACTGTAGTTGTTGGTCGAAACAACTACAAAGTTGGTAGAAGGATCTGTGTCACTGTGTCACTGCCTATGCCAGTGTACTGAACTTGAGGGGAGGAGGAGTGTGATCTGGAGACAACATACTGAGGAACATAACTGTAAACACTCCCAGAAGATCCACACGATTGTCATCTGGAGCCTCAGGCATTTTCCCATATGAGGCAGAGAGAGCTGCTTCATGGAATGGTAGTCTCGGCCCTGTGATGCTTTTTCCTGGTGGTCCTCACACCTGAGTGTGCATCAAGCTTACCTGAAGATTTTTGTTAAAACATGGATTGCTGGGCTCTACCCCCAGCATCTCCGATTCTGATTCTCTAAGTTTCTGATTCTGGTTCTCCAAGAATTTGTAATTCCAGGTGATGCTGATGTCAGTTTGGGAAGACACTTTAGGAAGGACTGCTTTTGGCAACTTTGTTTACAGCTGAGAGGGAATGAAACATACATGCCCAAGGAAAAGTCTGTAGGGAGGGAGCTGAGCTGGATATGTGCCTTGCAATGGTAGGGCAGGAGGTTAAGGATAGAATTGTCTCCGTCTGGGATTCCAGCGTCATTTCTCTCACCCTAGCTGGGGTTTGGAGACAAGCAATGTAATTTCCTTATTTTTAAAATATAGAACTTTTGTGAAGATTTGAGACTGTGTGTGTAACTCCTAGCACTGTGCTCACATTTTGTCATGTAATCCTGGGGGGGGGGAAGGCTTTGGGGCTCCTCACGAGCATACCATACTGAGGGGCTGTGGGCAGACACACCCAGAAGGGGAAAAGAGGCATCAGAAAGGGCCATGGTTTTGCCTGGGCCTGGCTTTGTTCCAAACTCAGTGGGTTTTGAAGCCCTAGAAAAGCTGGCAATTAGACTCTTAAGGAGGTTCATCTAACCACAAACGGATCCCACTTGTTCTAAATCATCCTTAACACTTCAGTTGGCTCGGGCACACCATGAGTCATTCACAAGGGTGCTGAAATCCAGAGACTTCCCTAAAGGCCTCAGAGGTACAGCCTCTCAGACCCCAGGCACTCTCAGCTGATTGAACATGATGGGAGCTCTGTTACAGTATGTCACCGGGTCCCCTATCATTCCCCCGGCCACCATCTTCTCAATCACCACTGGTCAGTGTCACTGTCATGAAGAATTAACACATCTCCTTGGCTGGTATGGACATATCAAGGAGTGAGTCCAAGGTCCCTTCCCTGGTTTGGTTTCCAAAGGAAAGCTGAACACCAACCTCAGGCCTGTGTTGACATCAAATCTGGTGAAATGCATTTTCATTAGGGCTACACAACAGGCTTCTGGGTGAGATCGGGGAGCCACCTGGCTGACAGCGCCTTATTCTGTTCCACGGTGGTCAGATTGATGCTGGTGAGTGACCTGGCAGTGTGCACGTTGCTAGCAAGTTCTGAAGGAGAAGAAATGCTCATAAGTATCCCTGGGATCCCTGACATTGTAGCAAGACTCACTTGAGCATTTTCTCTAAGGAAAGAAAATGTGGATGGTAACGAGAAGAATAATACAAAAGTGGGACCACTACATAATGATAAAAGGAACAATTCTGCCAGGAAGATAAAACAATGCTCAACGGTATGATTATAATAACATAGTATCAGATCATACAGAAGAAAAATTTGCAATTACAGAAAGCAAGTATTAAATCCACTATAAAAGATTTTTTAGACCATTGTCACAGAAACAAATACAACAGGTAGATAAAAAATCCTAGTGAACAAACTGGATGTATATTAACCATGCTCAACAGTTAGAGAATATTATATTGTTTTCAAGGATACGTAAAACACACATAGCGTGTACCAGGTGCAAGGTAAGTCTCAAGAAATTTACAGTCTAGTAGAGAGACAAGCTACCGATGGTCACCAGGCTTTGTGATCTGTTTTCAGGAACAAGAAACTGAACTCAATGAGATTGATTCCCTTGCTATGTACTTTGTTCTAGAAAGGACTCCTGGCCTCATACTGGCCAGCTCTGCCTCCTCCGGGTCACCTAGAGCCAAGGCTGGGTAGCTGTCCCAGGGCGGAGTCTTGAACGGAGACTGCCTCTGGGGAAGGTCCCTGCAGGACTACAAATGCTAGGCGTATGGAACCACCAAACTGCAGGAGCAAGGAAGTCCCTGGCCCAATAAAGAAGAATGAAATGCTCTTCTCCTCTTAGGGAGCAGGGGACAAGGAGAGAATACTTAGGCACAACTGCCAGTTTTTCCCTCCATGACTTAAAGTATCTTCTTCGTTTTCTTAAATTGAGCCTGGAAATTTTTCTTTCCTCACCTGACCTTGTGCAACAAGGTTGCTGAGCACAGGTATGGCAGGCATGGGGTGAAATGTTCCCTAAACTTCCAAATCACTTTTACGTGGCACTTCTAGTAACATCTTGCAGCGTTGCTTTCCTGCAAAATACAGTCTGGGAAATGGCAGGCTGGAGAAAAGTGTTTCCCAGACTGCTTTCTTTCTGCTTTCTGCAAGCACACATTGCAACAATGGCCTCATCACAAATAATGAAACCAGAAGGTTCCCCAGCAGAAGCCTCCTGAGCTTCCTCTGCACCCCCTCCTTCAGGGTGGGATTCCCTGCGTGCAGGCTGCTTCCACACACCAGAAGGAGGCATCTGGGGCTGATGCGCACCCAGCAGTGGGTGTTTATTTTCCTTTCCCCAGTAAAGTTGACCTTGGCTTCATTACTTCATACTCTAAATGGTTGGATACTGTTGTATTATTCTTTTTTTAAAATAATTTTTATTTATTTAATTGACAGAGAGACAGTGGGGGGGAGAACGCAAGCAGAGTAAGCGGGAGAGGGAGAGGCGGGCTCCCTTTGTGGTTTATAATTTCTTACAACAGTCTTGATTGGTAGATATAATTTACTGAATGGCCCTCAGAATTGTATATTGAAATCCTAAGCCCAAGATGATGGTATTAGGAGGTGGGAACTTTGAGAAATCATTAGGCCATGAGGATGGAGCCCTTATAAATGGGATTAATGACCTTATAAAAGAGGCCCAGAGCTCTCTTGCCCACTTTCTGCCATATGAAGATACAACGAGAAGTTGACAGCCTGCAGCCAGGAAGAGGGTCTCACCAGAACCTGACCTGATCTCAGTCTTACAGCCTCCAAAACTGTGAGAAACAAATTTTTGTAAGCCGCCCAGTGTATGGTATTCTATGATAACAGACTGAATTAAGACAGTAAGTCTCATTACTCCCATTTAACAGATGAGGAAACTGAAACCCAGGAAGTTCATGCCTAGCTCAAGCTCGCACGGATACTAAATGGCAGGGCTGGTGTCTTCCTAAAACCAAGTTCAGTGCTCTTTACTTAATAAATTCTTGTTTGGTTATTTGGAGATGGGCCTTACTTACTGTGGCTCCAGTGATGACCTCCATGTTCCTACGAATGCTGCTGATGACTAATAACAGTATTTATAGAAGGTGGAATTTGAGCTCTGTTCTAGGGGAGGAATTAAACAAAATACTTTATTTCATCGATCGACATTTTAGTATTTCTGAAATTAGGATGCATTTTATAATCAATAGCACATCATAGTGTAATGATGTGTCTTATAATCAATAGTGTCTTAGATGCAGTGAAATTCAGTAGAAAATGTGTGGTCCTTTCCATTTGTATAAAATTGAGTGTGTGTGAGTGTGTGTGTGTGTCTACTGCCTTCTTGTATTTATTCATAACAAACGTAACTGTTTAATACTAAACTCTAGGTTCACAAGGGCTAAAAATCCTGTGAAATATTCTGTGCCTTTAAGGTTCTCTTTGGATATAGAAGAGGTACTTTAGAAGAGGAGAAAGGGTAGTGATTGACATTCTCCATTTCCCAAAGGGATAACACAGATCCAATCTTCTCAACTCCATTGTGTACGCCTTAGGAATTTCAAAATATACAAGGAGAAATGTGAAGCCGGTTTCACCTTTCCAAACAGTGGCCTGAATCTCACCATGTTTAGTCAATACTTCAGAAAAATAACAAGTTTATTCAGGTAGGATTTAAAATAGCAGCTCTGATGATCTGTTATACATTTGCCACTTTGTTATTTCTCTTTTGAGGCAAGTATATAATTCTGCACCGTGTGTTTGGAAAAGCAGAAAGGAGAAAGGACACATCTCAAGCTTGGCCACCCTAACAACAAGCCCCCCCCAAGGTAAGAAGCCCATGGTTTTCTGAGTGGCAGTCTTGGTTTTGACAAACATGTTGTGAGTCACAGCATGTCCAAATCTAGTATTCTGACTGAGGTTAAAAAAGATGGTAAGTGGGGTTTATTCTGAAATGGGGATTTGGGTTGAAATGTGTAACTTGGAACACATCACTCCTCTTTGCAAACACAATAATTCCCTTGTCTGCTGATTTGCATACAAGCACTACCATTTGGAACTGCGCAAAGCAAGACCCTGACCTTCTATTTCGTTTATTACACTTCCCCTTCACATTTTAAAGTAAGTTGCACAAACTGGGTTCTCCCAGCTATGCCCTACCCTTTCCTGCCTCTGTTGTTTGAAAGAAAATTTCTCCTGTTACTAAAACTCTCACTTTTTCCATGTTCTTATCCTAAGTACTGCCTCTCTCAGGAAGCCTTCCCAGATTTCTCCAGTGGATCCAATCTGTCAATCCTTTGGTTCTCTTTAACATTTTTTTGGCCTAATTGTTATATTTTGTCACTTTCTTATTAAGTTTCTTATTAAACTTCCCATAACAGTGTAGGACTTCTTAAGTTGTGGTCAGTGCCACTCCTGTTAGAACCCTCCAGATCCCATTCGAAATCTGTTGGTCCAGGATCTGTAGGGACTCAGGAATATGCATGTTTAATAAGCTTTCTAGTGTTCCATGCCATTTCCCAATTTTGAGGATCATTGTGTAGTGGAAGGGGCTCCCCTGCCTTTTTGTGTTAGAGAAAATTTCATGCGTGTTTGCAAGCAGAAGGGATAAAATAATGTATCTTCATGAACCTGCCACTCTGGTTTAACAGTGATCAAAACAGGGGTAATATACTTTACTTAACCCTCCCCTGCTTTCCCCAACACCCCTTGGATTGTTTTTAAGAAAATCTGTTATAACATTTCATCTATAAATATTTCCTAGTGAAGTCTAAAAATAAGGACTGTTTTTTAATAGTTTTTTAAAAGATTTATTTATTTGACAGAGAGAATGATCACAAGTAGGCAGAGAGGCAGGCAGTGAGAGAGAGGGAAGCAGGCTCCCCGCTGAGCAGAGAGTCTGATGCGGGGCTCGATCCGAGAACCCTGAGATCATGACCCAAGCCAAAGGCAGAGGCCCAACCCACTGAGCCACCCAGGCGTGCCAAGGACTATTTTATTTTAAATCATAATCACTATAATATTACCATTCCAGAAAAATCCCTAATTCCTTATTGCAGTAGGCAGAATAATCCCTCCAGCCCTGAGGTGTCCACAGCCTCATCCCTGGAAACTGGGAATACATGGCATAAAGGACTTTACAGCTGTAATTAAGGTTATGGACCTAAAGACTATTCTGGATTATTGGGGTGGGCCCAACTGGTCCTACTAGCCCTTAAAAGCAGACAGCTGTGTCTGGCAGAAGAGAGAGGCAGAGGAGAGGGAGTTTCAAGAGGCTCTGCGTGTGAGGATAGTGGGGTGAGTCGCTGCTGTCTCTGAGATGGAGAGGTCATGAGCCAGGATGGGAGGGGGGCCTGGAAGAGCTAAGGATGACCTCTGGCTGACAGCCAACTGGGAAATGGAGATGTCACTCCTTGAGCGACTGTAAACTGGATTCAGCCAACAACTTGAATAGCTTGTAACTCGGTTCTTCCTCCAAGCCTCCAGAAAGGGACACAGCCCTAGTGACACACTGCTTTTTTTGCCTTGTGAGGCTCTCGGCAGACCAGCTGAGCCGTGCTGTACCCTGACTTCTGACCTACAGAACGGTGAAGTAACAAAAGGGTACTGCTTTGATCTCCTAAATTTGGGGTAATTTGGGAGGCACCGTGTGATTGGTTGTCTCTTCTTTTGTGGTATTAGGTTGATGCAACCAACATATAGTTCCCCCTCAGATGTTTTACCTGGTGGTTTTCTCAGTCCTTGATGATTATCACAAAGAACTTCATTATTTCTTCACTAGTGATTACAGAGTGGCAATATTTTAAATCTATCGTTCTTTTTTCATTTATTAACCAGACTCTTCTAAAACACTTCACTCTATGGTTAATCCAAGGTACAGGAAAATCAGGGTAGGGGCACCTGGGTGTCTCAGTTGTTAAGGGTCTGCCTTCGGCTCTGGTCCAGATCTCAGAGTCCTGGGATTGAGCCGTGCATCGGGCTCCCTGCTTGGCGGGAAGCCTGCTTCTCCCTCTCCCACTCCCCCTGCTTGTGTTCCCTCTCTTGCTGTGTCTCTCTCTGTCAAATAAATAAATAAAATCTTAAAAAAAAAAAAAAAAGAAAATCAGGGTAGCCACTTGATTCTGGAAAGGCTTTGAAGACATTCAGGTCTGGGTTCTAATCCTGCATTCTGCGGTGTTGGCTGGTTTACCTTGAGCAAATTATTGTAGCTCTGTGAGCCTCAGGTTCCTTACTTTAAGCAGAGACGGCCTTGCAGGGTTGTTACAAGAACTGGGTAAAAGAATTGTGTGAAAGCATGGTGCCTGCTACACAGTAAGCACCAATCAAATGTCTGCAGTAGAATAAAATTCCAGGGCTGTGAGCCTGTGAGGATCTGTGAGGAGCACAGGCTCAGCTCACTGTCTGAATCCGCTTCTAGAATCCTCTGCCTCCTTCGTGCGGACTTTGCTTCTGATGTATTTGCTGCTCTGAGGGTTGTGCTTCCTCCCTGGTCTGCTCAAGTCCCTCTCAGAGTGCCTCTGAGCTGCATCTGTGACTTGGCTGGGTCACCCCAGCTTCTCAGGAGCAGCCCCAAGTCTTCTCACGCATGTCTCCCCAGGGCTCACAGTTTGCAAGCGGGTGCCTGTTTCCCTGTGAGGGTTTCCAACAGAGAGCAGAGGAGAGAAGCACAGATGGCAGGGTTAGAAGAGGGCGGCCTGATTCTCCTCCCAACTTGGCCATCCACTGGCTGGGTGGCAAACCAGGGAGCACCACCGGGGCCTGAAGGAAGTCCCTGGGGCCCCTTCCAGATCTCTCCTCCTTTCTCATCCCAAGGCACCACGCTCAGCAAGCCAGGCCAGGAGCGTTAAGCCTGCCCTTCTGACTTTGCACAGAAAGGCTTGGTAGAATGTCCTGCAATCTCAGAACTCCCAAACAAGAGTTGCTGTCCCTCCAGCCTGGCTGGGCTGAGTGACCGCCTCTCTAACTGGCTGTGACCCTCTCAGGCTGGCTGTGCATAATCAGAATAAATTGGAGGCTGAAATATTTGTCTGGACAATTCTGATCAAAAACGCCCCTTCCTTTGATCTTTCAGTCAAAACAAGGTATTCTCCCTGAATTCTGACGATATTAACCTTGAGCCACTGGTTCAGCTGGCCAGCCAGGAGTCTCGGGGCTCATTAAGGCCCTCACCCAGCTGCTCAGCTCCAGTGAGGCCCAGGGCTTTGTGCTTTGCTTCCGTAATGCAAATAGTTATTGGCAAGCGTGGGGCTGGGCTTGGAAACCCAGACTCCAGTGGTGCCCCAAGCTGCTACCTGCCTTTTGTCTGCACACTCAGGAGTTGGGCCGAGCACCCTACAGAGGGAGAGCTGGATAGTGGGGGAGCCAAGGACAGGGGCAGGCCCCTGTATAACGGCACTTTTGGGGAGAGATTACGGAGATCAAGCAATCTGTCTTTCCATTCTTCTGCAAAGAGCATTGGCTCAGGAGCTTCGGCAGTTAGCTCCCTCAGATAAGTCATTGGTCTCGACTGATTGTGCCAGCTGACTGTGGGATGCCTCCCTTCCTCCCTGCCCTTCATCTTGGACTAAGAGGGAAACCTTCAAAGCTTAAAAAAATGGGGGTCATGGCTGTATGTGCCATCTCTGTTCTAGTGCCATCACAGGGCAGCGAAAGAGCTTTGAAGACCAGTAAAATGGATTTTTATTATGAGTGTTACTTTTCAGTCCACTTCATGTCTCAGGGTTGTTGGGAAGGATACTATTGTATTTTGTCTGCCAAGGACCCTTTCATTTGGACTGGTTGCATGGTCCTGCAAGGCAGGTGACTGCTTGATACTGTAGCTACCCTCCACCTCACCCTCATTCTAGCCAGGAGGGTGGGCACGTGACCCAGGCAGGCCAACTGTAGTATTTACTGAGTGCATAAAGTACTATGTGTTGGGTTAATCCAAGGAATATTTTCATTCGTAGATTAACATTTACTTCCCGAAGTAGGTTGTGGGTACTTCTGGAAGTGCCCAGAGGTAGGCTGGGGGCACCAACAGCCACAGAATAAATAAACAAGTGGCTCTTCGTAGCTCATCGATTAAATTAATTCAATGTATTTTTATATAAAGAGAGAACGGATGTATTTTGGAGTAGACTATAGAAATCAAATGACTCGTTAAGATCAAAGGCAGGAATTCAAAGGCCTCTTGTTGCATGTAGGATGGATGCTGTCCTTTTCCATTGAGTGTTCCCTGATGACAGGGCTGGTGAACACGGAGGAGGAGGAAGAGCACAGGCCTGAGTGCAGGAAGGGGCAGCCCCAGCCTGCCCCTGTGGAGCCTGTGAGTGCCATTTGGCCTCCCATTCTTTTCTTCTCATCCAAACAGTGGGTTGGTCTCCAAAAGTTTCTCAAAGGGTCTAACATCCCATCTTTGCCGTGTGAGTTAGTAAATTGCTTGTCATTAGAAGTGTTAAAAAGGGGATTGAGTGGATTAATTTATTAGTTATTGGATTTAACTAGCTTAACTTTAGGTCCAGTTCAGTGATTCTACTCTAAAACTTAGCCATGTATAGTGCAACCATTTATGATTGAGAGGGGTGTGTTCTAGAAGTACAGACTTTTACAGTAGTGGTTAAATAGTATCCATTCAGTGTTGATGTGAATACAAATCATATCGATCATAATACTATCATCACGCATATATGTCACAATACTATAGCATTAATCCTATATCATAAAGCCAATCATCAAATAATGATTTTAGTGGTTTAATACTTTATCATGTGAGTATGTATGGCAATATGCTTAAAGTGAAGAAAGTTGGCTGGGCATAAACCCAAGCAGGGATGCCCTGTGGGTATCTGGAGAGAGCAGGTAAGGGTTTTTTTTAAACATGCCGGGTTAATATGAAGCTTTGCCTGGCAGACCTGGAAGAGGGATGTGACAGAGACATTTAATGCTTTGCTAAGTGTCATTGGATTCTCCATTCTTCCCAACCTCTCTTGGAGGTGGGCAGGCTCACATGACAGGTTTCTATCCAATCGACTGTTAAGTGGAAGTCACTTCCAAGCTGAGGTGGGAAAAAAACTCTAGTGAGACCCCCCTATCTCTCTTCTCCTCCCTGCCACTGAGATTGTGGAAGTTGTGTTTGGAGATGGTGGAGCCAGAAGATGGGAACCACCAGCATCTATGAGACGGTGCTGAAAGCTGCTGCCAAGCCATGAGCCAGGCTGACTTGGAAATAAGGTACTGTGTTGATTTGGGATTGGTTATGATGAAAGCATGGCTTAGTTTATCCTACCTGATTCATGGACTGATGTTTATGGTTCTAGAGATCTTAAAATGCAAACTTGATGATGCCACCTCTTGTCTGAAAGCCACTGGTGGCTGCTTGAGCTCTTGGGACAGTATCATTGTCCTTTCCATAAAGTTGCCTACCTCCTGGCCTTCTCTTGCACACTCCTCTTGGTGACCTCTTCATCTGGCCAGCTCTACTTCATGCCCCTCCCCGTGGGCAGCCTGGGGGAAGCCTCACCTTCACTCCTGCCCCCATGGGGTTCCTCTGACCTGCTCGTTTTTGGACACTTAGCTCAATGCTCAGAGCTCTCATCCTCTCCATATAACTCTATCAGGTAGGTGCTGTCACTACCTCCATTTTACAGATGAAATCATGGGGGCATGGAGACCTTACGTTAACATGGCTAATAAGCGGTAGAGCTAACACTCTAACACTCCAAAAAATGCTCCTCCTTGGTTCTGAGCCTGGTTCCTGGGAGGCCGTCTACATGGTCCCCCTTCTACTCTTTGGCAGGAGGAGAGACTCCTCGGGAGTGACAGAGAGAAGGAGCACCAGGCTGCAGTGTGGCAGGGGGATGGCTGGGAGGACCAGCCTTCTTGAGGCCCCAGAGCACCCAGGACCATGCAGGAGGCTCAGTGGGGGTAGCTTGGGAGGGATATGAGGCTTCATGAACCCTGTTGTGTCATTTCAGAGTGTATGCAGTGGACTTAGAAGGCATCCAAGATGATTTTTTCATTACAAAGATTGTCTTTGGTGACTTGAAAAAGGTTTAGTCCGGCACAGAACATGATTTTTCTTTTCCCCTAATTAATTTATTTTCTGCCAAAGAAATCACCCATGTCCCTTTAAGCAGCACCAACCCCAGAGCAAGGTGCCCCTGGGGGGAACCATGGGATCAATTTTTCAGCCAGGGACTATGCAGCTTGGCTATACAGGCTTAAGGCTTTTAATTTGCTTATACATAGAGTGGCTTGAGCTCTATACATCACCAAATCAATGCAAATCAGTTTACTTGAAGCTGGTTCAATTTTAAAAGAATTTCATTAACTAGCAATAAAAGGCCTGGTTTAATATGATTACTATAGGATCCCAAGCTCATCAGGAAGGATTCCTTTTCTATAATGATCTTAACATTTATATTATGGCATTTTCTAAGAAAATAAAAAAGGGAAACAGAAAAGCATACTAGCGGAAGACACTGGAAATAATGCTTTTATTCTCATGGAATTTAGTGTTGGAACCACCATTAAACAAACTTCTTTTCCCAAATGGCAAGGACCTCAGGGAGGAAACACGTTGATTTAAACATTCTTGGTGTGGATGTCTATAGACACACACCCTAGACACATGTTCATTGCATTATCTAATCCACACAGAACTGTAACCACTCCAAGGCGGAAGAAGCTTAGAGGCATTTGATACAATCACTTAATTTTACTGAAGAATCTGACGCCCAGAGACTGTAAATGGTGATCAGAGGTCAACCATCTGGTTAGCAGAGATGAGGGCCTGGAAATCAGGTCTTTGCCTCCCTCTCTGTAACTCCCCCTTGGTGGCAAAACTTAGAAGCCCTTTCCTGACCCACAGCAGGTGGTAAGAGGCACAGTGGGAAATCACCTCCCTGGAAGTACTTTTCATAAAAACAAAGGGAATCCTGTGATTTTCAACAACAAAGATGAGCCTTGAGGACATCATGTTAAATGAAATAGGCCAATTGCAGAAGGACAATTCTGCAGATTCTGCTTACGTGGAGGTAGCATGGAGGGCAATGCGGTTTCAGTGAAGCAGGAAGAATAAGTTCTAGAGTCCTGCTTACAACATTGTACCTGCAGATGACGGTACTGTATTGTGCCCTTAAACCTGTAACAGAAGAGATCTCACATCAAGCGTTCTCACTACAGTAAAATAGCATTAAAAATAAAGAACCAGGGCTGCCTGGGTGGCTCAGTGGGTTAAGCCTCTGCCTTCAGCTCAGGTCATGATCTCGGGGTCGTGGGATCAAGTCCCACATCGGGCTCTCTGCTAGGCAGGCAGCCTGCTTCCTCCTCTCTCTCTTTCCCTCTCTGCCTACTTGTGATCTCTCTCTCTGTCAAATAAATAAAATGTTTTGTTTTTTTTTTTTTAAAAAGAACCATTTGGAGGTAAGGCATTTCTATTTCTATATGGAGAAGCTGGCATCATCTTTGGTGACTTGGAAAAACGTTCTGTCCAGCACTCATTGTGGATTTTCTTTTCTCCTAATTAATTTATTTTCTGCCAAAGACATTGAATGTGTCCTTTAAGCAGCATAATTCCCAAAGCAATGTGTCCCTGGAGGGAAGTGTTAAGGAGAGAAGTTCTATTTCATCTCACCAAGATTTCTCCCCTGTGCCCACCCCCCATACCAACTCTATCTTCTCCTGGAGGAGTGTTAATCTGATTTGTCGGAGGCCCGAGTTCCTTCTGGGCCCCAACTGACTATGGGGTAGGGTTAGTGGCTTTCAAGACCAGCACCCCACCATGCTTCCCCATGTCCTAGGTCTTGCTGCCATATAGCAAGCCCACTTGCATTCTCTGGGGCAGGTCCAGCCACTTCTGCTTCTATTCTTCTTCCTCTGCTGACCGTGGAACCTGGTGGGGAGGGTAGCCTGGGTCTACTTTGCGGCCCGTTCACCTTAGAGTCAGATGACAGAGAATGAAAACCCAAGGAGGGAACTTGAGCCTGAGCACTGAGCTCTAATTCCACTTCCACAAAAATGACTACATTAGGGGTTGTAGTTGTCACCTAGCTCCTCAAAAAGCAGTTCTTCTGTTTTGCATCTGGTTGCAAACTCAGAGATGAGGAGTGAGAAGCAAGGCAGGGATGGACTGTTCCTAGGTTTTTTTACCTTAATCTAAGGCCACAGGTCCTTGTCCAAAGGGGCCCAGAAGTGTTAGGGAATTCAGAAGTATTCTGTGGTTATTAGGCTAGGAGGTTGGTTCTAACATTTGGTCAGGGCTAAAAACCAGTGTGGCTGGAAGTAGGGAATGTTTAATTTATAGTGGGATGATGTAGAATTTAATGAGGCATGTAGGCTTGCTTCTTTAAAATATTTCAATACAGGGTGCTTGAGTGGTTTGGCTCAGGTCATGATCCCAGGGTCACGGGATCAAGTCCTGCTTTTCCCTCTGCCTCTGCTTCTTTCTCTGTCTCTCATGAATAAATAAATAAAATCTTTTAAAAAGAATAGAATAAAATACTTGAGTACAGAACAAACAGCTAAAGTCTTGGCTGCTATTGGGCTGATGGGATTTGGGTTGGGCCGGGTCCCAGAGCAGCCTATGCCACCTGCTAACATCACCTTTCCCATGTGACAGAGTGATGGTTACAGCAGCAAACCTGGGAGATGTTCAGATAGTTTGAATCCTGCTCGCTGCTTATCGAAGTTGAGGCTTTTGGAGAGATATCAAATGGTCTCATGCTTGGTACCTGCTTTAGAGACTGATTAATCTCATCACACGCGGTGCAGACACCGGATGAGCCTCTTCACTGTAACTGTCCGTTCTCCCTGCTCGGGTGTGAGATCCTCACAGGCAGCATGGTGGTATCCCATTCATCTTTGCATCCCAGGTTCCTAATTTAAGCCGAGAACATAGGATATGCTCAGTAAATGCTTTCTGAAGGCGGGAAGAGGTGAATAAAGAGGATTGGCAATCTGCAAGGCAATTGTCCATAATGTGTACTTGGAAGGTGTATGGAGCTGATTGTCTCTAGTCAACTCGAGGCCTCCCCTCACTCTCCTCTGGTTTGCTTAGCACCCTCCCTTGGGTTCCCCTCACCCTCTGGCTTCTGGTTGGGTTTGGCCAATAGGAGGCACCAGTGGGAGACAGGAGAGTGGAGAAGAGTGATTTGAGGTCTTTCTTTTCACATTCTCCTTCTCTGTCACAGTTCTGTGGCTGTGGCCCTCAACTCCTGTTCGGGAAGCCCCTTCTCACCAGCTATCAGTGACGTTTTCTTCTTTGTCCCTCTAGACCGGGGCTAATTACGGCGTCCTGCCATTGTTATCCCTGGCTGCCTCAGAATCCATTTGGGATCCCTTTGCCCTGCCCATACCTCTTCAATGGAAACCCCCGAAGTGGAATTGTCTTTGCTGCCAGGGCCCTGACTGACATTCCTAAAAGCAGTTCTTTTAAGACTGTCAACATACATCAATAGCTTATCTATATCAGTTTGTAGCAGGCTTTTAAGAAGAGAAAGCAGCCACTGGAAGGATAAATTGGGTCCTTCTGAATTAACTTGAAATTTTATTAATTGCATTTTGCTGTTTATAGAGGAAGAAGGGAGAGGGCGTTTGCAGTGTACACAGCAACATGCCCATTTTACAGATGAGGACAATGAAGCTTTAAAAAGTCACCTGTCTTGTTCCTGGTTGGCTGTTAGCCTCTGGCAGAGAGCAATCAAGGTAGCATTCCATCTGCTGCTTATAGTTTGTGAGTAGAAAGCAAGCCCAGGGTGCCTGGATGGCAATCAAGGTAGCATTCCACCTGCTGCTTATAGTTTGTGAGTAGAGAGCAAGCCCAGGGTGCCTGGATGGCTCAGTTCAAGTCTTGATCTCAGGGTTGTGAATTCAGGCCACATGTTGGGCTCCATGTTGGGCATGGAGCCTACTTAAGAAAGAGAGAAAGAGAGGGAGGAAGGAAGGAAGGAAGGGAGGGAGGAAGGAAGGAAGGAAACCCAATAAGACTTCTTTGTCAAAAAGCCAGTTGGGCCAGAAAAAGCCAATTTGGAGCTTCAGTGGTGGGACCCATTTTTCTTGAACTCCACTGGACATTTCTGGCCATGATAATATTCTGCTCTGGCAAGAGCTTCTTAAATTCGTCAGGTAAGAATGAATTTTCCTTGAGGCCACCAAGAGGCATGGAAGCAGATGGCCTCTATTTTCTGCATGAAACCATTGGAACAGTCTTGGGAGGCCAGCAGCATTCCAAAATGTGGGGTGAAAGATGTCAGTGTTGGGGAGATCAGCCCCAAAGAGTGGTGGGAGCTGTGGAAAACAGGGACTGATTTAGAGCAGATGTGAGAGGCTGCCGGGGGCCCGTCTGTCCTCAGCTCATTCAGCCCTTCTGTTGTGTCTGCCTCTGTTTGCCGCCTCAGTCCCCATGGCCTGAGCTAGCCCCACTCTATTTTTAGTTCACATTTCACCTTTCTTTCTGTGAGGTGCTTTTCCCAGCTTAGGAAAACACACTGCAGCCACCAGCATAGGCCCCTATGACCTTGGTGGAGGGGAGAGGCTTCCACATGGAGTGAAGCAGGGCTCCTTCTGGGGGTCTCAGAGGCAGGCTCTCATGTTGCATGAATTCTTCCAGGTTGCTTAGTGGGATTGGTTGTCAAGAGACCTTAGGACTCTATCTTGACCTCAAAGGAGAACACAGGGTGAGGGGCCCCTGGATTGGATAAGTGACAGCTCAGACTTGGTAGAAGAAGGCAACCTAAGGTTTTCTGCCCCTCAGGCAGTCTCTACAGGACCCTGTAAAGTGCAGCTCCCTTACATCTTCATTCTTGATGTTCTCAACCAAGAGAAGGGAGGGACACATATACGTTAAATTTCTAGGACTTATTGTTATTATTGGTAACAATATTTATCTGCTAATGAGAGAAAGATTTGAAAATATAGAAATAACCAAGGAAGGCAAAGAATTTAACCCATTTGATACTATCTAAGACAATCAATGTTAATGCATTAGTGTACTTACTTTGAATTCTTTTGAACTACACAATATTTTTACATAGTTGTAATCAGACGGCAAAAACAAAATTGCACACAGTAGCTATTAAGAGACTGTCTCCCTCCCCGCCTCCCACCGGTTATAAAGGTAAAGGCATATTGTATATACAGTTTGGAAAATGTATGAAAAAAAAAGAAAAGAAAGATTTCTAATATCTTACCACCCATGGATAATCACTTAATTTATTATTTATTAGTATATGGCCTGACAGCCTTTTTTTCTATGCATTTTTAAATATAATCAAGGTCATTTTGCCTATTTGATTTTTAATCAATACAGGAAAATCACAGCTTTTAGAAGGAAGATGATATAAAGAGGGACTTAATAGATATCTGCTTGATCTTTATCTATGAGATCAATGATTCAATTAATTAAACAACCAATTTCTTTTTTCCTGCCTCTGAGTATGTGTATTTATATATATGTAGTCAACTTCACATACAAATAAACCTACGCAGAAGGAAGGTAATCACATTTCCATAGTATCATGTGGGCTGCTTCAGGGAGAGAGTATGTATGTCTTTCCTCTTGTTATCAACCTACCCTTTGTCCCCACTAGTTCTTTGTTCTGGGTCTTCTTCATGGTTGTGACTGAGTATGTTTAGTTCTCGCTGGCAGCTGGGAGGCATCTGGCCGCCTCTGCAGATGTCTGAGAGTCAGACCTTCGGCCCTTTGTGCATGCCCTTAGTACTGCTTCCTTCCTCCATAGGGGTTATAATTGCTGACAAACAACTCTGGCCACAGTACTTTGGCCAATCGCTTAGCACATGGAGATGAATAAAAAGCCGCCTTCAAAGAATTAGTTCCCATTTAAACAACCGACTTTTAAAGATGCAAAATGACTTCAGATCTCAGGCAACCAGCCTCAGGTCATCTGCCGTCCTGCACAGAGCTGCTCTCAGGCGTTTATTTCAACAGTTCTCCTGACAACGTGTTCCAAGTATGTGAACTGTCTTTGTGGTGTTAAGATGTGACGGAACAGATTGGCACCCACAGGCATCGAGTTCAAGAAACGTTCTGAACAAAGTGAAGGATCGTGGTGTCAGAAACACAATTCCTATTAATGACGGGAAGAGGGTGCTTTCGCGGGGCCAAGTTCATGCTTGTTTTCTGAATTGACCTCTAACACCTCATCCACATGGCTGCCCGAGTTGGATACCGCAACTGCGTAGAGGAAAATGAAGCTGATTCAGTGAATCTCTTTGTGAGTCTACGTCTTCAGCCACTGGGCTTGGTAGGGCTACGTGGAAGCCGTGTAAGTGGAATGACTCGGGACTGTCCTTTCACACGGAAGATAGCTGGTTTGGGTTTCACACTCCTGCGCCAGCACTTTTCCCTCCTCAGCGCTGTGTAGGGAAACGCTACATTCTGGCTGTCAGGACTATATGGCTGCCTGAGGCCAGCCTGGTCTTTATTCTTTTGCTTGTGAACATGTTTGTAGGACCTTTTTCATTGTTGTTGAAGTGAAAATATTTTCCCAAAAATATATAGATGCGGTGCTATTTTCATTGATGTTAGGCTGGAATGTGGTAACCCTTCATTCTGAACAACCAAGCTTCTTATTTCTCCGGGGGAGTCTTTAAAATCTGGGTCCCTTTATTTATTTATTTTGAAGATTTTATTTATTTGTCAGAGACAGAGAGCGCAAGCCAAGGGGAAAGGCAGAGAGACAAGGAGCCTCCCCGCTGAGCTGGGAGCCCAATGTGGGGCTCAATCCCAGGACCCTGGGATCATGACCTGAGCTAAAGGCAGATGCTTAACCGACTGAGCCACCCAAGTGCCCCTGAAAACTGTGTCTTAATGAAAATGTCATTGTAATCTTCTTCTACCTTAGACATCTATGGCATTGATTATCCATTTACTGTCATCTATATTTCTCATCTTTTTTTTCCCTTTTCACCTCTTTGCCCTAGTCCTCCCCTCTGGGGGAGCTCCTCAGGTCTGCCCTTCACACAGGGATCCTATTGGCCGCAGGCGCCATTTCCACCCTCTGCTGCCTGCCACGAGCATTTTAGTTCTGTCATCGCATTCTGGGTTTCCATTCTTTTCTCTATTATCTTTCTGTTTAGTTCTCATCTCGTTGTCTTTTTATCTCAGCCCATGTCTTCCTAATTTAGTTTTCTGTTTCTTATAGGTGGATACAATGACATCCACTTGAGGACATCAGGCATCACTGAAAAATTTCCTCTTGCTCAGGTAGTAGATTCTTTTTAGAGGTATGTTCTTCCTCTTTGCATTCTGTATCATCTTTCCTTTTCCTTGTCTCAAATTTTTTAAAAAATTATTTCCTGTAATCTATTTTCAAATGTACACACCCTTAATCACAGGAAAATATAATTGGCCTCAGTGTTTCATATCAAACATGTGGCATGTGTTTGCCTTGTGGTAGATTTCTGTTCCTTCGGGTGATGGAGGAGTCTCCTTACCTCATCTGTACCCAGGGGGCACCTGATATACACACTTAACATCCAAATCCCAGTGTCTTGATTCAGGAGGGCTCGGTCACTGTCAGCCTTAGTTTTTGGTAGGACTCTTGAGTTTCTGCCTTCTCCTTTATCCCCACATGATTCAGGAGCAATTGAGGAAGGCTATGGGATATGCCCTTTTTATGGGAAGTAGTCAAGGCAGGAGAACCTCTTATGTGCCTGTCTCTGGGAGGTGATACGTGTACATGATCTCACTGAGTTCTCCCAAGTTCTATCAGAGGTCAGTATGATTACCCCTCTTTTATATATGAAGAAATATATTTTGTTTTGAAATGAAGTATCAGGAGGGAGTATCCAGCTTTTTAACCTATCACAAAATTACAAACGAAATTGTCTCAGAACTCAAAAGATCTTGGCCGAAAAGAATCTAAACCGATCTTTCATTACTAGTCAGTTTTCTAGGAAAATAAGAAGACGTTTTCACCAGTTAAGTGTCTAGAAACACACACAAAAAGGTACAAAATGAACCGTGGGCTAAGTAACACAGCTATTACAGATGGTGAGATAGGAATTCCTTTTAATCTAGATTTAACAGAGCCCTTTAGTCCTTTAAAGAAAATTAAATTAGTGTAATGGAAAAAAAAATTAGAGTTCAAAGTCAGATCTGTTGTGCAGACTCTAATGCACAGTCACATGATGTACTTTTTCAGGATGATCATGATGATGATGATGATGATGGTCAGAGTTCAGACCCAGAGACTTGAGAGATATGTATATAATTTACAACAGAAATTTTCAGTATGTTTTCTCTCAGCCATGGGCTTCAGCACTGTGACTGAGCACAGATCAAATGCTGGAAGATTCTGCATTAGGGCAGATCACATGGCCGGCAAGGGAAAGTCTAGGAGAGCTGAGCCAGCAGGAAGACCCCTCTCATGAGCTACTGGGACCTCTCCTCCGAGGGTGCAGGTTGAAGGCCTGGCTCTCTCAAAGTCACTAGCAGTACCACACTTGTCCCCGAGGGCCTGCTGTGTAAGCTGTCTGGCATCTGTGCCCCGATGCCGAGGGGGTATGGGCACAGGGTTTTCATGCACCCCTGTGGGGGCTGGCTTCCTGAACTCCCCAACGAGAAGTGCTAATGCAGCCTGGCAGCGAGGGGAGCTGAAGCATCCTTTCACCAGGGAGTTGCACCTTGAAAGCTGCTGGCTGCCCTGGGGAGGAGGTATGAGGTCAAGGTAAGAAGATACTTATTCAGACTTCAGGGGATGGGCAGAAAATTAGATTTAGACAGGCAAAGCAACTATTAATAAAAAATGCCAATGCTTTGTGTTTCCTCTGTGGATGTTTTCTGGTCTCCAGGGGGAGAAAACTGTACAGGCCAGTCTGCATAGCAAGGACAATCATCTATTTGGGTTTGATCTCACCTTTCCATCTTCCTGCTTAATGGGAAGAGTCCGTCCTCGAAGCATGGGTAACTTTGGGTTTCCTGGAAGGGTGTCCCCTCATAGAAGAGTATTGGCAACTCTGGGTTGTTCAGTGTTTGTAGATTTTAGGGTTTGACTGTCAAATTTACTGTCTAGTTATTGGAGCTTAGGAAGTAATAGACTGTATTTGACTATAAGTTACTCAGCATTCATCATACTATCACAGAAACCATATGAATTTAGTCCATCTGATAAAAGCATTAATAATTTGTGATGCTGTTTATTAAAATTTAAAAAATAAGGTCCTATTTGTAACTCATCACAGAATACTATATTCTAGGATACTCTGTTACTGAACGTGAGTTCATGAAGTGTGAGATACAAACGTTCAAGGAAACAGGCTGATGGGGCGCCTGGGTGGCTCATTCAGTTAAGCGTCTGCCTCGGGTCGGGTCATGATCCCAGGGTCCTGGGACTGAGTATCTCGTTAGGCTTCCTGCTTCTCCCTCTCCTCCCTGCTTGTGCTCTCTCTCTCTCTCAAATAAATAAATAAAATCTTAAAAAAAAAGAAAAGAAAAGAAAAATAAAGGCTGATGGTTGATGCCAAAGCAAAATAGAAGCATTGAGGGAGCAGAGTAAAGTATTCATGCCCTGTCCCAGGGCTCTGACATGAGACAAGATCTGCAGATCCCCAGGTGTGCAGATTCCACACTGGTCTGTGGGTTCGGCATCCCCAGGCGGGCTTTGTCATAGCAAACCGCCTTCCAGCTGGTTATCTGCTGAGGGCTGGCTTCAAGCCCAGTGGCCAAATCCCAGGGGGAGTGAACAAGAAAGAATCGTGGCTGTTAAGAGTGGTGAAGAGACTCGAATCTTGATTCCTGTGGCTCTGTCTTCAAGCTGCTAGGCGGACTTTATGAATCTCCGTGTTCTCTGTTGTAAAGCAGAGGCATTAAACCAAGTCCTCAAAGGAGCCTCTTGTGAGCTAGTGTTTGGGCAAGTGGAGAGCAGCACAGGAAGAGAAGTCCACTCGCTTATTTTGGTCTCTGTTATTCAGCTAGAACCAACACAGACTTCTCCCGGAGTCTTCAGGCAGCTTCTCCGCCAGCTGCAGGGGATAACATGGTCGGGGGCGGCGGGAGGGGGCCGCAGACTTTGGCATTTGGAAGGTCAGTGCAAGGTTAGTTCTAAAATGCTGAATGAAGATCTAGGTCTTTGTATTCCATTCTTCTTCCCTGCAGGACGGGGACCTAGCCCACTGGGCTGCAGGAAGGACCAGGAGGCTCTTGCTCACAGTTGTGGTGCACACACTGGGTGCAGAGTAAGGAGCTATCCGGGGAGGGAAGATGAGGAGCAAGAGCCAAAGGCAGAATTAAATGGGACCAAGAGTGTGGTGGGCTTAGGGGCATGATGTGGAAGGATACCCGGAGGTGTCCCTAAAAGGGACACTTAGAAGGAACACTTGGGTGTCCAGGAATACCTAGAAGGTGTTCATGGCACTTTCTTTCTCATAGTGCTTTTAAGGCCATTCTTCTGTTGTACCATGGAGGCAATAATGGGTGTTGAAGCGATCCTGTGATACAATCCAGAGACACAGATGCTTTTGCCATCTATGTTTTCAGCACGTACTGAATACCAGAGCCAGAATTCTCCAGTTTTAGAAGGTGCATGTCCTGACTACTCAGTCTTCACAAGCCATTGAGTACAGAGGTGGTTGCACTAAAATGGCCCTTTGGAGGCGACAGGCTCCCCCAGCTTATCTGTAAGCAAGCGTTCCAGTCTTTGGAAGACTTCCTCCCTGACCCCCGTTACTTCTTGGTAACCTCAGAGGATGCTGTACGTGTTCTGAGACTCAGTTCTGGTCATTGCCTGCTGCCGTGCCAGAAAACAGAGGTGCCCGTCGGAAATGGACTTTAGCTGGCTGGCCCAGCTGCTATCCAAGGCGGGTTGCATGCCAGTGCTGGGGGAGCTGGGCCTCTCCAAGTCTCATTGCCAAGGAAACCTGACTGCTCTTGGGGCTGCTGCAGCTAGGAGGCCCATGCTGCACTCTGTCTTGGGGCTGATGCACTTGGAATCCAGTTTGCTGTCCTGGAGATGAGAACACCGCCTCCAACCCCACCCTTGCTGTTAAAATCAGCTAGGGTCGGAACAAGGCTGCTTGAGCCCTAAGTGAGACTTCTCTCTTTTTTTTTTTTTTTAAAGATTTTATTTATTTATTTGACCGACAGAGATCACAAGTAGGCAGAAAGGCAGGCAGAGAGAGAGGAGGAAGTGGGCTCCCTGCTGAGCAGAGAGCCCAATGTGGGGTTTGATCCCAGGACCCTGGGATCATGACCTAAGCCGAAGGCAGAGGCTTTAACCCACTGAGTCACCCAAGCACCCTGGACACTTCTCTTTTGTTATTCACTTTTTTATTTGAGTGTAGTTGATGCACAATGTTATATTAGTTTCAGGTGTACAACAGGGATTCACAAGTTTATACATTATGCCATGTCCACCCCAAGTGGAGCACCATCTGTCCCAGTACATCACTATTGCAGTGCCGTTGACTGTATTCCTTATGCTGTGCCTTGTATTCCCGTGACTTATTCGTTCCATAATGGGAAGCCTGTATCTCCCATCACCAGAACGTGTTTTCCCCTCCCCCTCCCCCACCTCCTTCCCTCTGGCAACCTATTCTCTGCCTTTATAGATCGGATTCTGCTTTTGGTTTGTTTATTCCTGTGTTGTTGTTATGTTGTGCTCTTGTTTTTAGATCGCACTTACAAGTGAAATCATACGGTACTTGCTTTTCTTTGTCTGACTTATTTCACTTAGCCTAATACCTTCTAGGTTCATCCACATTGGCCCACTCCTTTAATTTCCACGCACAGCTCTTTGTTCCTAGGACACACACCAGCCAAATAAGTGACCTGGGCAGCATGGGAGTTGGCATCATGTGTACCCAGAATCCCATTTATTCCTCATGTGGGGGCCTCATGGCTTGGCCTCAGGCCACAGGGTCTGACTCCTTTGTCCCTCAGGGTAAATTTCTGTTCCAGGGATTTTGTGGTTCCTGCCATGGTCTGCCTTCCATGGGGCAACCCAAGTCTGTCAGACATGTTCTTGGGCATTTATACAATAATTATGACAGTATTTAGATCTGTTATTTTGTATGTACATTTTTCTGGGGAGTGTCTAGCACTCGTGTATGTCTGAGAGGTACATAACCCACAGGATGAGCAGTTACACGACCTGACATATCAGTGGGAGCATCACGATCCCATGAGGCTGGGCTATGGGGACACTGATGGAAGTAACATGGGGTCCCCACCGCTGAGAAAGGAGATTAGATTGGGTTTGAGGAAACTCATAAAATAGTGGCGAGGAGTCTGCACTGCCCATGTCCAAATCCTGGCCTCTCACTTGGCCAGCTGTGTGAGCTTGGGCTGGTCACTCACCCTTTCTGTGTCTCAGTTCCTTCATCTCCAAAAGAGGGATGACAGTAGTATCTACTTTATGGGGTTATTGTGATGAATAAATGACTTCATATAGACAAAGCAAGTTATACCCAGTCTTGTTCTGATTACTGAGTTTTGAAGTCATCATTAACTCACTAAATAATGAAATTGCCCTGGCCAGGTAGAGGAAACATCTTAATTAGTATCCGCACAGAAGACTCCAGGATTTTCTGGCCTTTCGATGCCATAGCAGATGAGCAGCACTGACCCACAGCATTCCTCCAGTGTGAATTAGGACCAGGATTCCTACCAGACCTGAAACCCCACTCTTGGACCATTTTTTCACTACCTGAATGACTTGGAATCACAAAAACTGCTCCCATAGGGAAACCAGGACAGCGAGTCCTGGTGGGAAAAGAGCATATTGTCCAATGGGCATTTGGAGCATTTGACCTTCTGACTTCTAATTATTTTTCCTGTTATTTATACAGCTGAGTCAGAGGTTCCAGGAGAGTGAGGCAATTCCAGGGGGATTTGGGGGAAGAGGGGGAGGTAGGGTGTGAGAGGAGGAGAGAAAGAATCGGACAGAATGTTTTCTCTGGGAGTAATCAATTGATTCAGCCGTTTTGGCACAGAAATGTCAATTTACTGGACATCTTGTACAGACTTTCCAGTACCTTTATAAAAGAATGTCTTGTCCATAGCATTTTGGCATTTTTAAATTCTGGGGTTTAGCCAAAATTTGAAAGTTTAAAGATAGAGGGGAGTAGGGAGATCACAGAGGTTTGAGTCTATGATGGCAACCTCTGGATTTCAGTCCGCTCCCACTTTTTATTTATGTCATTGTCAGAAGTCAGATATGCTAGTGGAGGCAAAGTTTGTTCATATGTACTGAGAGCTGGACTGAAAGGTTGCATACTGGCCCTTTGCTTGAAAGTGTGTGGCAGACCTCCTTATGTTAAAGGAACTTCACTCACTTTCTTTATTTTGCCCTAAGGTCTCCTGTGCCACGCTCTGAGGATTTTTTTAATTATAAAGATACTTTGCACGGCAATTTCTGATCTCATTCCATACATTAGTACAATACTCGTGGACATTGCTCATCTGTGTTTCAAAGTAGCAGAGTTTGTGTTTCAAGTGGTTGTTTCTGTCACCAGTTATGCACAAGAGCTCTTTATGTCCCCTTTGCAGGAGAAGTGATATTTATTAAACATCTGCTATGTTTCTGACCTGCATTTTGGCAATTTGTGTGAGTCATGTTATTGAAAAGGACACTGGACGGCATTTTCAGTCCCCCTCATTCTCCTCTCAAGGAAACAGAGGCTCAGAGAGACCAGATAAGTTGCTCAAGACCACACAGCAAATAGAAGAAGCAGGATTCCAATGGAGACTAGCTGCAGCTCTGCTCACAACTCATTCCTGATGCCCAGCTGTCCTCTACCTGCCTTTTCCAACACAGTCCCTGCCACTCGTTAATTTGGAGTGCTCTACCTCCTTTCCTGCCACCAGCCTGGTCCAGGGATTTACCACCTAGAGCCAGGGCCTAGCAGGAAGCCCCTCCCTCATCTCCCAGCTTTTTCCTTTGCCCTCCCTCCATATATTCCCCACTCAGCAGCCTGAGTGAGCCTCTTTTAAACATTTTATTATGAAAAACACCACATGTACAAAGAATGAATTTTACAGTGAACATCTGTATGCTCGTCCCTGGTTTCAGCCAGGGGCATGTTCCTACACTGACTTGATCACAGATCTGTCCATCTACCTGTCCCTCTAGGCTTCCCTTAGTCCATCTTACCTTGGGATGCGTTTCACAGGAAGTTGAGTAAGTAGTAGCATCAGTGCTCTTCCTTCTAAATATGTTACATGTGTATAGAATAGATGTTTTTTTTTTTTTTTAAACAAGAGGCAGGTCATCTAATTGTCCTGTTCACAACCCCCAGGGCTTTTATAACCTTTGCAATAAAAGCCCAAACTCTTGCCATAGTGTATCAATTCCCAAGGACCTAATTCTGCATTCCTTCTGGCTCACTTGGCTCTGGCAATAGTGACCACCTTTCTGCTTGTCAGTCATGGCAGGAAGTCCCCTGACTCAGAGCCTTTGCTCTTGTCGCCCTGCTGTGCCTTGTCCTTGGAGAAGCCTTTCCTGATCCTGTCAACTGAACGAATCTCCCCTGTGCCCCTCTCCATCCATTTGACCTTGCTTTATTTTACTTGACATCGTTCAGACATGGAGTTGTTTCTGCTATGTCTCCCTGACTAGATTGCAGGCTTGGTGAGGATGTAGATTTTGTCTTATTCACACTTGTATGGCCAGGGCCTACAGCATTTCTGGGGCATAGTAGGTGCATAATAAAGGCTTGAGTAAGTTGCATGGATGATGGAAGGAAGAATAGAGGAAGGAACAAAAAGAAAGCAGGAGGAGGCAGAGAGGGATGGGAGGAGGGAAAGGAAGAGAAGAGGAAAAGGGAAGAGAGGAAGAAGGTGGTAGAAGGAAGGAAGGGTTGGTTTCCCGCTGCAGATTATCTTTTCAGGTGTTGCCCAGTATCACATCACTGAAGGGAGCAGGGTCTTCATCCTTGGGGCTCCTTGCTGAGGGCTGTCCCCAGAATCCAGACCTTAATGGACTGTGAAAAGCAGTGTTGAGGGAGTTGGGAGGAAGGCAGGTTGGCCTCGACCCATAGACTCATTTCCTGCTGCCCTGTGCCATATGCCTGTACCTCAAAGCCTCATCTTTTGACTTTGCTTTTGAGGGATTTCTGGGGGCATCTGGGGAGGTCACAGGAGAGAGGATTCCAGCTCAGAGTCTTGAATTTCTCCTCCTTTGATTCACGAGGTGGGAAAATACTGCTTCTGGAAAACTCTGGACTGTCACAGATAATATTTCAATACTGTTTAATCCAGGGATTCCCCAGACCCTTCTCCTCTATGGGTTTTTAATAGATTTTCTATAATTTTAATAAGCCCAAATCTCCTCTGCCCTTTGTTCTTGATATGCACAGGTCTTCCATACCTGCTTAACGTCTTGTCCAGTTTATCCTCTGAATCTATCAAGCATGTTCTTGGAGTGGCCAGTTGCTGCTCTTGGATTTTTATGGGGTACGGGTGGGAGGGTAGGGAGAGATTTTAATACTGTATTAAAAGCCTCTAGTGGGAAAAAAATTAAATCAAAGCCTCCAGTGGGTCATCAGTGGAAGAACGAGCATCACTGGACAGGTGGATCTGATTGTTTCCTGTTGCCTTTAGCTTAATTTACACAGGTGAGAATGGCACGACAGTGTCAGAGCAGAGGCCTCCAAAGATCTTAATCTGGCTTTGACCTTGGGAGTGCCCGAGGAGAGTTTGTCCTCTCTCCTGTTCTGTTTCATGTGCCCCCATGATGCCAGCTGCCCACGAGGCCACAGAGAGTGGGGTCATGTCTCAGCCGCTGTGGCAGGGGCTCTTATAAGGACACAGATGTTCGTGCACAGCCCCTGTTTCCTTGGACTCCAAAAGCTGCTCCCTCAAGGTGCCCTATCTGAGCCGTGTGCCCTGGCGTCCTCCCTGGTGGGAGGATACTGGTGGGAGAGGATCGCCTTGCTCCCCTACTTGGAGCTACACTTAGTCACTCATCAAAGCTGCTTGTGGCCCCTTATCTCACTTGGGACCCTACCTAAAGAACCTGCATCCACAGGGCTCACACACAGTTCTGTGGGTCCTCACTGTTACCTGCCCCAAGCCCTGTCATCGTGGGCTGCCCCAACTTCAACCTGGGCCACTCCTACCTTTGTGAAGATAAATTCACATCAAGAAAGGCCATGGGTTGACTTGTAGCCTTGAAGCTGCTAGTGTGTCTGAACTTGGTTATTCTGGTGCTGAGGCTCCTGATTCCTCATATTCTTGATTGCATCATTGGTGGGCTTGTTTTTTGTGTTCTTCGAGAAACTCCTCAAGGCCTGCTCTCCAGACCGCCTGCTGCTTTTGTCTTCGTATAATTCCCTGTTTTCAGTCTTTCCGGCTAGAGTGGCTTCTGCTTCCTCAGAGACCTAACTGATACGGTGTGTCTGTGCCAGTTCGTTCCTGCAGTATCTTTGAGGTAGCCATTTGTATCTTGCCTCCAGATGATTCCCAGATAGGATATGGACATGGGCCATACGCGACAGAAGCTGGCTTTGAATTCAGTTTCCAGAGGCTTAGTTTTTAACACTGCATTGCTTTACCTCACCTGAACAGAGAGGATGGGGAGGAAGAAACCAATGCCAGGTCAGGAAGAGAAAGAAGATTGTCCCTTCCCTCTCTTCTAGCACCAGACTGCCCACCTCCCCAGACTCCAACATGACCAGACTTTCCAAAAGGACATGTACATCCCGGCTGTCAAAGCTGTTCCCTTCTAGTATTATCTGAGGGCAAACGGAGATCCTGACGTCCCACAAGGCACTAGAAAGTTGAGATGCTTGAGGAAATTCTGCTCTACCTCCATCGCTTCATTCACGAATAACCTTTGCTTATCCTCTAGGCTTGGATAATTGGCTCATCCTCTGCAATCCCATAGTTCTCTAGGTGGCTCGTTCATGTTTTCAGTGAACTGTGTCCTGCGGTGTGGTTACTTCTATGAGTCTCATGCCTCCTCTGCCAGACCGTGGCTGCGTCTTACCCTGTATCCCCCATTCACTTACCAGTGCACAGAGCCAGAGCCTGCACTCGGCCCTGATAATCCAAAGACGAACAGGATGCAGCTTTCAGAGTCAAGGAGCTGCTGGTCTGGCGGGGACAGGTAGATACTGTGTAATACAACCTAAGTATAAAAATAGAAAGATCCAGAATGATCTGAGGCTGGGGTGAGGCACAGAGGAGGGCATGTGGCTCAGAAACGGCTCTCCAGAGTAGGTCATTTCAAGCTGAGGTTTTGAAGTCTGGGTAGGAGTTTTTCAGACAAGGTAGGAGAGGGTGTTTCAGGTATAAGGGAAAGCATGGGCCTAGTGGAATCTGGGGTGGCCAGAGCTCAGGATGGGTAGGAGAAGCATAGAGAGAGGAGGTAGGGGATAAGTTAGGATGGTATGGGCCAAGAAATGCTCAGGAGAGGCTTGGCACAGATTAGGTGCTACGTAAATGATTTCTGCATGAGAAAACACGTTATTGCTAGTGTTTTGCAAGGTAGTTGGACGTTTTGTCCTGTGGACTGCCTGAGCTCTGCTTTCATGCGTAGCTCTCTTTCCCGGCCTATTTGAATCATCCATCATGGTGAGAGCATGTCCCTGAGTGTCGGGGGAGGGCATCATGGGGGAGAGCCAGGGGGAGGGCTGGCTGCCCACGAAGCCTCCAGCAGACAGCCAACCTCCTCTTTAATTAGGGCTCCTCTATCACTCTTGCCCTGTATTCAGTGCATGGCTCTTGCCCTGTATTCAATCCGTGGGTCTTGTTTTCTTTCCTAACTTCAAAGCCCATGTTTTTATTAAAAAGTCTCTGAAATTGTTTTCACCCTCCAACTCTGGTCTCTTCCCATTGTCCTTTGTCATCCTGGTGAGGAGGCTAAGCTGTGCTCCCCACTCTGGGCTCAGAAACATGAGCGATGGGGCTCTCCCCCCATAGCCCCATGGGTAGGCAGCAGGTGCTCACCTTGGTGCTCACCACTGCCTTATCATCAGCCCCTGTGGGGAGCCAGGATGGCTTTTATATCCTGCAAGGGCACAGTTTTTATTTTCTTCTGTGAGATACAGGAAACCCCCTTGCCCTTAGTGCCAGTGCCTTTGCATGCCAGAGGTGAGGTGGAAAGAGCAATTAGTTCGCATCTTACCACAAGTGCACACCGTGTGTGTGAACTTCAGCAAGTTATGGATCCTATTCAGTTATTTTGCCAAGTCTCAGTGTTCCAGTCTGGAGTGGGACTTACCTTGCAGGGTCATCGGGCAGATTCGATATCGAACTCCATGTAATGGGAAGCATTTGATACACAGCAGCGTGCTGCCTCCCGCTGGCTGCGTGGTCTCGTGCAAGGTACTTGACCTCTTGTGTCTCGGTTCCCTTATCTAGAACATGGAAATAATAATCATTCATCTGCTTCATAGGGTTGTTGTGATTACACGAAGTAAAATATGTGAAGTGCTTGGAGCAGTGCCTGGCACATTGTAAGTACTGCGCGAGGCTTAGCACAGTTAATTCCTTTGCTGTTACAACAGCCCTGCACTGAGTCCTGTCACTCTATACATTCTGCAGAGGTGGAAACGAAACACAAAGAGGTTAAGGAACTAGTTAAAGATTCTTAACTCTCCATCAGTGTTGTCCAGTAGAATATCCTGGGATGATGGAAATGTTCCATGATATGTGCCATCCTGTGTGTGTGGCTACTGCAGATGTGGGGGTGGGATAGGCAGAGTCTGCCCCCCAGACACCCCCACCGAAGTGTCCACATCCTAATCACCAAAACCTGTGACTATGTCTCATTGTATGGCAACAGGGTTTAGTAGATTAAGTTAGGGATCTTGAGATGGGAAGATTATCCTGGGTTATCTGGACAGGCCCAAAGTAGTCCCAGGAGTCTTCACAAGAAGAAGGCAGAGCAGTCAGAGCCAGAGAGAAAGAGATCTGAAGGTATCACACTGCTAGCTTTGAGGATGGGGGAAGGGACCACGAGCCAAAGAATGTGAGGCTGCTTCCCTAAGCTGGAAAAGGAAAGGAAACAGATTCTTCCTTAGAGCCTCCAGAAGGAATGCTGCCCTGCTAATACCTTGAGTTTAGGCCTGTGTGGCCCATTTGAGCTTCTGTCCCAGAACTGTAAGATAATAAGCTTATGTGGTTTTGAGCTGCTGAATTTGTGGTTATTTGTTACAGTAATAGGAAGCTAACATACTGACAAACTGGATTTTTAATTTTGTTTGACTTTTTTAGTTTAGTTTAAACTAAATGTAAATCGCAACATTTGACTAGTGGCTACCATGTTGGATAGTGCAGTTGTGGATAGTAAATGGTAACCAGTAGATGTTCATGAAGTGTTGCTAATTGGGAGAGGTCTGATAAAAAGTTCCATGGGGAAGGTTCCATTTTTGCTCCTTTCTGTCCATTCATCCATCTGGGCATGTAGATACCAGAATGATCATGAGTAGTGGGATTGCCAACACTTTGTTCAGTGATTCATTCTTGGTAGGGATTTGCCCATTTCATCTAGGTTATCTAGTTTGTTAGCATACCATTGTTCATATTTTGCTTACAGTCTTTTTTATTTCTGTGACATCAGTAGTCATGTCCCCTCTGCCATTCTGATTTTAGTAACTTGAGTCTTCTTTCATTTTTCTTAGTGTAGCTAATGCTTTGTCCATTTTATTGATTTTTAAAAAAACCAACAAATTTTGGTTTTGTTGATTTTCTCTATCTCTTTTCTATTCTCTATTTTATTTATCCCTGCCCTAATCCTTACTATTTCTTTTCTTCTGCTACTTTTGGGTTAGTTCTTCTTCTCCTTTTTCTTTTTTTCCTAGTTCTTTATGGAATGAAAGATTATGGATTTAAGATCTTTCTTCTTTCTCCCTGTAAGCATTTGCAGGCAGAAATTTCCCTCCAGTTTTTACTGCATTCCATAAGTTTTAGCATGTGGTGTTTAATTTTAATTTGTCTCAAGGTATTTTCCAATTTTCTTATGGTTTCTTCTTTGACCCATTTGTTGTTTAAGAGTTTTCCTTCTGCTGTTGATTTCTTTGTTGAAATTATCATTTTATTCAAGTATCATTTTTAAAATTTCCTTTGGTTCTTGGTGCTTTGTATTTTAGCTCTTTGAGGACATTTAAAGATAATTTTTTAAAAAAGTCTTTGTCTAGAAGTCTGATGTCTGTGATTCCTCAGGGATGGTTTCTGGAGATATATTTTGTTCCTTTGAATGAGACATATTTTTCTTTTTCTTTGGGTTCTTTATTTAACTTATTTCTTGTTGGAAATTGGGTATTTGAAAAATAGTTACTGGGGCACCTGGCTGGCTCCATTGTAACTCTTGATTTTGAGGGTGTGAGTTTGAGCCTTATGTTGGGTGTAGAGATTACTTAAAAATAAAACCTTAAAAAAAATAAAATAATCACTTCTCCCAGTCTTTGCAGATTGGCTATGTGCTGGGGAATTCCTCTATTTACTGGCAGGACATATTTTGAGTCTTAGGATAAATCCAAGGTGAAGGCTTAAGATTTTTATAAATCTTTTCTGAGCATGTATCTTATCTGGACCTTTATGTGGCTTTCTGAATTCCCCTCTATATACAGAGAATTGAGTATTTTTGAACATCTTAATTTCCCAAAGAGCTTCACCTCAGCCTCTCCCTAGGACTTTAAATGTTTTATTGTATGCCTCTGTTTGCAATCTCTTTCTCAGGTACCTGCAACTTTTATGAACTATGCCTACTGCTTTTTGCTATTTTTGCCAGCGCAAGATGCAAGTTATGCCACTTTTCCTCAGTAAGCTGCAAGTTAGGCAAACAGACATCAGTCCTTCAGGAAGCTCCCAAACAGGTTAAAACATTGTAAATAAGTTCTGCTCTGCTCCCTCTGGTTCAAGAGAGGGAAGTGGGAGCTAGATTGCTACAGACTAAGACTCTTCTATACTGGGGTGGAGGAGTGAGGAATCAGGGACAAGGATCAGTAAACATGTCACAAAATTTCCTACTGTTTTGAATATGGATTTTCTTGATTGGAGATTTTTTGATTGCTGTCAACCTTTGATAGTTTTCCAGAACTTGTATAAAGTTACTTTAGCTACTCACTAGTTGTTTTTTTTTTTTTTTTTAAATGTTTCTATGGGGGAATGAGAGCCTGGAGCTTCCTAGTATGCCATTTTTCTACTAATATTTAATTTTCTTGTTGATAACCTATGTTTATGAGTTTTATATAAAGAACAACTTTTTCTCTTATAAGAAAAGGTAAAGATTATTAAGAAAGAGACAAGATCTATTTTTTTAACAAAGATTTTATTTACTTACTTGAGAGTGAAAGCACAAGCAGGGGGAGGGACAGAGGGAGAAGGAGAAGCAGACTCCCTGCTGAGAAGGGACCCTGATGTGGGACTCGATTCCAGGACCCCAGGATCATGACCTGAGCTGAAGACAACCACTTAACTGACTGAGCCACCCAGGTGTCCCTAGAGACAAGATCTTATTATGAGAGATTTCATGATAACAAAAGAAATATAAACTACATAGTAAACAAAAAATACAAACTATGTAATAAACTTAATCATAGGTGCTTGGGAACTCAGGTAGAACCACCTTTCACATGGGAATGAGACCACAAACTGAGCTCTCAGCTAAAATCTTGTATAGTTAACATAAACCTAGCATAACACCCAGTACATTGAAAGGATGGCATCAGGGAAAGTGCCAGAATCTGAGGCTGATCCTCCATTTCTCTCCAGAATGTGCCCAGCCATACTGTTGAAATTCTCTCTCTTTCAAATGCATATAGTTTCATTTATATCATTATTTAAATATACACTTGTTTAAACTTCTCTTTATATAAATAGAATTACAAAATGATATAAAGAGGTACAAAAGATGACTTAAGCAAATAGCAAGACATACTATATTCTTTTTTTTTAAGATGTACTAAATTCTTAAACAAGAGATCACATATCATGAATATTTCATCTTTGTCCATGAATAAGCTGCCAACATAAAATTCCCATGAAGTATATATACAGGATATTTTGCAGGGAATATGACAAAAATTAATTCAAAGTCTCACATGACAAAAGAGCTCAACCAGGATATGAAAGATGATTCTGAAAAAGGTGAGCATGAGAGCAGAGGGTGGTGCCAGTCATTATGTCACACTGTAAAGTTATAATAATTTAAACTTTGTGGCACTGATTCAGGAGTAAATACAACAATGAAATAGGATAACAGAGAAATAGTCTTTTATATTTACATTAAATATTTGATAAAATAGGCATTATAAATTAATTTGGAAAAAGGATCAACATTACATATAAATGTGTAGGGTAACCAATTGGCTTTTGTAATTAAATACTATTTAGGTCATCATTTTTTATTATAAGCCAAAATAAATTCAAGATGAGTTTATTTTAAAATATTACAAAAAGTTAAAAATGTGAGTTAAATATTGATTAGACGTTTCATGGAGGAAGAATTTTTAAGTTTAAAAAATTAATAGAAAGAGTTCAGAGGTAGAAAGTATGACTAATTTAACTCAAACAATTTTAACTGCCCTTAAAATGAAAAACAAAATAAAAAGACAAAAAACACACTGGAAAATATGTTCAATCAATTTTATTGATAAAGACAATTTATCATACAAGGGGCTCAATCTAGACTTTAAAAAATAAAGCATTAAAATCAACACACTTAGGTGATGTGAAATGGTTAATAATTCCCAGAATAGGAATAGGAATTATAACAAGTGAATAAACATGAAATGTATTCAACCTTACAAATGATCTCAGAAATGCAAAATTAAACAAAAGTGAGAAATAATACTTCATCTCTTAAATAAGCTAAAATAAATGTTTTTAATGGTGATGCCAAATGTTAGAGACACAGTAGAAATGGTATTTACACTGGTTACTGATGGCATTAGAAAGTGGTATACATTAATCAGGTATAAGAGGCATGCTGCTCTAACAAGTAATTTGGAAATCTCAGTGGCTTGGGATGCCTGGGTGGCTCATTCAGTTAAGTGTCTGCCTTCAGCTCATTTCATGATCCTAGGGTCCTGGGATTGAGTCCCTGTGTCAGGCTCCTTGCTCAGCGGAGAGCCTGTTTCTTCCTCTGCCCCTCCCCTGCTTGTGCTCTCTCTTTCTCTCTCTCCAAAAAAGAGAAAAGAAAAGAAAAGAAAATCTCAGTGGCTTCACACAAAAGCTTGTTTCTCACTTTTGCAAAGCCCAATGGCTGGTTGTTGTGGCTTTTCTCCACCTGGTGACTCAGGGGTCTATAGTACTAGCTCAATGTATGGCTTTCAGCATCACTTGACAGATGGAAAAGGAGGTGTGGAAAACATAGCCTCCCTTAAGTATCTTGGATATGTGTCATTTCTGCTCAAAACCCATTGGCCAGAACTAGTCACATGACCCCAAACTAATCACAAGAGAGCTGGAAAACATAAGGAAGCTTGACATGTGAATAAACGTAGAATGTTAAGTATTTAGTAAATTCTGCCCTTTTGGAAATCAATTTACAGTAGAAGTCAAATGCAATAATGATTTCACTCCTGAATATGTATTCTCAGAAAACAGAAAAATAATAAAATGTAAATACATAAAAAGGATCATTGTTACATTGTTTATAATGATATCACTGCAACGTAATTACTACCATTGCCCTCTTATACACAGTGCAGTGAATCTGAAGGGTAACCAGAAATGGAAATGTGTAGTGTGGTCACAGCTTCTTGCCAGCTAGGATCTGCCAGAATTAAGTCATTCCACACAAAACCTCCCCTCAAGACCTCATCACCCACTCTCTCATGGGCATCGCTAATTCCAAACGTGGCTCCTGATCCTGCTGTTCTTTTTACCGGGTGCCTGCCATCTTCCACTATGATTCTTGGTATTGAATCTGGCTTTGACCCCTCATACCACCCTCATCTCATGCCTGGATCTGGGATTCAATGGAGACCCAGTCTGAGGGCCACTGAAGGCCTCCGGACATGTTTTATTTGACTACACAGTCTCTTGATAAATTTCGAGTCTGTAGTCCACATTTAAAATTGGGAGATTTCACATATTTCACATACCCAAATTTCAGACTTATTTGAAAAAATGGCAATCCTGATAGACTGGAAGCCTCTGTGTTTAGTCCAGTGGTTCCCTCCCCATGTTATTTCTCTTGCTTCACTCTTCCACCCGTGGGCCCTGGAGACGACGACTCCTTGCTTAAAACGATCACACTGCTTGCCCGACCAGGACATTGGGTAGATTTGCTTCTCTGCCACTTCAGGGAAGTACTTCATTGCCTTCCGAAGCAACTTTATGATGATTAGTAAGAACCTGAATGATTTGCCAGCTTCTTCGGAGTACTCTGCAAGGGCTGGTGGGGGTCCCATCTTTGTATCGCTGAGGCCGGGAGAGCTAGCCCCTTCCTGGCAGTTGGCAGATCCTGACTTTCTTGTTTGGCTCTCTCACTGCTGCACCCAGTCTTCGGTCTCTGGGTCACCTCTTCTATTTGTGCCCCAGGCAAATGGTAGCTGATTGGCTTTCTCTTGGCAGGCACAAGTGGGTGCTAATGAATGGAAGAATGTGCTGTCCTTACACCTGATAAAGAGGTAGTTGACCCCCACCTCCTCTCTCTCCACCTTCAGCATGTCTTTTTTATGTGCAATAATCTGCACAGGCAAGACAGAGACCCCAGTTTACATCCTAGTTTAGAAGTTATGCTTAACTAAGAGCTACAAAATGCTTAGACGTGGTTCCAAAATGCAGAGTTTCCAACAGTGTCATGATTGAAATCGTGTATCAAAGCGCCTAGGTGTCCATCTGTCAGGCTGTCCATAAGTCCTTCCATCCATCCACCCCTCCAATCAGCACTTATTTAATGCCTACTCCCTGTCAGGTCCTGTTATGGACAGTGTCTTCACCATGCCAAAAGGTGGGCCCTATTTTACTGATGGGGAAAAAGGGCTCAAGGGATTAAAATAATTTGCTCACGGTTCTGTAACTCAGAGAGGAAAATCAAACTCTGAAATTCAAGACCATTACAGTTAGCAGTTGTGCCCTGAAGAAGTTCACTGTCTGGTAGCGACTATTTCAGGTGTGATTATTATGAATGTGTTCTAAATTTCAAGTTGAATATTCCTGCCGTTGTCTCTGGTATCTGGATGCTTTTGCTGAAAGCACTTGGGGGACCAAAATATTTGGAAAATTGTTTTAATACACATGGCCTGAGAATGTGGAATGTTCTACTTAGAAAGGAGTGTTGAAGGCCTTTCAAAATGCCCATTTCATGGATGTACTCATTTATGTTTGCTCTCTCTGGATTTTCCTTCTCCCACATTTCAAGCAAGTTGTCAGGCCCTTATCATTTCCTTGCCTTAGGGAATTTTTGCAGGACAGTCTAAACAAAAACTGTTCAAAGTCTACGATTCCTCCTGTAATTTGTAAACGCTTCTGGCAGATTAATCTGCATCTCCAGGAGGAGGGTGATGGGGGGTGGTTCTCAGTTGACCCCCAGCTCGGGGTGTGATCTCTGGCCAGTGAGCTGCATAAGTGATGTGAGAGTCTCTCCCACCCGATGGCCATCACAGGGGAGGTGGACGGACTTCAAGGGGATGGCTTGTGGGGCCCCCTAGAGATTTGTCTTAGTGCAAGAGTCTGGGCACAGCACATCGTGCTGGGGGCAGCCAGGGAAAGGGGAAGTCTCGGTGGTGGTCGTGGTGAGTCCATCTCCTGCCTATGCAGCAAAACAGGGCCTTCCTGTCTGAAGGCAGTTGGTTATAAAAAATGCACAGAGTTGGGGCGCCTGGGTGGCTTAGTTGGTTAAGTCGCTGCCTTCGGTTCAGGTCATGATCCCAGGGTCCTGGGATCAAGTCCTACATCCGGCTCCTTGCTCAGTGGGGAGTCTGCATCTCCTTCTGTGTCTGCCTGTCACTCTGCCTACTTGTGCTCTCTCTCTCTCAATCTCTGACAAATAAATAAATAAATAAATAAATAAATAAATAAATAAATAAATATCTTTAAAAAAAAATACACAGAGTTCATGCCAGAGTTTTCTTTCCAAAATGCTTAGGATGAAGAATTTTCGCTACTTCTCCTTTGTCTCTTAAATCAAAGCCAGATCTCTCAGAGTGGTTTTTAGGTCCTCCTGGCTTCCAAGCTGAACTTTATTTCCAGGGCAATCTCTCTACTCTTGGGACATAGAGGGTCCTCCAGCCACTGTGGAACAAGGATCCCCGTGTACTCTCCTGCCTCCAAGCCTTTGCACGTGCTGTTGCCTCTGCCTGCCGAGCTCTTCTCTGTTCTCTGGGAAGCTCATCTCTCAAGGGCCTGGAGGAGACTTCTTAGGCCCTTCACACATATACACACACAGCAGAATTAATCATTTTCTTTTTTGTGCTTGAAGGCATTTAATCAAAGTTAACAATTTAGGACCTATTGACCACTCAGTTGTGAGCATCTTGAGGTCTGGTGCTGTGTCTGATTCATGTTTCATTCCCTAGGACCTAGCACAGAGCCTGGCACACAGGGGTGACTCAGCAATTATTGGCAGAATGTACATATCAGTGTGAGTGGAAGCCCTGATGACTCGAGAAGCCTATGGGATGGAGAGGGGACATCCCTGCTCCACGCCCAAAGCCTGCTATGAGTGGACAGCTCTGAGCAAGGCTCTCCTTCAACCAGGACAGAAGAATCCTGTGTCAGATCGGACCCCCCTGGCTGGAGGCACACTGGCAGAAGTATGTAAATCTTGGGTTTGATCACGATTCAAGTGTTCCTTGTGTTCTTTTATTTCATAAACTTTGCTGCTTTGTGGTTCTCCTAAACTTGAGATTTTTGTAAGTAAAGAAACGAGCATTGAAAAAGCAGCTATTAGGTGTTTGTTTCAGGTTGTTTCACAACGTGGTGGGTTGGTATCACTGTTCCCATTTTACAGATGTTAACCCAGGCTTAGAGAGGGAAGGAACTCTCTCTTGTCCTTATGTAAGAAAAGGATCGATGCAAGCTCAATTTTGACTTACCCATCAGGCTCTAGTGTCAATGTCCCATGGAAGGGGGGCGGCGGGAAGGACCCTGTTAGGACAATCTGAGGGATGTGTATTTACAGAGATATGGATTGTAAAGCTATGGGTGGGTTGAGGGGAAGGGGAAGTGCAGGATCCCGGGCTGGGAGCAGCACAGCTATGAGCAGTAGGAGAGAGGGTGCTGAGACTGTAAGGAGAGGGACTGAGAGCCACAGGCTTCCCTGGCCTGACCCAGCCACCCTGAGGCAACCTCCATGCTCCTCCTCCCAGGGACCAGGACTCCATGGATGTGTCCGCAGAGCTCTGCTTGCAGGGTGGAGAGGAGGGGAAATAGATCTGGAAGGACAGACAGAAGAGGAGTACACATCAACAGCTTCTCAGCACAGGCAAGCAAGAACAACCTGGACATGGGTGTGGAGACACCTAACTGGGTCCCCTGGTGCCCAGGAGACATTCTTAGAACATTCCAGTGACTGTGAGCCTTCAGCTGCAGGTCACACTCCCACCCTGTATAGCTGTCCACTCTACTTAGGAAGCCTTATACCTCCGAGGCCTCTGCTGGCTCTGGTCCATCCAGGACCCAGTGATGGAGACCAAGTGCCCTTCCTTCTGTGACCCTTGTTTCAAACGCAGTCACTGCAGGAGACTGAAGGTCCCGTGGGCTCCATCTCTTTGTAGCATCTGATTTCTCTTTGAGTGAGAAGAGAGCACCGGGCGGCAGTCCAGGCAGTGCTGTTTCTCTCCCCACCCCTGCTCCCAGCATCCCATCCCATTTGGGGAGAGAAGGGCAGCGCTGTCTTTCCATCAATTTCTCTCACGCTTGCTTCCCGCACCTTTTCTCCTTCTTAATCTACCCGTGGCTCCTAAAAGGATTAATTAGAAAGATGTGAGCAGGGGCTGGAACGTCAGAAAACAATCGTCACTTTCCTATCTGACCTCTCTCACCAGCTGCAGAATTAACAAATTGAATGTCCCCAGCAGACAGGAGTGGCACATGATACGGAGTTCATTACGAGCCTCGCCAGGGCCTGTGTGCGAAGCCCCGTTTAAACAACTCTTGCTGATTAAATTCCTCCCAGGCACTCCCGCCAGATGCTGTTAGAAAATACTCCCGTCCAATAGCTTTTTAATTTTTTTTTAAACATGTGCCAATTATTCGCCTGCTATCTGCAGGTGCTGGCAAGCATCACGGCCGGCCTCACTGTCTACACTCTTATCCACTCGGCGCCTGCCTGGGGGCTCATGTTGTCAGGAATAGGACCCTGGGCTCTGGTCTGGGCTGTCAAAAGCTCTCCAGCCACCCTCCAGGGCTGGCCCTCCCTGCCCCCAGCCCCACACGTCTCACCTTCTGGAGCTCACAACTCTCTCAAATGTTTCAAGGTGACAACACAGACCCGGGTGACCTGCTGGAAGTGGGGCCCAGAAGGGGAGGCACGAATTCATGCCTGGGCCAGCGCCAGCTGCCTCCCAGCCAGGGCGCGCTTCAGACCTATGCCAAACAGGGACACATAATCGCCACCTCTGGGAGCAGGGGGAGGGCAGTGAGATCCCGTGTGCAAAAGGGTTTGGCTCTTGCTCACGGGCTCCTTTAAAATAGGTCTCAGAATGCACTTCTCTTCATGCTCCCACTTCAGCCCTCCTGATTACGGGGTTCATTCCTCGTTCGATGCTTAGTTAAAGCTAACGAAGTTCTTAGCCATTTAATAGATGCCGGCTAATCTCTACAAGTGGGGGGTTAAATAAAGCTATAGACTTTTTATTGATGTTCATGTTTTTTAACTGAAGTAAAAGGAGAGTTTTACCACTAATAGAGTCTGTGCTGTGGCCCACAGTCACCACCCCCTCCCCTTCCACCTTCAGTCTCAGGGATGGTGACTGGTCCCACTGTGAAGAGCTCCTGGGATGACACCTTCCCTGTGGTTTCCCTCTAACCCTGATCTACACCTTTGGAACTCATTTAATTAGCCTCTTCTCTACTGTTCTGATGTGAGTGGCTATCTTATCTTACTGAAAACAGCAGCTCCAGCTCTAAAGGAATACTTCTGGTCCATCTTCTCTGGGGAGTCCTGTCTTGCCCTCTGATGGTGCCCCCAAATCAGTTGATGGGTAATCTCTCCCCAGCACCTTCACCTTGGGGGCTTATGGTTCTCCTCTTCCCACTAAAGGAATGGAGACCCCTGTCCCCCCAACACCTTGAGTCCACAGACACAACTAAGCAGTTCCGAGGAATTGTAGGTGAGACTGAGGAAATGAGCATGTTCATCTCAGAGAAGGGAGGACTTGGGAGTGGGGAGCAGCGAGGCCTCTGTGTGTAGCCGCCCAGCAGGCACTTGTGCGGGGAGGAGGGTAGACTCATGCTCGGAGTCTGTACGTGGAAGAACCAGGATCAATCAGGGAAGGCACCTGCAGCGGAGCAGAGGAGAAACACGTTCCAACTCAGTGTAAGAAGTGACTTTATTGCAACGATCTGAGCTGTCCGGAGAGGGAACTGACTGCACCAAGAGGTAGTGAGTTCCTGCCCACTGGTGATGTTCAAGCGGAGACAGAAGATCAGTTGGTGAGTACGTAGAGGGGGGTGGGAGGGGAGGAGAGGGTTAGAGGGGCCTCTGGATTAGCATCGGTGACTGGTTCAGATCTACTAACAATGTTCTTCCAATCTGAGATTTGATGACTCTTCAGAAACAAGCAGAGTTCTTTCCAGCCACAGTAACTTAGACAACTTCACCTCGGGAAGGACAGAGTGGTCCAAGAGGGAGCCCGGAAGAAAAGACAGCCTCATATGAAGATTCTGGAGAAAAGAGAACGGAGACAAAAAGATTTTAAAAAGCACAACAGTTTGGGCCCATTCGGTGTAGGGGCATTCTCTTATATACTTTCGTAGCCTAAAAACGATCACTATGTTTAAATATTTAAAATAGCTACATGGTTTGGGAGAAAAGAAAACTCAGCGATATTGAGAATTCAGAAGTAAGGGATTCAGATATAACAAGGTGTGTGAGGCACACTATGCCACCGTCCCTCCCCCCCACCAAATGGCAGCGTAAAACTCACTAAAATGCAAGCAAACAAATAAGCAGGTAATTATTGTTTAACAAAAATATAAGACAGGTTATGTGTTAAACTCTGGGGATAATTGTTATTGATGGCTTCACCAATAGGAAAGAATTGAGAAATAATTTTGGAGCACACATTCTCCAATTACAACAGCTCACATCCAAAGACGGAAGACAGAACAACCTCAGAGCTTTCTACTGATGCCCATGTCATCAAGGAACGGGGGCAAAAATTAGGAAAACAGGCTCTTTCTCCTCCAGCACCTTCTGTGGTGGTGGCGCCGCAGGAGTTCTCTGTCTCTCCTCAGGATGCCCCCAGCGCCCTCCAGCCCCTCACACCACTGCCTTCAGATTATCTTTACCTGCATCCATTCAAAAGCTACGCTTGCCACAGAGCACAGGGGAACTGGAGGAAGCACGTTTCATCGTGGCTCACTTAGATGCCTGGACAGAAGCACGAGAAGAAGGGTAGAGTCAGGAAGAGGCCCGGACACAGTTCTGGATAAGGAAGGCATGTTCTCTTTCACGTTCTACATCTTATTTAGAGAACATGCTCATTGCACAAGGAAGATCTAACCAGCCTAGCGGCCTTACTCAAGACAAAGGCCTATAGGTGCATTGACCTAGTGGCTGGTTCTTAGCTCTGTACCTTGGAAAGGCACCTGCAGCACCAGAATGTGCAGGGTTGGGGACTGTGGACACTCCAGGAGACAGCAATCTCTCCTCTCAGGGATGAATGACTAGAAAAGATCACTAAGGGGTCTATGCAAAGGTTTTGCAAAATATGGGAGACCACTACTCTTTTAGAAGAAGAAGAGAACCATGGAGCTGAACTCCTTGCCATGCAACAGGATCAGCCAAAAATATTTGGCTGAAATAAGGATGCAGGGAAATTCAAAAAGTAGTATCAGAACTCAAACCCAATTTAAGATGGTAAGTAAAAGAGAAAATCTTGCAGAAAATGATACAAGGAATGTGGAAGGGCAACTTGAGAAACTTCCTTAACATGGAGGAAAATGAAGAAAAGATGAATATGGTTATGGGTGGGAGATCTTGAGCCTTTAGAATTACAACAAGCTGAGAATTACACAAGCCCCAGAAGAGGAAACCAAAGCCAGATATTCAATTAGAGCTCCCTTTGAAAGTGGGTCTTCCACTCTAAGACAAGAGGTATAAAGATCCCGAATTAAATACTAACAAAGTAGATTTGACAGATTATTAAAATAATATATTAATATTAAGGACTGTTGATCCTGTAGCAGTCAATCCTTAAAGCTTATTAACATCTGCAAGGCCAACCCTGTTCTAGGGACTCATTTTGTAAATCTCACCTTATGTAGCACTTTCAACACACTATACCATTCGGTCCTCATGACTACCCTCCACTGTCCTACGAGCTGTGCTCCCACCAGAGAACAGCACAGAGCACTTAGAACTGCGGTGCTTGCAAAATCATTAACAGAAGCTTCTCCCTGGCAGCAGAGGATGTCACTCTGCCCAGAAAAGGTGTGACTCAGAGCTCTCCCCTGACCCAGAGAGTACCCTGAAGGGCAGCCACTTCCCCATAAACCTTGAGTCTGTCCAAGACATAGCCTCAAGATTTACAAGAACAATCTTGTGGGATTTCTTATCCTTCCAACTTTGACTTGGCCAGAAATGCCCTGAGACCAGCCTTTTCAGCTATATTTTAGCACTTTTGTCTCTGGCTTCAACAGCAGCATATAAGGGTAGAGGGACGTGAGACACTAATAGTATTTCCCCAGCATACCCTTAAAATAATCTAGGCTTCTTGGGAATGGTGAGTGTTAGTTGGTTGTTTAAGTTTCACATGAAGTTTGAAATGACGATGAATCTCCTCAGCTTTCTCCTTCTCTGACAGAGGCCATCAAGTCAACTTTTGGCTCTGACAAGAATGCTAAACCCGGGAAATCAGGAAAAGAATCTGAAGATTGGGGCTTCTTCGTGTATCCTTTGAAACTGTCTTTAAACACCTTTTTTGTGAGAGACACAGATGGCTCCAAGGTGAAACAGACACAGTCTCTCTTCCTTTAAGGAACTCCCAGTCAGACAGATAAACTGGTAAATTATAATACTATAACATGGCAGCCATAATTAGTTGCCTACAGGCATGAATGAACAGCCATTCTCCCCTTTTTTCTTGTGAATGGAACGCCAGTTGTATTCCCATTTAACCTGCTCTGCCATGGGGTGGATCAGTTAGGAAGGGTCTGAATCAATCAGAGCAATTCTGATCCCCTTTTCATAAGGGACCAGCCCTAGGAATGGATATGTGACTGTTCTGGCCAGTAAGATTTCAGGAGAAGTCTGGACATCTGAAAAGTATATTTATCCCTTACAAAAGCCATTATAAGGTTAAAATTGTTTGTTTCTTCATTCATTCTTCTTTCTTGGAATGCTGTTGTGTAATTATGTGCTGCTTAAAATTGGAGAAGCCATGCTGTGACTTGGAGAAGAGCTCTGGACAACTGTGGATGATGAAGTAGAGACACTGGGACTTGGGTCTTTGATAACATTGAACCACCAAGGCAAACCTGGGGCCATCTGTCACCTGACTGCCTATTAAGGAAATAAACTTCCTTCAATGTGAGCCACAGTGAGTTACATTTTTTGTTATTAGTAGACAAAAGCATTTATAGATGTTAAAAACAAAAGAAGGGCTTTAGCAAGGTATATACTACTAAATTCTTGGGGGTGGGAGGCCAACACACTGGAGGCTGCACAGAGCAGATGGCCCTTGAGCTGGGTCTCAAAGGATGAGTGGGGCTCACCTGGTGGAGAAAGTGAGGAAGAGCCTTCCAGGAAGAGACATCAGCTTGAATCTTGGAACACGGATACAGAAAGGCATGCTATATTTGGACATGGTGAAAGGTTCCATGTGAGGGGGATATCGGTTTTGAGGGGGAAGCAATAAGTTTATTTAGAGTCAAGGCTAAGTTTCCTCAAAATGCAGTGGCTTAAAGGGTGTAAAAGCTTACTTGTGTCTCACGTAACTGTTGTGAGGGGAGTGGTCCGAGTGGTCAAGGAAGTAGTCCTCTGGTTGGTTGTTTCCAGACTCAGGTTCCCAGCTTGAGGGCTCTGTCACCCTCTGGGGTATTACCCTTGTCTGTGTGACCCAGGCAGTCTCCACATTCTGGCTTTAGGGAAGAGGATGGCAGACTAGAGAAATGATGACCACAAGTTTTCTAGTCTGCATAACCACAGAGATGGTACAGGCCACTCACAGAGATGGGCAAGAGAAAAGCAGGTTATGAAGGGAAGATGTGTTTGAGGTCCCTGTGGGGTGTCTATTAGGCAGCTGAAAATAGAAGTATGGAATTGGTAAAGACACTGAAGTTGGAGGCTTAGGTTTGAGAATTGTTCAAATATGTAATTTAAAAAAAGGAATTGTCAAGATCACCAAGAAAGAAAGTAAGGAGCAGAGGTGGTTAACCTGGCATTTCCAGACTTTATAGGACCCGTGAATGGGTGTGTATGTGTGTATGTGTATTAATTTCTCAAAACAACCTGTGACTCTTTTAAAAAATGTCAAGTATTACAGCTGTGGGAAGAGAATGTTCTGTCACAAAGAACAGAAGAATTTGGAGAAACCATTACTCACAGGTGCCAGAGGGAAAATTCATTCCAGAAAGTGGATGTTTGGCAATTCCAGATGCTACAGAGATGTCCCATGGTGGATGACAATTGAGGAATGGCTTTTGGATTGGACAACTGGTGACCTTTAAAGAAAGCCATCTTAGTAGATAGGAGAGGGTACAACTCAGATCTCAGAGTATGGAGAAGTGAGTGGAAGGTGAGGACTGCGAGACAAGGAGCATGGGCTCCCCTCACAAGAAACATATTGATGAGAGGAAGTGATGGCCAGATACTTAAGGCGTGGCTCATTATATTTTACTTCGTGGAAGACAGGTAAGTCAGCAATGGAGGAGAGAAGGCACAGAAAGGGAGAGTGAGAGTGGAAGGTTTCAGGAATGGTTCTTAGAGGAAGTGGGCACCGCCCAGACTGAAGGTACAGAGGATGGTGTGTGGGAGGTGCTTGGGAGGGGGCTCGGTTTGGGCAAGGAGAAGCAAAAAGGAGTGAGAGGCCACAGGCATATTGAAGTAAAGAGGTGGGAAGCCAAGGAAGCTTAAGAAAAATGGCCTTCACAACACCTGCTAAGAGTGGGGGATCAGGGGTGGGATCAGGGGGCCGAGCCAGTGTGTTTGGGACTTATTGGTGTGAGGATGAAATGAGGTCTAAAACATCATGTTTGGCAGAGCTACCCCGGGGTGGGCTGCGACCTGGGCTCCCTCTACCTGCACTGGGCTTCATGCAGGTGCTGTGTGCTCACTGGTGGGGACCAGGGGCTGCTGGCCATTTCCTGCCACCTCGCTGCTAAGGTGTCACTTTGGCCTAGGAGTTCAGGTGGCCCCCACTGCTGTTCCGTGCCTCTGCCCGTGATGTGATTAAATGAGACCTGTGCCTTTAAGGAGTGCCCCCTTCCTCAGCCCTTCCCCCTCCAATTACAGCACTAATTTCAGTAATGGAGCATTAATAGAGTAATGGGCTAGTGAAGCTGGCCTGAAGGAACTGTGGAGCTCAGCACAAATTGAGTAAATAAACCATATATTAGATTTCTAAACAATACTTTTAGTCTAGTCTCCAGGGAAAGAGAGTCGTCAAGACTTACTTAAGTCATCCCTGCAAAGTGTATGTAGAAGAGGCCTTCTTGCACAGCCCGGTGGTTTGTAGAAGCTGGAAATCTCACTCTCTCTTCCAGGGATTGAAGAGACAAGATAGCTGCTCTTCCCACACCTTCCCTTTTCTCATGATTTCCCCATTTCTCTCCCTTTGACAGATGTGCCAGAGGTGAGAATCCCCCAGGATGCTCCCCTCCTGAGGGCCCTGGCAAATGGCAGGCACTCCACATCTGCCAGGGGAAGGCAGCCCAAGGCTGGTGGTGGGGATGGATGGGAAGTAGAGGAAGGACAGGGGGTAGAGTGAAGAGGGACTTGGGGGAAAGAATGGACATTATTAGCAGATGACCTTCTGATGGGAGAACAGCCTTGTATTGCCGCTACTTGGCTGTGTATTAGTAGGCACCCCTTTCAGAAGACGAAAGCAAAATAACAACACATTACAGTGAGGACCTGCATTTCTGTCGCTTTGATGGGTAATGGAAAGAACAAAGGTCCAGGTGTCAGAAGACCAAGGAGGTTGTCTCAGCTCTATTAACTACTAGCTGAAGGCATCTGGACAAATTAATATTACCTCTTTGTGCCTCAGTTTCCTTTTCTATAAAATGGGGAGTGCAATATCTTGCTGCTTGTTTCTCAGGGAGTGATGAGGGACAGAGGAGATGGCATTTAGTTGAGCAGAGGCCCTGCCTACAGTAGCTGGACACTGTGTCCTCTGTATTTCTGCTGTCATCTGGCAAGGAGAGCATGATTCTGGGAGGTCCGAGGGGTGGAAGAAAGTCCATAGAAATGAGTTTAGGGTCCTGAATGTTAACATATTGGCCACTCGCTCCACATGCATGATGGTGACATTTTGAAGCTGTGGAATAGGATTATAGGATCTCAGCACTGTTGCTAAAATTGGTCTTGACTTTTTTGATCCTATTGTCTAGGCAGGTCCTGACTGTGTGTTGAGAGCATAGGGTTAAGTGCCTGAGAAGAGCTCTCTCTCCTTCACAAAGAGCCTGCTGACTTCAGAAGGACTGATTCACAGAGTGACTTATGGTGGCTATGGAGAGTCCCTAGAGGAAGGCATTGATCACCAGTGGCTGTTCTGCTAAACTTTCCAAATGTTCTAGATGTTCCACTTGCAAGAGATCAACTACTGAAGGTAAGTTTCTCGTGAAGATTTTGTCTGCATGGAGTGCAGATGAGAAGGCAAAAAACAATGGGAAGGAGGCCAGGTGGGTTTAGTAGCTTCTCAGTCTTACTGGTTAAGGACTTCCACTCTGCATTGGGGCCCCCTAATTTTCCCTGAAGCTCCTGGTCACCTGCAGGCATAGACTCAAGTTACTAGGGGGTATATATCAAACTATTTCCTCCTTGGTGACTGGTTTAATTGGGACTTCTAGCAGACTGGCCTCAGAGAATCTCAAACCACAGTCACACCCCTGGAAGAAGATGCTTTGCTACCCAGATGACTTTTGAAAGAAACACCCAAATCTCTGTTATTTTCATCCTTTACAAAACAGGGTAACCTGAAGGTATTCACTCTAATTGTGTACCTACTGAGTACCAAGTCCTCTGAAATAGCAAATGCATGCAATAAATCACAGACGGTATTTATCATATGGTGACTTTGGAGTCTTACTATTTTACCCAAATTTGCTCCAGTAGAATCAGAAGGTCTGGTTCATCCAACTCAACAATGATACATTGGGTAAGTCATGGTGTGTAACATTGGTTTTGACAGTTTTCATCAACTCTTTTAGAACTTTTGGGACAGCATGCATAAGGCATTCTTTCAGAGATAGCTTATATTCAGATTATCAGAAGTCCATGTTTTAGGCGAGAGGGAAATGTATTTCTAGCCATGTCCTCTGGCTCAGTCTAAAATTCTAATCACGCTGGGCTCAGAGGCTTAAAACATAGGTAGACATTTAATAACTGTTGACTTGGATGGAATTGAACGCCTACTGACACATGCAGAGACAAAGGCCTTCTAGGTAATGCTTACATTAATGGGCAAAAAAAGAGAAGATCACCTTTTTTTGGGCCTGTGATCTATGGGTTGATTTGAGGTGTCTGCCTAGATGCCTCAGAAGAGTTTAAAACCTCTGAACTCCACACTGTCTGAGGCTTCTCCTAACACTTAAATCTGTCCAGTTCTGTGGGAACGAAGCACCAAATGACCTAGAGAGAGGTGCGTATTTTAGGAAAATTGTGACACAGTAGGCATCATGTAGAGGAAGAAAGGTGAGTGGTGATGCCATGAACAACAGGGTTTGTCTGAGACAGACCGCCAAAGCCCGCAGGTCAGGAGCCCTGAGGCATCTGTGATTCTGTGCAGATTGGCTCAGGATACCAGGTCCGAGTCCTCCTCAACTCTCCTTCTTGTGGTTCTCTTCTTCTGGCTGATGGCTCCAGCTCTATCCTGCAGTCCCATACCTGGTCCTGCCCAGCTCTTCAGAGAGGCCCCTTGTTTGGATGGTTGTCTGGTGTGAGGCCTTCATTTGATCTCTGGTCATTGACTCAGCTCTCTGTGTACTCCTGAATCTGCTTCTCGGGCCAATCTCAGTGTCCTACTTTCCACCCCATACATCCCTAGCCCTCTACTCAGCAACCCAGACTGCCATATAATTATGGACAGACTTTGAAAGATGAGTGAATGAATGAATGAATGGAAGGAAGGAAGGAAGGAAGGAAGGGGGAGAGAAAAAGAAAGGGGAGAGAGAAAGAGAAAAGAATGGTTGTATTTGATACCTAAAATCAGAAAGGTTTGTCTTATTCCTAAATGATGGCTAAAAATCAGTCTGGGTTGAATCCCTAAAGAAAATATAGAATGGAGATTAAGAATATGTGATGGGATGAGCACTGGGTATTATATGCAACCGATGAATTACTGAACTGCCAATGAATTACTGAACTGTATGTCGGCAACTAATGATGTACTATGCGCTGAGTAATTGAATTTAAATAAAAATTAGGAAAAAAAGAAGCACTGTATACTCAGATGGCCAATGTTCAAATCCTGGCTCAGCTATGTACCACCCCTTCTCTGAACTTCAGTTCTCCATCTTGAAATGGAAATATTAATATCTACCTTACCAGACTCTTCTGTTTAAAAAATGAGATATAGCAAACCTAATGTTTGACACACAGATGAGACTTAGCAGTTATTCATTTTTCTCTCCCTTTGGTAGACCAGTATCAAGAGATGGTCTCCATGATACTTGATTTTTAAAAAGCCATTGCAGAGAAAACAACAGTATCAAATGTTAAATTCCCATTAAACATGTCAACCACAGAAGACCTCATGGGTATGGGCTCCAACAGTTTGGAATAATTAATTAGATCTACTTTAATTTTTTAAAGGTTCCCAGGTTGCAGTGACTTAACTGGCTTAATGTGTCCATGTTGGGCCTCCTCCTTGGTGGTAAAAATTCCAGAGCTTTGTCCATGGGACCAAGTAATATCATAGCAAATGTGTTGTCATGGGGCTGTACCTGGTACCCCAATTGGTACTGCACTTTCTCTTTTTATTATGGAAAATTTCAAGCATAAACATTAGTCAGAAGAATAGTGTAGAAAACCATATATATCCATCACCTAGCCAATTTTGTTTTAGAAATATTCTTACTTGCTCTCCTACCAGCATATTTTAAAGCAAATCCCAGATTTCATATTATTATATGCACATTACAGTATTTAGTTATACAGAGAACTATCTTTCAAACATAACCATAGTACGTTATCACCTCTAAAAATTATTGCAATAATTCCTTAATATCTTTCAATATCTACTTATTTCTCCCATCCTTCCCTCCACCCCATACCCTACCATATGTAGTTTGTTCATATCATGATACAAATAAGGTCCTAAAAGAGATGAAAGTCTAGCAAAGGAGAAGTGGAAGTGGGGAAGAGGTTACAATATGGTTGCTCCAGCAGGTGGGTCAATGTTTTTAATTTAACTGATAGCTGCTGTCCCACTATCAGAATGGCATTTGCTGAGCCTGGCAAAGAGACAAACCATGCCTATGTGTACTCCTTAGTCTCAGAAGCCAGCACTTTTTTCTTTAATGCCCCTTTGATGTGTTACAAGATCCTAATTAGGGTAGTTCAATAAATCAGTCCCTTGAGCATTGACACTTCAACACAGGCCTAATTTGCTAAGCATTGGTAGACATTAACCAGTTGTTGGAAATTTGCTGTGACATTCCTCAAAGACTCATAGAGGGACCTTGGTTCCACCTGAGGCCCTGATTCTAGATCCTGTTCCCAAAGGTTGATCTCAGATAGTCCATGACTAATAATACTTCCCCCAGTCCTTTAGTGGATTAAGCTATTGTTTGCCTAAGGCTCCAGGATAGACAGAGATATGTAAGTGTTAAGTGGTGGCCTCATGGCTCCAAGTTTCCTGTGGTTACTGCCCAGCCTTCAGGATTGATTTGGAGCCTATCTCTGTAGAGAGTCAACTGTCCTGTGCAATCCTCATTCATAACTTCCTGCTACATCTGGCAAGACGCCAGGACACTCATTCTTTGTCTCCTAGCCTGAAAGGGGAAAAAAAAAAGAGGGGGTGGAGAATTACAGAGGAAGGAAGGGAATTAGGGATGCCTTATCTTCAGAGAGTTCATCCATTCTTTCTCGGCATAGGATAAGAATTGCAAGTCGGCCCTATTGGCGTCCTGCGTATCCAGCCTGGGATTGCACAGGAAGGATGTGACACATTTGGGGAAGAGACACTCCCACCTGATACGGGCTTTGGAACTAGCACCTGGGAAAGCCAAATGATAAGACCAACATTTTTTTTTTTTAGTCTTTTCTAAATATCAAGTCCTATGCTTATGACTTTAAAGGCCGCATTTTATTTAAATGTCCCTGCAGCCCTATGTCTTTTCTTTGGGTAGAAACTGTTATTATTTACATTTTAAAGAGGATGAAATTGAGACCAGAAGGTTTAAGTCCCTTGCCCATGATGCGGCCAGCAAGACGCTGATGTTGTGTGCCCCTGAACCACCATACTGTGTGGGGTGACGCAGGTTGGGGGAGCAGTTTCCCAACCTGTCCCCGGCAGCTGTGATGGTGCTCTGTCGAATCCCCAGCTATGATGGACGCAGGGTCGTGCACAAGACCCAGCAGACCAATTATGGGACTGGCTTCACAAAGTTCAGTGAAATAAAGTGAGACAGAATGAAGTTATTTTGACAGAGGGAAAAGCCTGGAACTGCTCTAATTGCTGTTTAAAAGTAGGTGATGGTAGATGATTTGCAAACTTCAGAACTCTTAACTCCTATTAGCCACACAGGAGTGGCAGCCCATCTCATGCCTGATCCTCAATCCCTGTGGATATGTTCCCTGTGGGTTCTTCACCAGGGCCTCATGTGTGCAGTGGTCAGCTTTGTACTATGATGTGAAGGGTCACTTTGACTTTGGTTCCTGCCATACACACCTCTTGGGGACTTGCATATATACCAGACCCTGTGCTGGCTTATAATACTGAGAGAAATAGGCAGCAGTTCCTGCCATGGACGTGAGCCCTGCTGAGGACACGGTCAGTAAGGACTGTGCTTAGGAGCAAGGGCCTGGGTCAGACCGCCCAAGTTAGGCCCCCAGCTCTATCAAGTATCTTAACCTCATTGAGTCTTGGTTTTCTTGCCTATAAAATGGGGACAATAATGGAACTTTAAATGAGATGCTTTATGTAAAAACTTGACCCAGTCCCCAGTGTGTAGTGAGCTCAAACAGGTATCAGCTGTTACTGTTTCCTGACATCTTGGGTTTACCCTCTTTTCATGACAGCTGGGGTTTCCTGAGCTAGCGGCCCAGGCTCTCCAATCTGTGTTTGGTGGCCAACTCCACAACACACGATCTCAGTTTTGTCAAGCCGGTGTGGTGGCTCATGCCCCCAGGAGTCTCCAGCCGGGACAGCTGGCCTGGGTGCTGTCTCTTGGGCCCTGTCCACTGCCCAGCCTTGTCAGGCTCCACAGTGTCCCCACCCTGAATAATGTATATGTGGTGTTCTCCAGGATTGGTGGCATATTTTCATATCAGCTAAAATGTTTTTGATCTTTGATTTCCCCCTTTCAAAATAGAACAATCAGTTTTGTCTTTTAACTTGAGTGTTAGAGAACTGGTCGAAATGCCTACTTTACATACTAACTTGATAATGCCAGGCCTTAATGATATTTGGCTCTGTATGAAGAACACAGTCTGTAGTAAATTGGTCTCCCTTCTGCCATCCTCACAAACTTTGCTTACTCATGTCTCTGTGCCTCTGTTGGCCCTTTCCCTATCCTGGACTACTTTCCTCTGTCCAGATTTTTTTCGTCCTGCAACACATCTCAAGGTTTTATTCCCACCGTGAAGCTGGGTTGCCTTCAGCTCTAGCTTGACTTCTTTCCTCCCCAAACAAGAGAAGCACTCATTGTTTACCTGCAATTTGGCACTTTTTACACACTTTCTTATACTCAGACTAATGAATAAACGTTCAGCAAGCCTCCTAATATGTTCCAAAGCTCATGCTAAGTATCTTTCATGTGTTTTACCTCATTTAATCCTTTCAACAATCCTGAGAATAGGTAGTTACTATCACCACAAATATCTGCAAAAATTGAAGTTAGATTCCAGTAGCTTAAATAACTTGTCCATTAAGAAAATGAGAAGACATGCCACAAACCGGGAGAAAATATTTGCACATCATCTATCTGACATGGAATTTGTATCTAGAGTATGTAAACAACTCTTACAACTCAACAGTAAGAAGATAAATGACCCAATTAAAAATAGGCCCGATTTGAAGAGACATTTTGCCCAAGAAGATATGTTTGATTTTCAGCACATGAACATATGTTTAACATCATTAGCCATTAGGAAAATGCAAATCAAACCACAATGAGATGGTATCCCCCCCTACTGGGAGGGCTAGATTTGAAAAGACAGATAATAAGTATTGATGGGGATGTGAAGAAATTGGAACTTTCATGCAGTGTTGGTGGGGGTGTAAAATGCTACCACTACTTTGGATGAGTCTGGTAGTTTCTTGAAAAGTCAAACAGATACTTAAGTCGCAAAAATCTACTCCCAGGCACCTCCCCGAGAGAAATGGAAACCCGTGTCTACACAAAGGTTTATATGTGAATGTTCATAGAAGCATGATTCATAATAAGCCCATCCAAGTATCCATCAGCTGGTGAATGGATGAACAAAACCTGGGAATCCAGAAAACAGAATACAATTAGGCAATCAGAAAGCATAAATACACGTTAATACATGCTATTACATGAATGGAGCTCAAAAACGTTATGCCAAGTACAAGAAGTCATGTTCAAACGAACAGATATTGTATGATTCCATGTATATAAAATTTCTAGAAAAAGCAAATCTATAGAAATAGAAAACAGGTTGGTGGTTGTGTGGGGCTGGGGTGAGAATGAGGATTGATTATAAGGGAACATCTGGGGGGTGATGGAAATATTCTAAGATTAGACTGAAATGAGGTTTGCACAGCTCTGTAAATTCACTGAAAATAATTGTATCGAGCCCTTTACTTACAATGGGTAATGGTAAATAAATTATACCTCAGTAATGATGTTAAAAAAAGGGAAATCCTTGTCCACGATTGCTCACGTAGCGGAATACGGATTTGTTGTGCCCTTCCTGTGGACTCTTCTAGCTGGCCTTTGTGTTTGTTCTTGCATGTGGCTTGTTTGCTTTGGAGAGGGACAATCTTTGAGAACAGGAGCATGCCTTTATATCTTTGGGACTCCCTCATGGTGTTCTCAACAAATATGTGGAACTGAGTTGATAGCACATCATATTATAATGGGATTATTCTGAAGCCGAAGGAACAACGCAGGGCTGCTGTTTCTCCAAATGCTGCCCGGAGTGTTGAGACATGAGGGGTAGATAGTCCATCAAAGGCATGCCGCCTGGAGAACAATGTAGTGACAGGGCTGGCTGACAACGAGAGACAAAGAGCTGTGCTGTTGAACACTGCCCAGAGCAACCTGTCTCTTCCTGCTCAGCCCAGCAGACCGTTAAAAGGACCACAAAAGGCTGCTGGGGAGATGACAAGAGCTTAAGAATTTGCTGAATGTGTTACCCTTGATAATAAGAGTAAACCCGAATGACCTTCCCGGGACACACAGTAGAGATTATTAGCATATAGGCCTGACCTGAGTCTAGGCAGGGAGGTGGGGATACATGTTTGAAGACGGTGCAGTGGGCTCACACATATTTGATCCATTCAATAGAGTTAATGACTTTGTTGGAAATCAATATAAATTTTTTTTCACGATCAAAAGTTATTATCAGGAAAAATTGTTCAGACCTGAAAATCAGCAAAAGAGACTACTGTGTGTCTTTTTAGTGGCTTGCTGGGCCACTATCTAATGTCCCTTATAAGGTGTGCACTTTTCACTGGCTTTCTATTGATTAGGCTACTTTCCAACCACAGGGGTAGCCGTTAATACATGGAAAACTTGATAATAATGCAAATGATTCTTGTTCACAGCAAAGCAAATGAATTTCATCCAGGGGCTATAGAAAAGATAGCCCCAAACATTGCATTTTATTGCTCTTTCAGGGATTAACCAGTTTTGCATCTATTGGCAAATTTATGTGACATTCTTGACTGTCTATAGATAGCTCTGTTCTTCAAATTTTCCATTGAAATAGTCTTAACATCTTATGGATTGTCCTGCTAATGAATCAAAGAAGATCTTTGACACATGTTCCTTTTATATTTGCACAGAAGTTGTGTTTTTAACTTTCTGAAGGTTATACTTTAACAGTGTGCATAGACACAGTTTGGATTCACAGTAAAAAATTGTGAGACTGGTATCTGATCAGATAATTGAAGGCGTTTCCCCCCCACCCCTACCTAACCCCTCAACCGCCTTTAATCCTAAAACTCCCCAGTTTCTTCTCTGTCAGGCCAGCAGCCACCATTCACTCCATCAGAAAGCTCTCTCTAACTTCTCTCACTGGGCCAGATGTCTTTGTTCTCTGTAGTCACAAGACTCTCTGGACTCATTTTCTCAGCAAACCATTATGAGATACTCTGAAAAGAAGCAGAAATCATAGTTGCATACTACTTAGAAAAGTAACAGTAAGAATATTACCTCTCATGGATGCCTGCGTTGCTCAGTTGGTTGAGTGGACTCTTAATTTTGATTCAGGTCATGATCTCAGGGTTGTGAGATTGAACCCTGCATCAGGCTCCACATTGAGCATGGAAACTGCTCCCTCTGCCTCTGCTCCTCCCACCCCTACTCACATGCATGTGTTCTCTCTCTATCTCTCTCTCAAAATAAAGAGTATTATCTTTCAAAGTCTAGGACAGTTATTTGCTATCTTCCTTGAAATAAGGATTTGATACCTTATGCACCCCACCACTATCACTTGACTTTCCTAGGCCCTTAGAATGTGAATGAGAGTAACCTATGTCCTGTCCAAGCAGAAGCTTTAAGAGCCCATGTGTGCCTCAGCCACTGCTCTCCTTCTGCCACAAGGAAAGTGTCTCAGGTGGGAGGTTTCTTCAGCTTGCATCTCAGAATGAAGAAGTCCTTGACAAGAGCTGTAGCCAGCATGCAAATGACATGTAATGTGAAAGAGAATAGACCCAAAGATGTTTAAAAAGATTTGGAGATTATTTGTTCCTGCAGCATAACCTAGCAAAAACTGACTAATACAGACATACTGAAGTAGTTGATTTAAAAAAATAACAACAAAAATAACCTAAGTATTTAGCTCTGTCCAGAAAGGGAGAGATATATAAGGGAAGCAGGAGGAAGGTAGCATAAAGTTTAAAGCAAAATTAATTAATTAGAAAAATAGAGAAATGATACTACATTCAAAATCCATTCTTTCAATAGGGCCAGTTATGTTGTCAGATTCCTCACAAGTATAATCAAAACAAAAACAGAGAAAAAAGAGAACCCCTAAATAAAAAAATCCAATATAAAATATCAATAACAAGCAGTGGGTTTGGGCAAAGATACAAAAGAGATTATGGAAACTTTTAAACAAATACAATCTATATCTTTGTGTTGATATATTTCAAAATCCTGATTAAATTCATTTTTAAAAAATGAAAACACAAATGGTCAAGTTTGTGTAAAACAAGTTGAGAGTCTACATAGAATGAAAAGCAAGAAAAAGATAGAAAACATTGTTGAGGACCTACCTTTAAAGTACTGGATTCAGGAAAATTTATTGACAAGTGCTTTTGTATTTTCTCTTATTTTTAAAGCATTTTATTTATTTAATGTTAGAGAGAAAGACAGCACTCAAGCAGGGAGAAGAGCAAAGTGAGAGGGTAAAAGAGAGGGAGAAGGAGAGGAGCACACTTCCCCCTGAGCTTGGGAGACCCCTAGGAGGCTCCACTTGATTCCAGGACTCTGTGATCATGACCTGAGCCAAAACCAAGAGTTGGATGCTTAACTGACCAAGCCACCTGGGCACTCCTCTTCATATTTTTAGGGAACACATAGTTCCTGTGCTATTAAAATTATTAAAATGGAGGGAAATAAAAGCCTCACAATTTATTTTAGAAAACTTGTGTAACCCTGATGCCAAAGTTGACATATTAGAACCTCAAAAAGAGACAACTATAGACTAAATGTGTAACTATATTAATGTCATAATCCTATATGAAATATTAGCAAATCAAAACTGGAGATTTTTTTTAATATACTATGTCCAAGGGGGTTTATTTTAGAAAAATAAGAATGATATAATCTTAGGATTTTTAATAATATAATTAATCATATTATCGGACTAAGAAAAAATATTAGTGCTCAAAGAGCAAAATATCAAATATATTGCTGTCAAAAACATTTGATAAAACCTAAAACCCATTCCTGATTTTTAAAAAAATCCTCTTAAAGGGAAATAAAAATTTTTAACTTAAGTAAGCATCCTGAAATTAATGTCTTGAAAATAATAGCATAAAAAATAAGAAGTATTTCCCTTCAAGTCAGGAAACAAGATGAGGATGCCTACTGTAACCATTATTATTAAACATTTTTCTGGAATTTAAAGAAAGATGATAAGGTAAGAAAATTAAATGAGAGGCATCAATACTGGTAGAGAGGAAAAGATAATTTTTGCAGAAGATAATTACCTATCTGGAAAAACTAAGAAAAATCAAATATTCTATAGAGTTAAAAAAGGTCCACATGACTTAAAAACAGAAAAAGATAATGTGGCACCTTTATGGCTCAGTCAGTTAAGCAGCTCAGGTCATGATCCCAGAGGCCTGGGATCCATCCCCACATTAGGCTCAGTGGGGAGTCGGCTTCTCCCTCTCCCTTGCCCTTCCACCAGCTCAAGCTTGCTCTCTCTCTCTCTCTCAAATAAATAAAATCTTGGAAAGACAGAAAAAAAATAGAAAAGTATGTACAAACATGCAACCACACACACACACACACACACACACACACACACACACAGAGTCTTGGTGTGTGTAGTATCCTGATACAAAAAGGGAAAGCATTGATTAATTTGATTTTATTTTTTAATTTATTTTATTTATTTTTTAAAAAGGTTTCATTTATTTACTTGACAGAGATAGAGAGAAAACACAAGCAGGGTAAGCAGGAGAGGGAGAAGCAGTAGACGCTAAGCAGAGAGCCGACGTGGGGCTCTATCCCAGGACACTGGGATTATGACCTGATGCGAAAGCTTAACAACTGAGCCACCCAGGCACCCTGATTAATTTGATTTTAATAATACTTCTACATAGCAGAGAACACAATAAATAAAACTGACAGGGACATGATAAACAGAAAAATATTTGAAACCCATCCTAAATATTATTTCCTTCCATAAAGAACTCTCGCAAATTGTTCGGCACTTTCCTTCATTCAACAAATATTGACTGAGCTCTTATTCTTTGCCAGGCACTATTGTGGGTGCTTGGAAACATAAATGAACAAGCAAACACAATTCCTTGCTATGATAGAGTTTACCTCCTCAGGTAATTTATTTTAAAAAATGCAAATGAAAAAACTAAACTTCCATTAGCAATTACAGAAATGTGAATAAAAATTTTTTTTTTTTTTTTTAAAGATTATATTTATTTATTTGACAGAGAGAGTTCACAAGTAGGCAGAGAGGCAGGCAGAGAGAGAAAGAGGAGGAAGCAGGCTCCTTGCTGAGAAGAGAGCCCGATGCGGGGCTTGATCCCAGGACCCCGAGATCATGACCTGAGCCGAAGGCAGAGGCTTAACCCACTGAGCCACCCAGGTGCCCCGTGAATAAAATGTTTTAATTTAGTTTTTCACTCTTTATATCAGTAGAGATGTTAAAAACACTGGTTATATTCAATGTTGTCAAGAGTATGGGAAATGTACTCATATGCTTCTGAGACGAGTATAAATTGGTAGAAATTTTCTGGAAGGGTATAGGGCAATCTTAAGAAGAATGACTAGCAGTTCCCCTTCTAGGAATTTATACCAAGCAAATAAACAGATAATTACAAAAACAACTTAACTACAAGGAAATTTATTGCAGAGCTATTTATAAGAGCAGAAAAGTTGGAAATTATCTGATTTGATATACACTTAAAATGGGCTGACCTGTAAGAAGTTGTATTGTAGAAGAATATATAATAATACAGAAATATTGCGAAGTGAATATGCAGGTTATAATATATACTGAATAGTTCAATTTTAAATGGAAGAAGTTTATATATACTGCCTTTAGAAAGTTGGAAAGATAGAAATTAAAATATTATTGTTATTATTATTAGTGGTACAATTTTAAGTGTTTTCAATTTTCTCGTGATTTAGGTGGTACGGATTTTTTCAATTTAAAAAAGAGTATTGTTTTTCTTCAAAGCTAACGTATGGAGTAAAGATATCCGTTATGCCTTAGAGGTTTCATATTTTGTGGGATCTGTTATTGCAGATACACTGCCGCCGCACCATGTGATCCCTTAAACCCTGAGGAATTCTCTCAGGCCTGACGAAAGGCTGCCAAGAGAGATGGCTCTGATCAGGGTCAGAGTAAAGCAGGTGAGGTGAGTTGAACAAGTGTGGTGTTGGATTCCATATTTACTTACATTTTTGATGTCTTGTTTATTGTGGATTTTCTGCATTCTCTTTGGCTTTTAAAATATTTTAAATATTACATTTCTTGAACGCTCTTTGGCACACCCCCACCCCTAAATTTTGCCCCTGGGAGTGAGTGAGGCCCTGCTCCCTGAGAGCCCTCTGCACCCCCCATGCTCCACAGACAGCATTCCTACCTGTCTTGCTTCGGCCTGCCATCCAGCAGCTGCTGCTCCCTCCTGGCCACCTAGGACCAAACACTGGTGCAATGAGTGTAGTGAGGGATGGCAGTAGGCCTGGCCATTCAGGGGGCACTTCCTTTAGTCTGGCGTCCCTGCAGAGCACTTTACTAGCATGACCCAAATCCTCACTATAGCCTCATAGGTTGGGGAGCAGAGATCCTATGTGTCCCTTACTCTCATTCCTTCCTCTCAGTAGCAGACTTTCCTAATTGCAGTAGGAAGCATGACCATCCAGAGTAAAGACCATATTTCCCAGGCTCTCTTGCAGCCAGGTATGGCTGTGGGATTAAGCTCAGGACAAAAGAAAGTTAGGGGCTGTGTCTATAAAGGGGAAGGCCATTCCCTTCTTTTCTTTTGGCCTGCTGCTTCTGTGGGGAATATGAGTGTGAGGACTGGGGCTGCAACATCCATTTTGGGCTAGAATGGAAGCCACCATTGAAGACTGTGGAGCAACTAGGTGGAAGATGGCCTGTTCCATGATGTGGAGTCTCCACAGCAGGTCTGAACTGCTGTGTTTACGTGCGATAGAGAGAGAGACTTCTATCTTGTTAAAACCACTGTGATCTTAGGTTTCTGGGTACTTGCAGATCAACCTAATCCTCATTTATTCTGATATTGTTATTAAGTCCCCTTTGTAGATGAGGGAATTAGACTCAGAGAAGTTAAGCACCTTTTACAAGTTTGCACAGCCAAGTGACATATCAGAATCTGAAACGAGAGTATCTGACTCTGCCCTAGCTATTGATCCAATGCTATTAAAGTCCCCTGCTCCAGGAAGGTTTCCCATTCTGAACAAAGGGCTTGGGATCCTAGATATCAGATGCTCATTCCTTTGCTCTCTCCCCCCAAAGTCCTAAACCCTCTGGGGCTTCAGCAGTTGAAAATGGCTTAGCAGGAGAATGGAAAGAGAGAACAGAACAGAAATTCTTTGCCAAGGTTGTCTTCTTCTCAGTTCCCTCCCTCCGTCACCAACGCACCACGTGACACCAGCACTGTTTACATGCCTCAGGCTTTGGGGATTATCCATCATTGTTTCTTGGGACCAAAGTTACTGTGCCCTTCCCATAATGAGAGTGAGGGTGAGGTTGGGCCTGGGGGAGGGCTGCCATCTCTGCAAGTGCTTCAAAAATCCCACCACCTTAAATTAGTCTCCCGGAAACCTAGTCCCAGCCTTGGAACACTACAGCCCTGTGGCATTTTGACATTGGATATCTCTGCATTGTTGAAGTAACTCATCACTTTGGCTTGCGTTTATCCCCTCAGGTCAGGGCAATCTAGAGGAAGTTCATCGCCTCGACTTCTTCAGTAACTGATGTCTGATGCATCAGCTGAATGCACTTCAGGCTTATAAGCAGTGCCCCCCACCCAGCCCCAGGCTACAGGCAGAAAAGCTTTCACCATCTCCCCTTCCCCCATGAGTGACCAGTGTCCCAGCCTTAATGCATCTGATGGCATCGAGCCTTGGTGGCCAGAGCGAGGACAGTCGCCAAGCAGGGATTGAAATCACATTTTTATTTACATTATTACTTTTCCACAGTTGGTTTCTTGCAGGCTTTTGATCTGTTAGATTATGCTATGTAGTCCAGATTCAACCTTTGAATTGTTTTACCTTTTCATCCGAGATCATCAAAGAACTTGATAAACCTGTATAATTAATCAAAATATCGATTTGTGGTGCCGATATATTAGGTCTCAAAGTGAAACACTGCTACATGTGTGCAGTGTAGAAGATAATTCATACCTTCTCAAGTGTAGACTTTGTTGGCGATTCTTTGCTGAAGAGTAATCATTGTTATTTTAGGAAAGACCCCGAGTTTATCCAGCTCTTGTTAGAGCTGGATGAGTCTGGATTCCTATGGTAGAATGCAAGTGTGAAACCCAAAACTTCTTGTAAGGTAAACTCATACGATCGTTTACACATGTCCAGTCACAGCGCTAATGAATGCAGGTAAGACACACATTTAGTCTTTATAATAGATGTGAAAATGGGATTATGGATCATTGCTCTGCTCTATTGTGAGTCTTAGGTTGTATTTACTGTCAGACTTTTTTGAAAGCTTCTAAGGAGTAAATTTTAAGTGGGTTATAATCATTCTCAAAGTGCAAGCTGCCACTTCTGGTTCATGACATTTCTCCTTTACACATTGATAAAAGAAATGGAGACATGAAGAATCAAAACAGAACTGGAGGGATTTTTTAGGACAGGAATTCTGATTCATTCCTTATGATTTTCACATATTGCCAGACAACCAGGAAGTAATGATCCACTGGATTTTTCTTTTGATGAATAAAATGGACAGTTTTCTAGCACAATAGCTTAGTTTTGGAAGAGCAGCCCAAAATGTACTACTAACCAAAATATTTTCTAATTTCCCTTGTGCTTTCTTCTGTGACTCATTGGTTATTTAGGAGTGTGTTAAGTTCCACATATTTTTGAATTCCTCCAAATCTTCCTGTTTTTCCTCTATATTTTCATTCCATTAGATCAGGAAACCTACTCTGTGGGGGGTTCAATCATTTAAAATTTATTGAGACTTATTTTATGGCCAAATGTATGGTGTCTCATGGAGAATTTTCTTATTTATATTGAGAAGAGTATATAGTCTGTTGTTAATGGTTGGAGTGTTCATAGATGTCTGTTAAGCCCATTTGGTCTGTCATGTTGTTCAAGTCTTCTGTTTGCTTGTTGATCTCTTGTGTAGTTGTTCTATTCTTAATTGAAAGTATGGTATCAAAGTCTCCAACAATTATTGTTGAATTTTCTATTTCTGCCTCAATTTTGACAGTTTTACTCCTGCATTTTGGGATTCTATTGTTAGGTGCCTAAATGTTTATAATTGTCATATCTTCTTCATGGATTTATTTTTTTATCATTGTGAAAAGTTTTTCTTTGCCTCTGAGAACAATTTGAATTAAAGTCCATTTGTCTGATATTAGGATAGCCACTCCAGAGATCTTTCGGTTAGTGCTATACTTTTCCCCATCCTTTTCTCATCCTTTTATGATCAAACTATTTGTGCCTTGGAGTCTAGAGTGTCTCTCTTGCAGACAGAATATAGTCACATCATATTTTTTGTCCATTTTGCCAATCTCTGTCTTTTAATTGGTACTCTCAGAGTCCTGAAGAAGAGAAAGCTCCTCCAGCTGGGGAAGATCAGGGGAGAACTCATGTAAAAGTAGGATTTTAGTGGGAGATTGAAGAATGAGGACAACTTTGTGGAAAAGATCAGACTTTAAAAGCTGTTTAGACATTTTTACTTTAATTACTTAAAAAGTAAACTTTGAAGGATGGGGGATGAAGGGTGAGGGGAAGCAGAGGTCTAAGCTAGAGTTAGAGTTTTTATGTAATAACCAATAGATTATTTCACTATAAAGATTTATGTTAAAGTACACAGGAGTAGTGGTACCTTTTGGAATTAGCTTCTCCAAATCAGCATTAGATTTAAATAATTTAAATGAAGATAAGTGTTATGGGCTAAACTGTGTCCTCTTCCCCTGCAAGTTCATATGCTAAAATCCTAACAACCGGAGCTTCAGCATATGACTGTATTTGGAGAAAAGACCATTAATTAGGTAATTAAGGTAAAGTGAATTCACATGGATGGATGCTAGTCAAATATGGCAGCTGTCCTTATAGGAAGAAATCAGTGCACAGACGTACACTTGCACAAGGGAAACGCTATGCAAGGACACAGAGAGAGGGAGGCCAGCTGCAAGCCCAGGAGAGAGTCCTCAGAAGAAGCCAAACTTACTGACTTTTTTTTTTTTTTAAGATTTTATTTATTTGACAGAGAGAGATCACAAGTAGGCAGAGAGGCAAGCAGAGAGAGAGAGAGAGGAGGAAGTAGGCTCCCTGCCAAGCAGAGAGCCCGATGCGGGACTCGATTCCAGGACCCTGAGATCATAACCTGAGCCGAAGGCAGAGACTTAAGCCACTGAGTCACCCAGGTGCCCCAAACTTACTGACTTCTAATCTTGGACTCGATCTTGGACTTCTGGCCTCCAAAAAAGTGAGAAAGTAAATTTCTGTTGTCTCAGCCACCCAGTCTGAGGTATTTTGTTATAGCAGCCCAAGCAAACTCATACAAAGGTATTACAGAGGCATAAAACACTAGAACTTAGCCCTGTGTTAAAGCTGGGCAACAGGTTCAGCCAGGCTGGGAAACAAGCATTTGCTTATTCCAAATCAATGTTTTCTTAAACAGTAGGAAGCTCAGGATTATCTTCCAAACAGTTCAAGTAAGTGTAGTAATATGTTCAACAGAAGAACCCTAGCCATATTCTGACAAACAGCTGCTAGGATTGCGGTCTGATTGAACTAGTTTGACTTTCTATCCCATTGTCTGGGCACACGCAGACACACTCAGAGATCTCCCTGGACGTCCGAGATAATGTATTCGCTGTGAGTGTCAAGATTGTTTTTATAATTGGATGTCATCTTTGTAACGGTCCATGTTCCTAGCTGCAAAGCAACTAGAATTCATAATACATGTGTAAGCAGAGGAAGGATTTATTGAAGGATATGAAGAAACTCACAGAACTGGGGAGAGGGCTAGAGGAAGGCGAGGGAAGCTCAGCTTCCAGAAGCAATACCCAAACCCTGCAGAGAGAATGGCCTGATGAGGAGACCATTAACTCTGGTGCTGCTGAGCACAAAGCACCTGAGATTTGATTTGCTTCTCCTGCTCCAGGTTCTTTCACCTGTTTTGAAGCCATTTCTGCAACAGGATCTTCTGGAAAGAGGTCTTTCCCAAGGGTCCCTGACTGGTGAATGCTTGAGTCACATGCTGTATTCTAGCTGCAAGGAAGGTGATTAACTTCAGCTCTAACTTCTACACTGGGAGACACAGACAGGTCAGCTAATAAAGGGAGGTCTTTTAAAAGTTGATAGGCTGGCGAGAATATGACAAGTATCCACTGCAGGCCTGGAGTGCTCCTTTCCTATTACTACATTATGTTTTCTTCAATGTCTAGGCCTCTAAGATGACACAATTCATGCTTGACAAATACCATGTGGTGATGAACAAGGCCAAGAGTCAAGTATTTGCAATTGGATTCTCACCAAAGTCTTATATAAGATTTCTTACAGTCAACACATGTAGAGCATTCATGGAATATTTAATAGTTTTTGCTAATAAATGAATAAATGTTGTCATGTGAAGTACTCTTTTTTCTTAATGACAACACCAAAAACTCTTAGAATCCAAATTGTTGGTTGTGCTTCTAGTTCCTCATTTTCACACCCCCTAATAGTGTCTACCTTTTACTGTGGCAACTTTGTTTCCCAACAGAAACAACGGGACACATGATTCTGACAAAGGATCATGGTCATTGTTTTTTGGGCACAAGCTGATAGATGATGCTCAAATATTAAAATGGCCATTTTGATGGTTGGTGAAGAAAAGAAAATATTTCAAGTCAGGACTCTTCCAGAAAAGTATGATATGGCCGTGGTACAATGGCTATAGCATCTGCTTCAAGGATAAGTTTTACAAACATTAGTTCATTCATTCATGCATTCAGTGTTCTATTTTAACAAACATTTCTTCTGCACCTACTATAGGCCAGACACTGAACTCGGCCCTTAGATTATGTTCCACAAAAGACTTTGCAGTTCAGAAGCATGAGAGATAGGTAAGCAAAATAATTTAATAAAAGTTAGAAGTTTTAGGGCAGAAATCTGTAAGTGTGCTTAACCACACACTACATTACAATTACACAACAAAAAGTAAATATAACTCTTCCTTTCTTAAGCACAGAGTCACGACAAAGAAGTCGTATATTAGTATCTTGTCCCCAGTGCAAAGCAGTTCTCCGTTGAGAGTGTCTTGAAATGTGATACATTTGCTCTCCTGTTTAAAGATTTAATTTCACTTTGCAAGCCATAAAACATCAATATACACATAGAGCCCATGAGATAGAAGATTTCACATAAATATAAAGGGAAGTAACATGACTACATTAGCTTGTGTACAGAATGGACTTATCATGAGAATCTCTTCACTTATTTCGCTTCTCATTCTCTCTCAAGCATCTAATCATTTGCAAGGAATTTCAAAACAAAACCACTGATACCTTAAAATCTTCTGGGAAATCTTTAAGACCCCTCTTCACAATTCCTCCTGAATTTCATTCCTTTGCCAAGGGAAGCAGGCATCACTTTTATATTTGATGGTGATTGATTGATTGATTGATTTTCTGTCTCCTGCCAAGCACTGTGCGTTCTTTTCTATCATTGGTTCCCAGGACCCAGAAGATGAGCATACATCTCACACTGAATGCACAGATAACAGAATAAATGAATGCCCCCCCTCCCCCATCAACCTGCAAAGCATGAAGAACAGTTCTCTGGTTGGCCTACAAGTACAGAAATTAGGCAGCCTTGGTTAGAATCTGCCTTTGCTACTTGTCAGCTTCTGGAGTTTGAGCAACTCCCAGCATCTTTCTTGGCCTCAGTAGTTAGATCTGTAAGATGGGAATAACTAACAGAACACATCTCACAAGCTTGCGGTGAGAATGAGGTGGGACAGTATGTGTAAAAGATATAGCACATACTCTGCAAACTGCCCGACCTGTGGCTGATCCTAAGTGGTGGAAAGAGTCATCACAATTGGACTTCTGGTGGATTATGGCATGATTTCCGGCAGCAGGCACCCTTGCATTTAGGGACACTGAACTTTCTGGGTGGAACATATTGGGCTCATGGATGCTACTTCCTTTGCCTCATATTCCTTCATAATATAGAATCCACACCTCTGCCTGCCCCAAATCGGAGCACATCTTTGGCCTTTGAGGAGGTAGCCTTTTTTCTTACTGCTGTAGCTCAAAATTCTTCTTCCTCTGCCTCTCCCTGCCCTGGAAGGGTACGTAATAAAAAAATGCCCCCACCTTAATTTGAAAGCCCAGCCTCCTAATTCACCCTGAAACATAGAAATCTGATAACCCGGTTTCATTAAATTAAGAGCCCAGTATCACTACACCACAAAGTTTGGGGAGTAGAGGAAGCGTGTGCTGCTCAGGTGGGCGGTTGAGGACTGGCAGAATTGGGCCCCCACCTCCACCTCAAACACAAACACACACGCAGTCTTAAAATAGCCAGGATTATTTTTTCTGTTTCTTCTCAGCTAGATGCTCCTTCTGAAATTGGACCAAGTGGAAAAATACAAAGCCCTTCAGATTTGTCCAATTTTGTAACATTATATTGGGATGAAGTGTGTGATGGCGGTGGGGGTAGTTTCATAATATAGTAAGTGGAACCTTTTAGCTTCAGTAAGTGAGTCTGACTCAGGAATGTAGGCGATTGTATCTCAAAAAAAATCAATATTAAGATGCACAATTGCTCCCCTGGTATCGAAAGAATTAGTTGATCTACATGCTAAATGACAAGCCTCTTGATAACAGGGATTATGCGACCTGCCTTTCCAGCCAGGGCTGCTGGGGACGGTCCCTTAGGTCCCTAAGGCAGAGATAATCTAATTACAACAACAAAGACCAGGTCCATTTGAGGAGGAGGCAACTGAGGGGGTGGTGGGGGGTCGGAAGGTGATGGTGGGTGTGCAGGACCCTGTTGGGTCTTGTGTTAGCAAGGAGGGGCTCATCTAGAACAAAAGCTTCTAGGTGGGGAATTGCTGGAGAGTGAGGCCCAGAGGGGAGGGAGCAGCTGCCGAAAGGGTGGACAGAGGTCACCTCTAAAACATGACTTAATCTCCACTTTGGCTCCACAAACACTGCCACGCTGGCTCCCAGACTCTGGCCAGACTTGACAGAAGGAGCAAGCAAGGCTCCAGACGTTCAGACCCTCCGAGGCCCTCCAGCTAGTCACAGGAGAGAGAGAAGGGCCTGGGAAACACACATGGGTCTCTGTGACCCAAGTCCTCTCCCTCCTCTGTGAATCTCCCACCACCCCGAGGTCAATAGGTTCCAAGAACGAGGCCCTCATGGCACATCCACATGCCCGTGACAAGAGAGAAAAATAAGGCCATGTGCTGCACTTTTCAGGGAAATAGGCCTCTTTCATTTAGAGGACTGGCCTCTCTTCTGAGTTTATGTCCTGCTCATGTCTTTGGCAGTAAATGATCCCTTTTTAAAAAGTTTTGACTTTCTGAATTAATGATCATAGTGGCTGGGAGGGTTTTTTTGCTTTGGCTTTTGTTTGTTTTCAGTGCTCTTACCTGGTATGATAAGTTTCCAGGGGTTCCAAAAATGTTTGTCTCTGAAATTTTGTCAGGCTTTGAAAAACAAAAATCTATGAGACTGTTTTGTTAAACAGACTTCTGAACAAGGGCTTATTGAAGTTTTATCCTCATAGTTTCTTTTATTTTATGGAGAATAATGAACTCAAATAATCTTTGTTCCTAGTTTCTATATCCTCCCCATCTTATTGCTCCCAAGGTGAAAAGGTGCCCTCAGTACCCTGGAATTCTAAGGCAATGAGACATTCATTAGGTCAGTAGGTTTTCTGAAAGCAGAAGGACCTTTTTATGTAATCAGGCCACTCAGAACTTCAGTGTGCCCCATAGCGTAGACTAAAGCTGACTATGGAGGAAGGTGGGCTTACAGTCCTGCCTTCTAGGCCTTTTTTTGAAGTTCCCTGCCCCTACCACCTGTAGAGAGCCTGAATCCCTCATTTGTCCCTGAGCCATGGGTGATGGGTGTGTGCAGACAGGTCCTCTGTCGGCCCGCCCATTTCTGGCCCAGTGCGAGAGGCCTTCCTTTTCTCTCCCTGGCTTTTCATGATATGGAGAGGGTCTACTGACCCATCACTTAAAAATAAGATTTTGAACCCTAAAAAGCTGAGTGTACGTGAGGCAAACCTTCCCAAGCCCAGGGCAGTGGAGATGCTAGGTGACTTAGTATGATTTGTTTGAGGGGACCTTCCTGCTTATCTAGGGAAACATAGGTTGTGTCCAGGAAAATAGCTCAAAGGTCTGTTGATACTGTCATTCAAAGTGGGAAATGAAGGAATGTTGCCGGGGCAGGTAGGGGGTGATGGAGAGGAAGGGGCTTCAATTATCTATGCGCCAGTTCTGTTGACAAACACTAATGGTCTAACCTGAAAAAAAATTAGAAAAATACACGAGGAGTCCTAAATAATGGTAAAAGATCCTGATTTTTTATTCTTCTTATCCCCAAGCTCTCACACACATATTCCTGAGTTTTTTTTAGAAATGGCCACTGTATAAATAATACCTCAATTTAGTACTGTTTTTATTCAAAATAATATGGTGGTAATTGTTGTATTTTATTTTTTGGTAAGAACAACTTGTGAGTTTGTGTTAAGGGGAAGAAATTACGAAGACTCTTGGATAAAAACCTGAAGCAAAAATTTTTAGGGATATTATCTATATCTGACTTCCTTGCTAAGTTCCGAGGACTGAATCCTAGAAGAAATGACAGTTAACATCTGCTTAGCTTGAGTAAAGACTGTGCTTGGAAGGCTTAACCATCTCTTTCCTTGACTTTTTGAAATGCCAAATAATTATTTCAAACTGATTTGCTTAGGCATGATTTGCTTAGGGTTTGGTTTTTAGAAAATGCTGCTTTTGTCTGAATGTCCCTGTGATTGAGTTTTGAAGGAAGTCATGGCTGAATGAATGAGAAGGGAAGAAGCAAAGGAGAGGGGATCCCCAAGTCCCACTTTTTATTTAACTGTAGTAAAATATACATGTACATTTAAAACAATATTGACCAGTCACCTTGATTCTAATGTCAATTATTGAAAACTTACATCTTCACTACTCTTGGGGTACCTAGTTGGGGAGAAAAGACTAGCACAAAGGAACTGACCCTGAGCAACAGTGTGATTACATGCTAAGCTGGGTGGTCTGTCACAGTGTGGTTGATACCTGTGTGGGCTCTGGTAGTCAGGAAGGCTCTGCAGAGAAATGGGTATCGTGATTTGATTTGATGAAAGGCAATAATCATGGACAGGAAAACACAAAAGAAGAAGGCAGAAGTAAGAAAGGCAGATGTGGTTCAGTGGGAAGGTTGAGCCAGAATCTGACCCCAGCAGAGGTCCTTTTTTGGGAGAGAGGAAAAATTAGGTTAGATGAGTAAAATGGGGGGCGCCTGGGTGGCTCAGTGGGTTAAGCCACTGCCTTCGGCTCAGGTCATGATCTCAGGGTCCTGGGATCGAGCCCCGCATCGGGCTCTCTGCTCAGCAAGGAGCCTGCTTCCTCCTCTCTCTCTGCCTGCCTCTCTGCCTGCTTGTGATCTCTCTCTGTAAAATAAATAAATAAAAATCTTTAAAAAAAAAAAAAAAAGATGAGTAAAATGGGGCCCAATTAGGGTGGGTCTTCACATTCAAGCCAGTGTCTTCTGGTATTTCTCCACTCTTTTGTCCCAAGAAAGACATCACTTATCATTCATGGTGCTCCAGGTCCTCCTCTGTATAGGTCTCTGGGCAGCCACTGACAATTGGTCAGCTTTGGTCCTCAAGATGAAATCTATTTTCTGTTCCCATCCCAGGCCTCTATCTTTAGACTTGATATTGGAAATGGGGAGTTACTGAGTGAAGAATAGATGAATGAAGAAGACAAGGGTCTCCAAACCCTGGTTACCATTGGCTTCAGCCTTTCTTAACCCAATTATGTTTTCAGCTGGAGCTAGGCATGAGAGGGGGAACACTGGGCTAGAAATCCAGTTCAGCCACTGGCTTCCCCAGTTTGTGCCTCATTTTCCTCATCTGTAAAATGACAGCACTGGAACGGGTCATGGAATAAGGTCTGTCCCAGCACTGACTTTTTAGAATCCTGTAGATGCCAACAGGAAGGCAGCCCACTGAGCCTTGCTTGGGCCTCCTCTGGGGGGGAGCTGGATAACAGTAAAGACCAGGCCAGTCATGGGGGGAAGAGGGAGCTGAGGTTCTGACTAACCCACACACTAAATGAATAGCTTCTGGATAACTGAGAGTCAATGTCATTAGACATTGTTTGTGTTAGATGATCCAAATGGTATAGAACGTGGCTTAGGCGCCTTGAGGTCTCTCAGTAGGAAGCCGATGAAAGGCCACATCTGGAAACAGATTTCTCTAAGGATCAAGGCTGGTGGAAAAAGTTTGTATATCATTGTTTGCTTCCCTCTGGAGCACCATGGCTGGTCCTCAGCTTCATGTGGCCACTTTGGCAGATGTCCCTATCCAAAGGGACTTCCTAACAAAGAAACCTTTCTTGCTAATGATTGGCCTCTGCTTCCCTGGTTGCCAGCTTCCCTGGCCTCTGAGGGATGCATTTGGTAGACAGGAGACACAGCAGGACATGGTCACAGGTCCTGCCCTTGCAAGAGGGCAGGAAACAGGGCATCCTTTGGGCACAGAATGGCATGCCCTGTAGCCATGGGGAAGGCTTAAGATCATTACCCCATTTGCCACCTCAGTATCAAGAGATCAATTCTTGGGAGTCAGCTTGCCAGAGGCTCAGGTTATACTTCCAGAATGCAGATAAGGCTGAGAGGCTTGGAGCCATAGTATTTGAATGTCTAGCTAGGCATTGTGCAGGCCTGGATTGGCTTAATTTATTAATCTGTTAGTATTCAGGCAGGAATATGGCAAGATTCTGTGCTTACTTCTTCAAATGTGCCTTTTCGCAAGCTCCCTACATGCCCATTCAGGGGCTAAGTATGTGAGGCCCCATCTGAAGAATTCAACATGGTAGGAATGATGTTTGTCTTTCAACTGGCTGGTTTTTAAAATGACTTTTTGACTTGATACTTAATAAAATGAACATCCTTCGACTACTTTCACTATTAAAATTCATCGTGGAAGCACATGGCTAGAGACAATAATGAGCAAAAACATGTATTCCTTGCTGACATTTTTGCATTTTAGGTCTGAGATGCCCAGGGGTCCCTGGCCAGAAATGAGGAGTGTGATTTAAAAGGAGCTGGCTTTGTTTCTCTCCCTCTCTTGAGCTGTGTTTTGTTGCAGCCATTCATCTAACCGTTAATCCATTTGTCTTTCCTTCTGTCCATCTCTCTGTCCATCCACCCATCCATCCATTCATGTACCCATCCATCCATTTACTCATTCAGTTGTTTAACAAATATTGCCTGGGCCTCCTCTGTGCTTAGCACCAAGTTGAGCATGGTGAACACAAAAGACCCAACCTCCACCTCCACCTCCACAAGCGCTGAGCTGGAGGGGGCCTTTGTCTCGGGGGAAGCCATGTTGGTGGACACTCTTGAAGGGGCTGGGTTACAAGCTCAGCTTGTTCTCTGTAGGCAGGATGGACTCTGCCTGCATGCACACTGCTTGCTGCACAGGGTCTCTGACCTTTTGAAAACAAAGGGAAATTTTCTCGTGGCCATGGAGCTTTTGAGTCTATCTTCAGGATTTGTGTATCTAAGTTGGGGCAGAGAAGAATGACTCTGCTGTCTTCCAGTGGGGTGGGGAGAGGCATTGGTTCGGAGCTGTCCAGCTAGACATTCACTCCGGCCACCCCAAGCCCAAGCTTCTCCTCTTTTCCTCATTTGCAGATGGTAATATTTACTCTTCCATGTCGTTATTGTGAGGATTGTGGGAGATAAAGTGCACCAGCTACTTAGCACAGGGCCTGCCATCCTATAAGCCCCCAACAAACAGCAGCTTTCATTCTTATTTAACCTAAAAGTGAGTGGGGACAGAGTTCTTTTGTTTCCATGAGGGTTGCTGGTGGTGGTCAGTAACTAAGATTTGGACTTATGCATTTTACATTTCTTAGCAAAATTGGGTTCCCTTACCATGCTTTCACATAATAACAAGCCACCAAGGGAGGGTTTTCAGCAAAGTAATGATTATCTTTCACATAGTAACTTATAGACAGGACACAATTATTCTCTAACAGATGTTAGCACTGTGTGTGTGTGTGTGTGTGTGTGTGTGTGTGTGTGTGTGTATTTCTGGGTATAAATATGACTCAGTTCCCCTTAAAATTTTACCCAAAATACCACCAAATTATATCTGTGAAGTCGAAAGTAGTATAGGTTCTGAGCACAAGGAGGGGGAAAATGTAAGGAAGGAATAGAAGAGTTTTCTCCTTGTAGACCCATGAACTGCACAGCTCTGGAAGAGAACAGGGAGGGTGTGCTTGGAAGCAGAGGAGAACCAGCGGCTGTGTCCACCATGCAGAGAAGACGCAGGTGTGGCCTGCTTGGGACAGAGTGGTTTATGCTGCTCCTGGGCCTAGTTGTCATCTGCCTGGGCTAGCATCTCCCCCGAGGCAGACACTCCACCCCACAGGCCAGAAGTCAGCACATGGAGGTCCCTCCTCACCTGCACAAATTTCAGGGACAATATGCGATGGTCTTCATTTTGTGAGAAGCTCCAAAGCCCCTAGAGGGGCTGGAAAGTGAGCCTGTGTGTGGCTTCCCATGGGTCCCCAACTGGGCAATGCCCTGAGCCAGCCTTCTCCGACCACCTCAGCCATGGCCTCCTTGATTGCTTCTTCCTCCTTTTTTCCTTGTTTTCCTACTAGTCCTCAAAACACTTGAGAGTAGTTACAGTTTACTCTTCCCACAGTGTAACTTTATTACTTTTCCATTGTTACTGTAACAAATTGCCACAAAGTTAGTGGGTTAAAACAACACACATGTATTATATAGTTTCCATGGGTCAAAAGTCTGAACATGGCTTAGTTGGGCCTTCTGCTCAGGGTCTTGCAACTCAGCAGTCAAGGTGTTGACTGAGATGTGTTCTCATCTGAAGGCTTGAATAGGAAAGAATCCACTTCCAGGCTCATTCAGGATGTTGGGCAGAACTCATTTCCTTGCAACTATGGGACTGAGGGGCCTGGCTTCTTATTGGCTATCAGAGTAAGGCCATTCTCAACTCCTAGAGGCTGCCTGCAATCCCTTCACATGGCCACTGACTTCATCAAACCAGCAAGGAGAATCTCCAGCCAGTAGACTCCATTAGCAAGACAGTCTTTTATAATATAACATAGTCATGGGAGTGACAGTCATCACCTCTGCCATATTCTGTTGGTTAGAAGCAAGTCGCAGGTCCTGCCCACACCCAAAGGGAAGAGATAATATAGGTGTGGACAGTAGGGGTTGAAGGTCATGGAAACCACCTTAAAGTGTGTCCACCACTGTGGACCCCATGTTTTAATGGCAAGAGCAGTTGTCAGCTCTTAGCTGCTGCCGTAAACCTAGTCCTTTCTAAATGGACTCCTTACCTATTCCTGGCCTCTCTTCCTCAGGACCTGGTTTTTAGCCTCACTTTTCATATCTTGTCCTCCAGCCATCCTTCCAGCACTGTCTCCATTCTGCTCACCTGCACACAAGACCTCTGACATAAACTTCAGGTCTCCCTTTCTCCCTCAGTCCTGAAGTTACCTCCAAGTCCTATCACTATCAGCTCCTAATTGTCTCTCCAGTAAATCATCTCTCCTTCTTTTCCGAGGCCAGCATAGTTTAACTGTTCCTTATCTATCATTAGAACTAGTATGGTAACCCTAGCCAACTTCTCCTCCTCCCTGTTATCCCCTCAAATGCATTCTCATGTCCCCACCATCGTCTCCCTCCCACACTCTGCCTTCTAGCAAATCCAAAACATTGTTTTTTTTCTACACCAGGCTTTGCTCCCCTTCCTCTATTCCTCCATAATGCTCTTCTTGACCCAATCCCTGCCATTTTACCTGTGTAGAAAACTACTCATCTTTCAAAATCTAGCCAGGATCCAGAAAGCTTTTCCTGACTGCAGACAGAATAATTTACTCCCCTAACTCTGTCTTTTGATTGAATTCTGCTTATTTTTTGCTTGTGTTTTTATTTTGGTTTTGTTTTATATTCATACACCCAAATGCGCCGCACCTTGCATTTTTGACGTGTTGACTTCTCTGTGCTATGATGTTTCATAGCGTCAGGCACAGCAATCTGATACATAATAATCAATAGATATTATTATTACTATAAGTATTGTTGAGCAGAACTAGTACTTTCAATTTATTCAGCCAGGCAAATTGGGAAATTTGTCAAATACCACATACTATAGTGACTTTTAAATTTGGTTTTAGACTTTTAACCTTCAGCATTTTGGAACTCAGTTATCTATTTAATGCAGTGTTTTTTCTACATTCTCTCCCCTAATCTTTCCTCAGCTAGTTTTCAATGATCAATTATGATTTTTAATTATTATGCTATATTATCAATTCAATGTGATATAATTAATTATTATAGTATATATTATTATTTTCAATTATTATTCATTCTCTTCCATAGAGCTCAATGGGAATGAAGAAACCAGCTACATGTTTTTCAGTCAGGAGCTTGTATTGTTTTTTTTTTCCAAGCGCTATCTCAAGCCTGTGACCACAGAAAGCATTCCACAATAAAAAACACACTTTTCAAGCAACCATTCAGAGATTTCTAAGTCCTGACATTTTTCTTCCCTTCCCCAAACAAGTGGATCCTCCCAGAGGGAAGAGTGTCTTCACCTCATCGGCTCTCCTATGATGTCATCAACTCCTGCTTCCTTGCAGCCGCAGGGCATTGTGGCCTGAAAGCACCGCCAAAGCAGGAACTGCCTGGCTCCAAGGTAAGGACCGGCATCCACGAAGGTAGAGAGAGGGTACCTGAGAGGGTGGGGAAGTCACCCCCTGAGCATGGCAGCCTGGCTCAGGGTGGGTTCTGGAGCCTGGCTCTTCCCCTCAAATCCTAGCTCCATTATTTACACTCACGTGACCAGGAGCCAGTGCTCAGCTCCTTGTGCCTCTCTTTCCTCCTCTGAAAGATGGGGCTGATACTAACCATCGTCATATGGTCATTGTGAGAGTGTAACATGATGCACGATGCACAGAAAACACAGGATGGAGTCCTTCACATCCCGACATTATAAGCATTCAACAAACGTTTGCTACTATCACTACCTAAGAACTTAATTTCCACTTTTAAAAAAAAAAAATATTTTTATTTTTTATTTTTTATAAACATATAATATATTTTTATCCCCAGGGGTACAGGTCTGTGAATCCTCAGGTTTACACACTTCACAGCACTCACCATAGCACATACCCTCCCCAATGTCCATAACCCCACCCCCTTCTCCCAACCCCCCTCCCCCAGCAACCCTCAGTTTGTTTTGTGAGATTAAGAGTCACTTATGGTTTGTCTACCTCCCATTCCATTTATTCTTCTTCTACTCCCTTAACCCCCCATGTTGCATCTCCTCTCCCTCATATCAGGGAGATTATATGATAGCTGTCTTTCTCCGATTGACTTATTCTGCTAAGCATGATACCCTCTAGTTCCATCCACGTCGTCGCAAATGGCAAGATTTCATTTCTTTTGATGGCTGCATAGTATTCCATTGTGTATATATACCACATCTTCTTTATCCATTCATCTGTTGATGGACATCTAGATTCTTTCCATAGTTTGGCTATTGAATTTCCACTTTTTTTTAAAGGACATCAAATGAGGTTTTCATGCTTGCTGGAATTGGCTCTCCTCAGTTTCAAGACATGAATTTTTAGAAAGGGATCAAGACGAGGAAAAGATTCAGCTGGTCTAATATGGCTTTTTCTAGAGAAAAAAGTTGCTAATTCTGCTTTATTTTTCTGTCTTTCATCTGCATCGTTTTTCTTTTCTAAAAGAATGGGCAGTATCTCCTGCTTCTGCTATTTCTTTAAAACAAAACAAAAAAACCCTCACTCTCCCAGAATCCTAAATGTTTTTCTAAATTAAAAGATCCTTTCTACCCTCTCATGCTGGATTATTTCTTGATCTCGACCAGTCTCTTCGAGCACAGACTAAATCCTTCCATCTGCTGTAGAGGTTTGATGCTTGTTTTGACCTTATTCTTCCCTGGACAGCATTAGGGAGGTCTGGATTGGTTGATTTGGGTTTCTCCTTCCATAAGGGATCTTGTGGGGACGGCTGTGGGAGAGGTCAATGTTGTGGACGTGTGTTCGCGTCTGAGCTGAGGTGTGGGGATGAGGACACCCGGACAGTATATTGTGTGGCAGGAGGAAGCAGGGAGGAAGATGAAAGGACACACCAAGAAAAGAATCCCTTAGGGCTACAGCCAGGAAGCAGCGCTGACAAGTGCTTGATTGAGTGCATTGGGCCATGTCGGACCCTCTCCACGCACCTCCTGTTCCCAGGAGGAAGCAGCTGGGGGAAGGGGCCTAATTCTCATGGAGGACCTGATCCACCAACTGTGTGCCTGGTGCAGGATAGGGCACATTCGTGGATTTCATCTCCCTCCTCAACCCTGACAAGTTCATGGTATTATCCTTACTTCGCAGATGAGGAAGTTGTGACTCTTCAAAAATTGCACGACTATTAAGGGCCAGAAATGGGTTCAAACACAGGTCAGACAGCAGAGGCTTTTTCCAGTATGATAGAGTTCTTGTAGCTGAAATAAAATGTTTAAAGCTCATGTACCATTCGATGCAAGAGACACTCAAACCTGGGAACATGTATACACGGTGATCCTCTTTCTGGAAGCCTTGGGACTGTCACTCTCACCGCCCACCAAGATTACTTCCTGAGTACTAGGTAGTTGCTAAAGGAATTTAAAAAGATCTGTTAGACAACTTTTCCAAGGAAATGCCGACCAACTAAAATGATTCAGGGTAAGGGTAAGCAGATGGCAAAAGAGACCACCAAAGAGCCGAGAAGCCTGGGGAAATCTGGAAGGATTCTGACAAGTATGAGAAGGGGAAGGGGGACAGACTCAGGTTTAGGAAGCCACAGGCAGTACCAACACCTGTCACGGAGGTATAATTGTTTATGCTTCTGACCTTTTCATTTAAAGTCAGACACTCTTAAGATGTTGAATGGAAAACAACTGCTCTGCGAAAAAGGTAGAGAACATTCTTTGGTAAGTTTTCTTTATTCTTCACTTTCAAATAGTGAAAGGAAGAAATGGGGGGACAACCTAGCTTCACCTCTCATGGTGTGTTCTGCTTGATCATGAAGCGGGGGGCCTAGTAGATGATGTGAAAGAGGGCATGTGGAAACATGCCCCCTGCATGAGCTGTGCATGGATCCCACAGTGGCTTCTGGGGTGAAGGGATCCCTCAATTGTCAGCAGAGAACAGAGAGCCTAGAAGCTCAGAATTTCCAGAAAAATCTCTCATGATGTGAGAGCCTAATGCATTGGCTTTAGCAACAGGCTAAGTTTAGATGACCTCTATTTTTTGTGGCAGCTTTGAATCATGCAGATATTTCTATTTATATTGGAGTCTATTTTTAGAATGACCAAAATGACCAAAGACAGTGCATGTCCATCATGTCCAAGAAGCTAAAAGCTTGTAGAAGTGTTGATATTTCTGCTCTCAAACTCACAACTGAGTTACTTAGCTGCTTTATTCAGGGCTCTTAGCAAAATGAAAGGGTGTTAAAAAGAATCCATCGGTGAGTCCCAGGACAAAGTTTTATCAGCAGACACAATTTTGAAGTACTAACTGTCCACAAGTCAGATGACAATCATAAGTTCAACTTCGATGGGATTGTTAAAGGATGTGTCAACAGAGACACAATCTATGCTATAATCAACTCGAGTCAACTAATGAACTACAACATTCATGCCTTCATTCGGCAGGTAATTTGTTGCAATATTTTAAAATATTTAAAAATTTGAAAGTCCTCATCATACCTCCTCCCAAATTACAGAAGCACGGACACCCAGCGTAAATTGTTGCGTTGAATTTTAAATAGATCTTCAGTGGAATTTATTGGAAAACCAGGATAACTTCATGGCCAATGTTTTGTCACCATATTACCAGCACCTAACACATATTGGCAATTCAATAAATGTGTCAAATTAAATTGAGTCTTTTTCAACCTAAGCAGGATTCATTGTGTGTTTGAATGTATGTGCACAAAAGGCCTGCAAATACAGCCAGGAATTAACCACTTCTCAACTTTGTGTCAATGCCTTAAAAAGCTGCATTTAATTTCCAGTTAGGACTGTGAGAGAGGCGAAGCAATCTGACTAATGAGACAGGGAATCACAGCTTTTCTTTGCTTGACCAATGGATGTGACTTGGATTGAATTATCTCTGCTGAATTCGTCTGTGACCTGCACAGACCGGAGTCTTGCTCTCCTGGAGGACTGGCTGGTGTGGAAAGAATTAATAGGGAGAACATAAAATATCTGGCCTCAAACACATTTCTTAAAATATGATGGTGTTGATAGCCCTTTTTGTTACGTTTTGGCCCTGTATCTTCTCTTTATGCTTTTTTATGTTTTGAGGGCAGAAATGGCCAAGTGATGATGACTCTTCACCAAAACGGAGATTTTGCTGGCATTACACATATAGATTGCATGGTGAGCACTTCCATCAGATTCCAAATAATGTACATTAAGAGGTTTGTTGTCAAGTTTCCAGAGGGAGGTTGGAGATGGCAGGAAGCTCATCTGTTTTAATTTGATTGATTAGCGACCTACATTCTAAATGACATACCTCTAAAAACAGAGGAAATTACACCTCTTGGGTTATATATTACCAAGAAAACAACGATGTTAGAAAGATATGAAGTTATAAATTAATTAACCATACTAATTGAGTCGTTACTGTGTTCAGCCCGTCACTGAGCATCTTATACATCAGACCCTCACGACCACTTTCTGGGGCAGGCATTGCTCTGGTTATCTGTTGCTGTCCAACAAGTTATCCCACAGTCAGTGCCTTAAAAGAACCTTCCACCCCTTACTTTTTTGTCCTTTTGCTTAAGGCCCCTTCAAAATGAGTTTCCATTGATCCACAACTGCAGATATCGTGGGTGTGGATAAGAACACACCACAGAGGGGAAGGAGCTAAAACAATTAGTTGTGGTGTTGAAAACTAGCAGAGAAATGAGTGCTGGAGTCAGGGAGGAGGGGTCTGGGACGACTCCCCTGCAAATGCAAAACCAAGTGCTGAAGAAAGAGGGATGTTTGGCTGTCAAGAGAGAACAGGGCTCCAGATAGAGAAAGAGAATGTGCAAAGGGACAGAGAAGTAAGGAGCAGAGATTTGGGAGTACCTTCTGAGAGGGGGTGAAGACAGAGCGAGTTCTCAGAATGGATGGGAGTTGAGGCATGGGGGTGCCCTTGGCCTTAGTATCTGTGTCTGTAAAGTAATGATAACACTTGCCTTTTTGGTTTGTTTTAAAATGAGGATGAGAGATAACGTCTTTGAGGCCCCTGGCATCTAATAAATACAGAAAAAAAAAAAAAAGCCCCCCAAAACCGACAACCAACTGACAGTCTTGCTATCCTGTGAAAGGGGCAGAAGAATACAGCAAGAATTGTGGAGTCAGTTAGAGGAAGCCCTCTCCCTGGACTTACTCCTCTAAGTCCGGATCCCATATTTGCAGACCCTGTTCCGTTAATAATTCCTGAAAGCAATAATGGGAATCCATTACGGATGCCCACTATGGGAATCCAAGTGGAAATCATGCATTTGCTTAGGATATTCATGCAGGCTTACTCAACTATTTCAAATGGGAGATTTCCTGCTCTTAAAAGGGGACAGAAACAGCGCGGGGGACAACGTGAGGGGCATCACACATGATTTGCATTATGGGAAGGTCACTTCCACTTCTGCTTCTTTGCTCCTTCGGTGAATAGCAAGGCTGCTGTATGTAGAAGTGTGGTGGGGAGGGGAAGGCAGGGCCACAAGGGATGTGGGACTGGGTGGCTGCCACAGCTTCAGATGAACGGAAAACCATGGTGGTAGAATTCTGGGTTGGTTTAGAGTTAGGAATAGACACTAGGAAAAGACATAATGTATCTTTTTTTTTTTTTTTAGTCTGTTTCTTTCCGTTAAATCGGTATGAATTTTCCTTGAGTCTGTAGAAATATCCTGAAATGAATCCCATCGGCCTCTCTTGCTTGTTGGTGTTGGAGAGCATTTTCTGTCCTCCCGGGGGCCTGTGGGTGTTTCGCTGGGAATGCTGGGAGAAACTCTGACTGTGCTAGCTCGCTGCCGTTTCACTCCCCAGACTCTTGAAGCCCCCTTCACTCCTCTTGAATCTCTTCGCTGAGTGATTTCCAGAGTAGATGTGCTGTGGAATCAACCCGGGAGGATGACCGCACAGCTCGGAGCTCAAGCCAGAGCTGGCAGTCGGCTCCCAATTGTGACCCTATCCACTTTACCCTCAAGAAGCCAAAACCTTTGACCCAAGGAGGGGACCACCTATGGGCTGTGGCCATTCCTAGGCAATCCTTTTTTGTGCATGGCATTCGAGACCCCCACATGCTTCTGGCCTCCTGCTGTGAGGACTAATCATGGATAGCAGGGGAGCATGGGCCGTGATGGATAGGATAGGTGGCTAAGGGTCAATGGGGCTTTCCATTCCAAATGTATCTTTGTTTTCCCTGAGACTAAAAGGATAAAAGCCCTTCAGGTAAACACTAAAATACTTACTATCCAATTCATGTTCTTTTGACTTCCTTCATGCATAGAAAAAGATACTTCTTTTCTTTCTCTCTCCCCTTTTCCCTACCCTCATTGTATTCTTTCCCTGCCCCCCTCCTCTCCTTCTCTCTCTCTCTCTCTCATTCTCTTCTGTTTTGTTACCTGATTTCTCCCCTCTTAAAGAAAAAAGATAACTTTGGAGAAGAGCTAAAGAATTCCCCCCCCCCTTTTGTCCCCCCCCCCCCCCCCACCCCACTCTCTTAGCTCCTTGACCTGGACTCCATTCATCTGGGCACCATTTGCAGCTGAGAGAAAACGTGAAGTAATCCTCAGATACTTAAACTTGATCCACCTGTAGGAACGGCCCCCTTGTGAAGAGGCCTGAAGAGATCTGGCCAACAGATAGGGACCCCGCCAGGCTTCAAGTCTGTACAAGCACACGGCGCCCCAAGTGGCTTCTCCCTGGGAACCAAGAGGGCTGGCGAATGGAAGCAAAGCCCCATCCTCTTCTGCCTCCTTTTGAAAACAGTCCAAATCTCAACAGGTAAGTGAAACTGGGTAGTTTCAGTTCCTCGTTACACACCTTTGGCATTGGCCCCTGCACACTGGCTTGCTGCTTTCACACAGGATCTTGGCCAGCCCTTCCAATTTTGTTTTGACATGGACTCTGCTGTTCTGTGTCTGTGGCTGCTCAGCTACAAACGAGTGGGGTTTGAGAGGGTAAACCATGCAATTCACCCCTGCGCTCCCTTCCTGGGTCCCAGTTCAGAGCCTCCCGTCCCCTCCTCCTGGCCTGGTTCTTGAGTTTGTAAAAGTGGTCCTGTCACCTGCCACCATGTGTTCACAGACAGGGCGCTGGAACCACTCTAGGCCCCCGCTGGAGTCTCTGGGTCAGGCACCCAATACCACGGAACCAGAGAAATGGTGATGAGCCCAGCCCAAGGGAGAGTCAAGGTGGCCAGGAGACCTGGCTGGGCCATGTCATCTGCACAGGGCACCTTGCCCAGGGGCTACCTGGAGGGAGGCTGAGAGGCACCCACAGAGCATTCTGCCTAAGGTGGGACCTGCTTGGAGGGGACCTTCCTCTAACCAGGGTGCAGGGGATAGCTATGGACGAGAAACTGCCAACTTCCAGATTATATGGAAATCTTGAATTTTTCAAGTCCAGAGCTAGTTCTTTTTGGCAGAAGGTGTGGCCAGAGGGTAAAAACAGATCCTGGACTTTAAGGAAAGCTGGGAAGGCCTAGAGAAAATCAAGCCGAGAGTATAACGGGGACACAAAGTAGTGATTCTCAAAAGAGGTAGACTATGAGCAAGCAGCACTTGCTTATGCCTTTTGGAAGGGCTTGAAAGGCAATGTCAAAGTCCTGGTGAAATAGGAGAAACAGCTCTCCCTTGACAGCACAGATGAAACAGGGGGAGTGTTCTTGTATAAAAAGATCTGGGTGAGCCCCTGGGTTGCTGCCTGTTTGAATACTGGAGTCAGTTCTGCTGTGGCGCTTGGATTTGAAGGCATGAACCTGTTCCCATGCAACTGAAATACCAGGGCACAATTTGAGCATCACGTTTTGTCCACAAGCAACACTAGGCAAAGCAGAAAACTGCCCCCACCTGAAATGTGCTGTGTAGGGACACACAGTCAAACACGTGCACACATCTCAGACCCGGCTGCCCTCTACGTGTTATGAAACACACACCTTCTGCCACTTCACACTAACCTTTACAAGCTGCAACCCTTCTGAGAGCAGATGGCAAGTCCCCTTCAAAGAAATGCATCGTGTTTATTATGGTATTTCTATATCAAGGCCCCTGTGATGAGTGCAGCCGGGTTCTACGCTGAGCTCTGATGTGATCACAGATAAGGCAAGACCCTGCGGGGGCAGCTCACAAGGTCATGGAGGTAGCTCCGAGTTTAGGAATCAAAGAATACTATAGCTACACATTTAAAATACCTCTGATGTGAAAACTCACCCAGGAAGACTTGACCTTGCCTTAGTAAGACGGTTAGCAGCAGGTTCTGGATTTGTGACTCTTTTTTTTTAAAAGATTTTATTTATTTATTTGTCAGAGAGATAGAGTACAGGCAGGCAGAGTGGCAGGCAGAGGCAGAGGGAGAAGCAGGCTCCCTGCGGAGCAAGGAGTGCAATGTGGGACTCGATTCCAGGACGCTGGGATCATGACCTGAGCTGAAGGCAGCCGCTTAACCGACTGAGCCACCCAGGCACCCCTGGCTTTGTGACTCTTTACTGAGCACCAGGCCAGGCATCCCAGGAGGCACGTGACACACATCATTGCTGATCTTCCCAAAACCCCTGAAAGACAGACCTCAGCACACCCATTTAAAGTCAGCAGACTGAGGTTCCCAGGGACAAAGTGATGGAACCAGCCCAGACCATGTGGTAACTAAGCCGAGGAGGCGGGAGTCGGACTCCTCCCCTCCCCCCAAGCCCACGTGTCTCCCCCTGAGAAGACTTGGTTTGGGCCAGCTGTTTTTTGTCTTCATGGGGTTGCTACCAGCTTATGAATACACCCTCCCTACTCTAGAGCCACTCCCAGCATCCGATGCCTCAGGCTGGTGCCCTTGGGGCCCTTTCCTCCTCTCCCTAACCTCTGGGTGTTTCTTCCAGTCTGCCCAAACTAAGTTTCCTCCTCTTTAAGACCCATATGCTGGCCTACCTATGGGAGGAAAGTGTAAAGCTCAAATGAGAACCCAGTGCTGCTTGCACACTGTGACCTCTTCTAGGTAAGTTAAAGAGAATAAACAAAACCCGCTTCCTGAGCATGGCGCCACAGGCCAGCAAATGGGGAAGGGCCCATCCTTCTCCACGCACAAGTGCGCACACACCAAGCTGAGTGCCTCCCTGGCAATTTGAACTTTCTTTCTCTCAGAGTCATCCTCGATGCTTATTTAAGTCTGACCTTGCCCACGTGAATGTTGGGGAGAGGAGGACGTGTATAAACTCAGCACTCTGAAGAGAAATAAAGTCGGGTAAGGAGGCAGAGGGTAACAGAGGTGTTGGTTCATGCTGGGTGGCCCAGGAAGGAAGACCTTGATGAAGAGGGGCCGCCTGGGCTGAGACGCCATGATGTGAAGGCAGCAGCCGTGTGCCATGTTGATTTCTTGGGGAGAGTGTTGGGCAGGGGAAGAGCAAGTTCTGGGTGTTGGAAGGTTCAACAAGATGGTGCATACAAAACTTGACATGCAGCAAGCTCTTGATAACAGGAAATTTTCTAAACTAGAAATCTAGCCCAACACAGAACAATGATATATTTTTGAAAAAAAAAATTTATGTGTGGGGTCCATTGAAGTGGAATAGATGCATTTCTCTTATTATGTCCTCTTCAGATGGCATGTCTATGTATCTATGTGGTTGGCTCAGTGTCATGATTTCATTCCTGTCTCTGGACTGCTGCTGAGTTTACCTAGTTCTTCTAGAAAACATACCTGCTATTCTTCAGGTATGTTCAGAACATCTTTGAAACGTTTGGGGCCACCTTTAGTCTTGGCCTTCAACCCTAGGCTAAGAGAGTAATGTTGTCAACCAAAGTTCCCTACTTGAAGATGATGCATATATTTAATTTTCATCCCAGCCTATCCACTGGTTCTCTGCAGCCATTCTATTGCGAGTCACAAATTGAATTTATATGGATCACAGAAAGCCTTTTAGAGAGAGCAGTGGGCAGACTTGTGGGCAGGGAAGGGAGGGTTGGCCTGTGATGAGTCTGACTTTGAATCTACCGTCTCCACTCACTCTCTCCCTTCTCTTCACCTCCCATTCTATGAGTGTAAGAGATAAAATGGAAGGGATTCTCTCTGTAGTGGGGATTCCAAGAAGCGGGATGAATAGCCAAGGACCTAAAGTCAGAGAATCAAAAGGACATAACCCTTTGCTTTGGGTTGTCATAGGCAACAGGTAATGAAAAAGGACCAGAAACCTCTACACCTCTCTCTTCTCTCCCCACCAACGCACATGTGTGAGGAAATCACATTGGTTTACTCCCTCACGAAGTCAGACCAAGTGTTTCATTGTGACTGCTGGGGGTGCTGCTGAGAACCGTGGAAAGGCTGCTGGGCAGAAGAGTGAGGCCTTGAGCTGAGAACCCCCCGGGGAGGATAGTACATTGCCTCCCCCAACCCCAAGTACTGGAGAGTAGAACTCCCTTGGGAGATGTTAACAGCCATGACCCAGCCTAGCAAGGTGGATGTTTTATTTCGTTAGATTGCTCCCCAAAGGGAAATTCTGGTGCCTGGGGCAAGACAACATTTGTCATTTTGACACCTTTCCATTGCTTGTCAAATCTGAACAGCCCTCCTGGGTTTTCACATGTCCTCCCACTTCTAGGTAGCCTTGCCTCTGGTGGGAGTCTCTTGGCTAGAAGTTGTTAGGAAGTATTGTCCAAGCAGCTCAGGTCTAGTTTCTGGAAAATGTTTGTTATTGCATTAGGGAGCATAATGAGAGGAACACAGACAGTGTCATCTGTAGGAATTTAAATCTCAGCTCCCCACCCTTCATCTGTTTGGGCCTCAGTTTACCAGTTCCATACTGGAGTATAAGACGGAGAACATCATAGCGGGCCCTTAGCATTGTCCTGAGGATCGAAGCCCAAGTTGGAGTTCTGCACATGGATCACTGTCAGTCTTCTTGAGATTCCAGTTTCTTTGCAGGTCCAGGTTCTCTGCTTGTCTGTTTCAACAGATGGAAACACTTGTTGAAAGAAGGCTGCAAGGCCAAGGTGCTACGTAGGAAAACAGCCCCTTCCATCTCAGGAGGCAGTGAGCCTTGCTCCAAAGGAGTGTGTGGCAAGGGCCCCAAGCATATGGTTTGTGGCTTCCCAGTGGATCCTGGGATTTAGGATTTAGCCATAAGACACAAAACAAAACAAAAAGGACAATATTTGGGACATATTCGAAATCCAAATTTAACTGGGCATCTTGTGTTTAATTTAGTGGCTCGAATCCCAGAGGCGCTGATACAGCTCACATTTGGTCTTTTGTGGTCTGTACATTGGTGTTTGTCTTCTTCATCCTAAACAAGAGCAATAAAAATCCATTCTGGAAGAAATTCATATCACAGCATGTCTTGGTGCCAGGTCCGGCCTTGTTCCTCCCCAGCTTCGGGCTCACGGGCACAGTACCCAGCCTCTCTGAATCCCAGTCTCCTTATTTAAACTCCCGGCCTGCCTACTGAGCAGAGTTGTTGGGGCAGCAAACAAGATGTAAGGCCTGATCCTTTATATCATGTGGGCTGAGGCGTTCATTGGGCATGAGCACACAAGTTTTCTTCCATTTGTGGAGAGCTAGGACATGTGAGGCACAAGTGGAAAATTTGCAAAGTCAAGACAGATCATAAGGATGAATTCTAACCCAAATAGCAAGGCTGTCACAGGAAGGTTAATTAGACTGGTCCAACGTAAAGCTTCCTTTTATGACACTATGGTGGTTGTCATCGCGTTTAGGACAGCGTCTAGCACACGGTAGGATCCCCACAACGTAATTGTTGAACGGATGAATGAATACACGAGTAAGGGATGTCACTCCCCTGTTGCCTTCTCAGTGCTTGTGAAGTCATTTAGAATTATATCTGTCTTGCCAGGAGTTTTCTGGCGTAAGAACTGAACTCAAAGATGGCTCACTCTATCAGCTCACTCTGGTTTGTCGTGCTTCCCACCTGGCTTGTCCCCAGGCGGTTCTCTTGGTGGCCCCTGGGACACAAGTCCTCAGACTGTGCAAGTCAGACCACGCTGATGAGCCAAAGCAAGTTTTGGCATCCCGCCCACCCACGCCTTTTCTCCCTCTGTTGATGCCCCCCTCCATATCTTTCCCCTGGCCTGCGATGTGGCTCCAGTAAGAGGACACAAGAGCACTTAGAAAATTATAAAACTTTTAAGGAAAGCCCATTCTTAGTTCTCATTTTCAGGTTACCCACAGACTAAATGAGCCTTCCAGAGTGAGCGTTGCGGGGAGGGGCAATGGTCCCCTCTTCCTTTTCTCCTCCAGCTAATAAAGGGACCATATATCCCTTTACTCTCCTCTTGCCCCCTGAAAAGTTATTCAATCTCATCTCCTGCCTCACATTTCCTGACTTCCTTGAACATGTTTTTCTGATTTCTTTGTCATCCTCCCTGGGAACAAGTCCTTTCTACAGTTTCTCAGCCACTTCGGTGGGTGTCTTCATTCCCAGAAAGCCCGGGGTTTACTCACTGGACTGCTTCCACCCCTTACCTCTTTTTTTGGTGAGTGATAACAATGCAAGAGCTTTGGGGAATTTTTTTCCTGCAAGAACACCTGGCGGTCTCTGGGCCCCTATTTGACCCTGATCTCCTTTCTGTGCAGGCTTTTCAATGAATCCCTTAAGCCTGTTGAAATCCCCTTTCTTTAAATCCATTTTCTTAATTTGACCACTTTTCCTTCTTTCCTGATAGCTCTAACCCTGACCAGCCGAGCATGCTGGTCCCAAGGCACACTTCTGCTTTAAGGTTCTATCTTCCAAACCCCTACCCCCTGCATGAAAACCCTCAAATTAGAAGAAACACAAGGCTTTCCTTTCCACAAGCCTGAGAATGGCTTCACCCTGGCTGCTTTTTAAGGAACTAGCCACAGAAAGTCCACTTGCTTTCAGTTGCCATAAACCTCTCACGTGTGGGGACAGACTTTCGGGTTCAAGGAAATCCACAACATTTGCCAGAGGATTTAACTTTGTTCCTAAAAAGGCACAAGTAGCCCAAGAGATGATATCCCTGCATTTTAGATTTTTGGTTTTCCATAGGAAGGACATGCTTATTTAAACAGATTGCTGTCTTCCTTAAAGAAAAGCAGACATAACACCAACCCCAAAGGCTCTAGTTTGTTGCAAAATTGCAGTTTTGTAATTCATCAGTTTCCGTCTTTGACAACAGAGTGGGCTGCCTGCCTGTGGACCACCCCACCAACCCCCCACCAGTCTCCCTGTCACCTTCTCACACACACTCAATACCATATGTTCACATGAGTCACCCATAAAATGGTGCTGACACTGGGCAGCTGAAGCCCATACACCAATCTGCTCTTTATGCATCCGACATTTGTCTTTCTCAGGATTCGTCCCTTTGCTTAACCCCCTGGCCCCCGGGATGCCAGGAGCCAGGAGGCTCTCCAGATGGAAGTCTTATTCTGAAAGCTGTGCACATTTCACATGCAGCAATGCCTGGAAAGTTTACAGAGGACTTGTCCTCACTGGAAGAAATCGACTTGGTAGGCACAGAGCAATCCATACTTTGAGAGGCAAATCCCACCTGCATTTACATAATACTCCATCACTCCGGAAGCAGGGCGGCTGATTGCCAGGTTGGCACATGAAGGACAAGTGAGTTAAGCTGAGGCCATTGCCCAGTATTTTTCATCAATACCAGCACCATCTCAGCCGTTTTAGTTCATCGAGTCTTTCCCATTTGGGTAAGAGTGTCACAGTGGAATTTGAGGGGATAGTAAGTCTATGTTAAATTTTTCTGCAAATCTTTGAAAGTGAACTATGTTCTCTGTTTCTTCTGCAGTTTTCTCCTGCTCAATTAGGAAAATCATGATAGCACTGCATAAGTCTTCTCATTATTCTCCCTCCCCCGTCTCCCATCACATCCTTCTCTTCAGTAAGGTGCTCTTGCTTCCCAGGTTAGGTATTTGAGATCACTTTGTTACATTCCAGACCTAAGAGCACTATCCAGTAGCTTGTCCATCAGGAGACTGGGTCTAACTTTACCGCACAAGGATGCCTGCTGCTCTCCATGGAGGTCTCTGTCGGCGCTCCCGACGGTTCCACGGGCTTCTTTGTTTCCACTTCACCTTATTCCTTCTACCTACATGGAGGCAGTCATCTCTCCCGATTTTCCAAGTCAGGAAACAGGATGCAGGAGGGTTAGGTATTTTATTTAAACTCATCCAGGAACTTCATGGCACACGCTATTATGGGCGCTAGTGTTCTGTTTGGTGTGACACAGATAAGAACTTTGGTGGCTGTGCTCTTTCTTTTGCTGGGCACACTGTAAGCAAGCACGCTGCACTGCATGTAGAAGCAGCATGTGTGCCCTGAATGGGGGACAGGCAGACCTGGCGTCTAGCCTGAGTGTGCCACCACCAAACTGTATGGCTTTGCGCAAAGTCTTTTTTTGTTTTTTTTTAAAGGTTTTTAAAAATTTGTTTATTTGAGAGAGAGAGTGAGAAAGAGCACGAGCTGTGGGGAGAGTGAAAAGCAGGCTCCTTGCTGAGAAAGGAGCCCAACGTGGGGCTCAATCCCAGGACCCTGGAATCATGACCTGAGCTGAAATCAAGAGTTGACTGTTTAACCAACCGAGCCACCCAGTCATCCCTGGGGAAAGTCTTTTAAGCTCTCTGGCCCAAATGCCTCCTCCCCCTCCTCCTCCTCCATTTCCTCTTCCTCTTCCTCTTCCTTCTTCCTCTTCCTCCTTTGTCCTCCTCCTCTTCTTCTTCAAGATTTGATTACTTATTTGAGAGAGAGAGAGAGAGAAAGAGCAAGAGAGGGGGGAGGGAGAGGCAGAGGAAGAGGGAGAGAGAGTATCAAGAGCAACTCAGGGTCTCGATTTCATGACCCATGAGATCATGACGTGAGCCCAAATCAAGGGTCAAATGCTTAGCTGACTGAGCCACCCAGGTGCCCCTCAAGTGCCCTCTTCTATTAAGTAAGAGACTTGAAGACAAATGGCCTCCAATGTTGTTTTCGGCTTGTGCGATTTATTGTCTTATGATTGACGTGTGACAGTCAGAGGTTAAGTGGGTTCTGAGAAAGGTGGCTGAACATCCACTTTGCTGGGGACAATGCATATTTGCATGTGACATCCTGGAGCCATTATTAGTAGTACCTCCTTTCATTCTCAGAAGTGTCCCAGTTTAAAAATAGTTCAAATAAAATATAAGTATATTTATACTTATATAATATAAAATAAAAGTATAGTATCAGGAGAACTACCAAAGCTGCCATTTGGGCTGCTGGCCCTTCCCCCGCAGTATGTTTCAAGGCCCACCCTTCCAAACAGTTAGAAAGAAATGTGGTGTGGGCACTCGGTGCCTCAGTTAGTTCAGCGTCCAACTCTTGATTTCGGCTCAGGTCACTATCTTAAGGTCTAGAGTTTGGGTCTGTGCTGGGCTCCATGCTGGGTGTGGAGCCTACTTTAAAAAAAAGGAAAAGGAATGTGGTGTGTCAAATCTGTAATTGAAAGAGAAATCTATGTCATCTACTCAGTAGTGTTTATTGAGTATCTCTTAAATTCTAAGGTATAGTGAAATATACATTGGTAGAGATGCACGTTTTGTAGTCCCTGCTACTGGCAAGCAGGGCCTTCATGGGTTGACTCTTGATTTTTGCCACTCAGAGTGAGAATAACTTGATCTCTTTAGAAATGGAAGTTGGTGCCATGAAGTGGGCAATTTGCTTTGTTAAAAAACCTACTAGACAGGAGTTTTCTTTAATCTTCAAGGACAGGAGATTTTGGTCCATCTTTGGACAGACTCTGTCCTCTGTGGGCCATATTGTTTTAATTTTCCCCAAATGACTACATGGTAGTGCGTGGGTGAGGTGGTAATCTCATTGAGCGTTAATTGAAGATTGCAATATTTGGAAACTTCATCCACTCCAGTCCTAGACAGTGGTGTTTAAGTCTTTCTTTTGACCGTGGAACACGGTCAAATGACTGCAAGCAAGTGGCCTGTGGCAACCATGTCACCTTCCATTCCCCACAGGAATGGTAACCTCAGGAAACACTTGCGGAATTGGGCTGCTCACCCAGTACAGATATTCTCTCTTTTAAAACTCTGACAAGATGTCACACTGTCTCCACAACACCTTCCCCGTGGTGAGACGCTCACCCCCTCACAAGGCAGCCCAGTCCAATTTTGAATGCCTCTAGTTGTTGGGCCAGTTAATGCAAGGGCCTAGACCCCAAAGCCTAGGAAAGTCACCTTGTAATAATTGAAGCCCTTGCACAACCAGCCTGCCTTTTCCAGGGTGGCATGAGGAGTTCAGGACCCACTCAGGTCCTTCCTTTACCCATAGGGCAAGGAGGTGTGGGGGCTTTGTGTGCTGTGAAGATACAGCAATCCATGTTCTCAAAAAAGAAAAAATGCTTTGGGCATAAATCCAAAAGTAGAACAGAAAGGTTTCTGAATAAACTGGTATTTGAGGCTTCAGCGTAAAAGAGTGGGTATCCAGCCAGGACTCCTGAAGGATAATGCCTAGCAGCAATCTCTTTATTTTCTTTCTGTTTTCTTCTGGATGGATGTGCTCTCTCCCAGTGCCCCCAGTGCTCCCAGTGTTGAATGACACCCCCCCCCCCCCCTGAAGGATGGCCTCTTCAAATGTTGCTTGGGATTAGACTCAACTCTGGGCCACAAGCCAATGCTGCTTCTGCTCTGGAAACATTGTACCACCATCCTTCATTGTAACTGGTGCTCCCAGGCTGTTTGGAAAGTTCTTGAGTAGACATTTAACTGTGACTAATATGCTGATTCACAAGTTGTAAGCGAGCCCTTACCAAGGAGAGAGGCTGGCAGGAGTCTCTGAGGAGCTGTGTAGCGATACACTGTGCCACAGGCTGCCCCAAAACCATTAATAAGCCCAGGCGACAGACACATGGTTAAAAGGCGAAAAGAGAACCTTCAGGAAATCAGCCACTAACATCAGAGAGGGAGCCAAGAGGAAGTGCGATGTGGAAGAGCTGGGCAGCGTTCAGCGGCTCAGCCCTCTTTTAAACTTCTCTTGCGTAGCCTCTGTGTCTAGACAAGTGGGGTCCAGTGAAACTGTCTACTGAATATTTGGGGGCATCTTTGCTTGGCTCTGATGGCTAATGAGACAGAGAAGCCCTGAATTCTCAGCCTGGTCATGGCTCGTTCAACTGGGTTCAGAATGTTTAGGACTTTCAAATACTAACTTGAAGCAAGCTTCGTTCAACTCAAAAGTTGGCGTCCACCATGGAAAAGCAGGATAGATCATTTTAGAGTCTGCCCGATGAGATTGCACAAGGCCCTTCCCTCCTTATGTTCTAATGTTTAACATCACCAGCTCTTGGGAAATTCTTCCTTGTGTGAAACCCACATTATTCCAATGGCAGTTTCAGTCTGATTCATTTTATTAGAGAAGAGAGGTGGGGTGGTTGGCAAAAATCAGCAGACTGGGATAGTCTTGAATTCCTAGAATTTGTAGCTGTGTGGTTTGGGACAAAATAATTAACCTCTAGGGGCTTGGTTTCCACATCTTTACACTGTGGATGTGCCAGTGACCATGACTGAAGGCCGTTATGAGAATTACATAAGGTTAAGTCCAAGGGATTTGCTAGTGCAGTGCCTGCCATAGACTAGCCACTCAAAAAAGAGCAGTTAACTTGGAATCTCTTCTTGAGTGTTCAACATGAATATCTATTAGATGAGCTATGAGGTGCATTGGATGACATGGGCTAGAGGTGGTTTTCTTGGGACATGAGACCGAGACAAAGTATGGGACACTCAGGTACCCTGCTCTTGGTGTCCAGTGGATTGACCTCCATCTACTTGCTCATTCCCTACAGCTCACAGAGACCCACAACTGCGTGGGCCCCGGGTCCCTGTCTTCTTTGGTTCCTCCGTCTTTGCCTCAGTGTGGTTGCCCAAAGTCAGTCAGAAGAGAAGGCACCTGTGAGCCTCTGACCAGCCTGTGTGTTTCTCACTTCCATTTCCTTTAGGCTGATTCTGAGGTGGAAAAAGACATTTGGGGTCAATAATAGGGTACCATCTATGAAAACAAAACATATAATTTGGGTCCAGAACAAACATCCTTTATGAACCATTATAGAATTTGTACATTTCATCCTAAGATGGGGAAAACCATTTCTCCCCCTGCCTATTTTTAGGCCACCTCTCCTCTGGCATGTAGGATGTGGCTGCACATTATTTTCTCTGAGACTTCCTACAGCACTTAAATGAATTAGATGATTTCATAATCCTACAGGGTTTTCATTAAAAATGGATTTTAAAAAAAGAAGTTCTGGGAATTTGCAACCTGGTGTTGCTTTAATGGCACATAAGAAGTTGAATTTGAATTTGAAAGTGACCTCCCTGAAACTTTCATTGAGTGAAGGCAAAAAGCCTAAAAATAAAATAACCATGGGAAACTCAGTGCTTGTGAGGTGTTGTCAGTAAAAGAACAAAGGAGGGAAGCAAGTGGTCATGGAGCGTCTAACACAGAATCTGATGTTCACTGTAAAGAGAGGCGTTCTCAACACTAAACATTCCTTCCACAAATATCACAGTTTTATTAATTATGATTTTATTTTTCACAGCCGTATCTTTCCTCCTGAAGGAACGGGGGCCTCTGACAATACAATTTATTTTTGCACAGGACATTATATCCTGTCCTGTCATGATATCGTGTATCTTCAAGGACATGATGTCACACTTCAGAATCAATTTTTCTTAATGGGCATTTCAACAGCCCTTCCATGGGGGGATAGCATCTGAAGAACAGTGCGTGGTAGAAGGATTAGAAAGGAACCCTACCCCATGAGGGTGAGAGAGTGGCTTCTCCTCGGGATCAATCACATTGAGAACATTCTTAAAAGTCTTATTCTCGCTCAGATTCCCAGCTCATCCATCTGTGAAATGGTATAAAAATTTTTTAAAAAAAAAAAAAAAAAAAGACTTCTAAAAAATCTCCAGCTCAGGGATCAGCAAACATTTTCTGTAAAAGTCCAGATAATGAATCTTTTCAGTTTTCAGGCTCAAGTCTGCCCCAAAGTAGCCATAGCCCCTATGTCAATGAATGGGTGATGTGTGCCCATAAAACTTTATTTATGGACACTGAAATCTGAATGTCATGTGTCACAAAATATTATTCCTCTTTTGATCTTTTCCAGCCATTCGAATGCAAATGTAATTTCTTAGCCATACAGAAATAGGCTGTGGGCCAGATTTGGCCTGTGGTCTGTAGTTTGCTGACCCTTGCTCTAAGAAATGAACACTGTGCATATCCCAGACTGCATTAACTATTTTTTTCAGCATAATTCTTGTGCAGTATGAATCACTCAGACTATGGTTCCTCTCTTATAACGTCGCTAATAACCCAATGAGCAATCGTAAAGTTACGGTAGGATTTTCTCTCTCTCTAGAGTCCAGACACCCTCCTCAAGGAACGGAGAAGTTGAACGGGCATTCATGCACATGGCTTGGAAGACCCTACACCCTTCTACATGTGTAGAAACCATATGCATACACGGTAGGAAGGAAGATTCTGGTAAGAGAGAGGGCTCTTAAAAATTATCAGAAGCAGTTGAGTTATGCTCCCTCTGTTTAATAATCACAAAGCCAGACTTACAGCTCTTATCAAACCATTTCGGTGGGGTCTGCATCCTTTCACCCATTTCAACAAACTGTCCCAGTGAGGGGAAAGATTAGACCGTGTATGTTTACTCTCTGTGCAGCTATGGCTGTGTTCTCTGCAAGAGAATGAGATAGGGAAATAGTTGTTCACTTAGTCTGGTCTCTGATGGGTTCCGGTGACGGGAAAAATTGGCAGCGTGCGCTCAGGTGAATGAAAGTGAAATCCTGCACCGTGGTATCCTTCCCTCTGGAGAGCGAATTCTTGAAAGGACGGTGTGAGGGGCAGCCCTGTGCTGCCGCTTCAGTTGTGGTTTGGGGCAGTGGGGGGTAGAGGCCTGCAAAGCAGGGAGGGAAGGGAGGCCAGTGTGGATGACATCCCATGACACTCTAGCTGAGAGAGGCCCTCACAACCTTCCTCTCCACCTAAAAGGGGAGACAGAGCTCAGGGAGTGGGGCGTGATTGCTCAAAGCCTCCCAGGGATGGAGGACCAGAGGCCGACCAAAGGCCAAAATCAGGCGGATAAGCCCAGGTCCCTACCAGCATTCTGCACCTGGGAGGATCAGACTGGCGCAGCCTCTCTGGGCCACTGATGGAGGTGACTCCTGACCCTTCTACTTGCCCACCAGTGCCCAGGTTCTAGTAAGCTCTCCCCAGACACCCTCCTGGGGCGAGCACAGGGGTATAACTGTCCCTGGCTGGGGCTAATTTTGCACTCTCTGAGGCCCTCCGCTGGCCAGGGTGTGGCACCCACCAGAAGTCAAAGGGCTTGGGAGTTTATTTCATACTCACACAACTTTCTACAGAGTGATATTTTAGCAAAAATCTTGGGCTGAACACTCCAGTGGAGACCCAACCTTGATGAGAACAGGAAACTGGGGAAATACGAACAAATTTTTTCTGCAGCCTCAGGAGGCTTGTGTTACTGCTGTAGGGGCTAGGATGAAAGATAGCCTGATCCCAAGAGTTGGTTGCAGGCCTTTGTCCCCTACTCCTTCCTGGGCCCCCACGTGTGCCAGGGATGAATGACTGGCCTGGGGTCAGGAGCCCTAGCATCAATTTTGTCCTCACTTTCCCTCCCTAGGCCTCAGGTGCTTCATCCTGTGAAGATCCTGTGCTGGAGGAGGTGATTTTGAGGGCTTTGCCCTGCTAGCATTCTCTTTTGATTATAGACCATTCTGCTAATAAGCTCACAATTTACTATGCGAGGGGAAGATAATGCCAATCCAACAAAAGGCAAGTTGGCCATCTAGACACACGTATCCAAGGCATTGACTCCAAAACTCTCCATATGCACTGAGTGAAAAAAGAAATTGCACTTATTCCAGGAATTTATATAAGTTTTCTTACTAAATCTTTACAAGAACCACTGGAGAAAATGAAAGCTGTAAGAGATAAATTTACCCAAAGCTATAAGCCAAGAAGTGGTAGAGCCAATGCCCGACCTTGGGTCTATTTGGCTCCAAACTCCCCCTTATGCTGTAAGACAAAGGTAGGATAGATCAACCTTTCATTTTATTTAAACCTCCCCTTACCACCCCCCGCAAAACCAAAGTTCTGTTTTTCTCTCTCCTGCTGATTTTATGTGTTTCTATTAATCTCATGGCCAGGGACCAATTTAGTGGTAAAGTTTTGTGTGTGTGTGTGTGTTTTTTGTTTTTTTTTTGGTTTTTTGTTTGTTTGTTTGTTTTTTGCAACCCAGATAGGGATCCTAGTACTTACGAGATATGCCAAGCCGTCCAAGGAATCTCAACACCAATAGGGTCATTCAGTAGGCATCAGAGATAGCAGAAGGGTAGGCTTGTCTAGGGCCACATTTCAGGAATTTTCTCTCTAATTTGGGCTCTGCTTTGTGCTTCTCTCTGTGCCTTGACCTGAGCTGGCCATAGGTGGCTAAGACCCATTGCTTCTTGGGTTCACAGGCCATCCTCAAGTGCTATTAAGGAAATAGATTCTCCCCAGGAACCTACTGCGAGGAGGCGTTGATGCACGATGGTGTGGGGGCACCCAGAGGAAGGGGGCGGGAGGGTAGTCCCAGGCTCAGGGGTTCATGTGTGTCTGTCCACTGACACCAAACGCTTGGTGCCTCCAGTCTGTTTCCCGCTGTCACAGGGAGCTGCTGAAGGGCTACAGCTGCACTGGGGTCAATGTCAGCGAGGCCTGAAGAGCAGCCTTATGGCTAGAATTGGAGCTCGGCATGGAACGGGAAGATGGGAGTGGGTGGGAGAATGTGGCTATGGGGATCCTCAGGGAAATGATTCTGTCCCAAGATTTCAGTTTATCTAGGGTGGAAAGGAGTTCTCCTCCAATGGTCTGGCCAAGAATGTTGATGTCACAGGGAAAGGGAACAGAGTTTGATTGTGTGTCACATGGAACTGAGAACAGGCTGCTGTGCTTAGAGGAACACCCTTATCAATTAGGTAATGTCTGCTAATGATTGAGGAACTGTGTTATGCAGAGCTCCAGCTGTTGAAATGGTAACAAACATCTGCAAGGGACACTCATACCTTGTGGGAAAAGGTTTTCCTGGGCTGGATCCCACTGGTTTGAGCTCTGAAAGACTGGCAGACCCAACAGCACCATGGGGCCCCTGAAACAGAGCAACCTGCTTGCGGACTGGGCTGTTGAGACAGCAGCAGTTGGGATCTTGGTTCCACAGCAGGAGGTAAAACTATATTTGTGCAGAAATGACACCTGCAACCAAATTTTCTTTCCCTCGCCCCCAGCCTGCCTGCCTGCCTACATTCCTTCCCTCCTCCCTCCCACCCTCCCTTCTTCCCTCCTTCCTTCCTTTCTCCCTCCCTTGTTCCCTCCCCCTTCTTACCCCTCTTCTTCCCTCTTTTCTTGCTCCCTGACCTCCTTTCTTCCTTCCTCGAAATACTAACATTTAATGATGTCCACGGTATATAAGGCACTGGGCCAAGTGCTGGGCATGCAAAGATAGTAAGTACCTTGCCCCCAAGGGAATAAGAACTAGAGATATCAAATTAATGTGGAAATTGATAGATGTAAAAAATGTGTCAAAGACTACAATGGAAGAAGTCTATAAGCTCTACCATAGCTAATGCCTATGCTTTAAAACATGTAATTGATTTTGACATTTTTTCTCTCACTCTTTTTTTAAAATAATAAAGCATATTGAAAGGTATAACATTTAAAAAAATCAATAAAGTAATCCCCAGTCTCACCAGCCAGTAACGGAAATGTCTGAAGAATATACATGTGTTGTATGTCCACGAATATACGTATGCATGTTTTTAAACAATTGTATATTACTGTTTGTACTGCAGTGTGCTCTTTACCTGAACATATTAATGGCATCATTCAGGATTAATACATATAAATCTACCTCATTATTTTTCATTGGTTACATAGCAGTCCATCAATAGAGGGTCCATAATTAACTATCCCTGTTGCTAAGAATTAATGTTGTTCCCAATTTGGGAATATGATTCTCAAAAAAATGGAGCAAAAAATCATTATAACTAAATAGTTAAACTTAGTTGGATTATCTCCTGCGGATAGTTTCCAGAAGTGGAATTCCAGAAATGTGTATACATCCTCAAGACTTCTTGATCTGTAAGCCTACTGTGCTCCAAAACATTTATGTCAAAAGGTGATATTACTCTTTCAATGTTTTCCAATTCAGTAGTTGCAAAATATATCTCATTTTTAAAGATTTTATTTATTTATTTGGCAGACAGAGATCACAAGTAGGCAGAGAAGCAGGCAGAGAGAGAGGAGGAAGCAGGCTGCCTGCTGAGCAGAGAGCCCGATGTGGGGCTCGATCCCAGGACCCTGAGATCATGACCCGAGCCGAAGGCAGAGGCTTTAACCCACTGAACCACCCGGGTGCCCTATATCTCATTTTTAAATAGCTATATCTGTTACAAAATAAAATAAAATAAAATTTAAAAATAAAAAAGGTATTTTAAAAATCTAAATATTTCAAATTTATATATTTGACTTTTAAGACTAGTATTTTATTAATTTTGTTATTTATTATTATATTCATATGCTTTACAGTTACTAATATTTTGTCATGTATATTAGAAATATTTCCCCAATCTGTCATTTATTTTGTAGTTTTTTTTTTCCTGTATAGGAGTCTTGGTTTTTTAATGTGATATAATTGATTAATTATTTCCCTTATTGTTGCTGCTTTTGATGTTATATTTATAATGTACCTCCCTACTGTAAGTATGTATAAATATTTACATATACTTTATTTTTGTACTTTAATCCATCTGGAATTAATTTTGGGTTTGGTATGCTAAGGATGTAGCTTTGTGCCCTCCAAATGGTTAACCAGTTGTACAGTATTATGATCAAGTCTATGCTTAAAAGTGGAAAATCTGTAATTATGTTTCCTATATTTAATACTATATATATCTGTCATTGTTAAAAAATTAACATTGTTAGATATCTGTCTAGACTTGTTCATCTTGTCAAAGAATCAACTTATTTCTTAATTGTATTATTTTGAAATCATTAACTTCTGCTCCTATCTTTGTAAAATGTTTTCCCCTTTTTCTCTATTTTTAAATGTTTTCTTTGCCACCTTATAATTCAAATTCATTATTACATTATTTTCATTCTTTCTGCTTACAAACAAAAAAACATCGGGATTATGAATATTCTTTTTATAGTTTGGGCCAAATTCCATACATTCTTTGTGGCATAGTCTAAATAATTTATGTTGCGATTTTCTTTGCTTTCTGCAAAAAGATGTTTACAGCTTGTGAGGAGTCAAGGATTTGATTTAAATAATTAGCTTTAGTTTCCAGTTTACTACATGTGTCCAAGAGCATGACCTATAGTTGTTTTTGTTTATGTTTTGTTTTGTTTCCTTCCAGAAAATTTTGAGATTGTTTGGAAAAGTCAGGTCCCTAACTGTATTTTATTTTTTTTAATGGGAAAAAAAAGGTTAAGTTTGGAATTCATTTTACTTGTGTCTCTTTCAATTCTTTAAAGGAACATTATTGTAATCTGTTTTATAGAGCCCCTGATCAGTCTTTCTTCCACGATCATGTCTCTCGGCCACACTATCCTGTTCGCTTTGTCTCGGAGACTTTCTCCACCTTGCCTCACGAGATGTGCCACAGTACGTTCTGCACACACGAGGTTTTCCAGTATCCCGTCCCACGTGAAATGTAGTTCTCTAACGTTAGTTTTTCTCCCTCATATCTGTCTTCAGCAAGTGGTGGAGGGGACAGAAAGCTAGTAAGTGCACAGAAGAGGAGGGAAACTCAGTGGGTTTCTCCCCTCATCATTTTGATTGCTCACAATTAAAACCGTGACTACTACTTTCTGTTTGTGGGTAGTAAGCTATGCTTCTGTTTGATGTTTCTCTGAATGTATTTATGTGTTTGTTTTTTGGATTTTTCCACCCTGAATGAAAATATTGACATATTATTTTGCATTTATTGTTATAATTTATTGATACATCTTAATTTTTTTTTTAAGATTTTATTTATTTTTTTGACAGACAGAGATCACAAGTAGTCAGAGAGACAAGCAGAGAGAGAGAGCAGGAAGCAGGCTCCTCACTGAGCAGAGAGCCCAATGCGGGGCTCGATCCCAGGACCTGGGATCATGACCTGAGCCGAAGGCAGAGGCTTCAACCCACTGAGCCACCCAGGCGCCCCTATTGATACATCTTAAAACTGCCTTATTCTTTTGTGAGTTTTGGTTTCCTGTGTCCTCGATTTTTCCTTCTTTTTCAGTTTTTTAAACGAAGAGCATATTTTATTTTCTTTTATCATCCTTAGTATGTTTAAATATTTTAAATATTTTGTTTTAAAGTCCAATAGCTATTACCATTATGCTATTCAAAAGCATTACTCATTTTCAAAAAGGTGAGGGCGGTTTAGGCTCAGTGTTGCCAACAGATAATCTTTGTGGATCGGCCTTGGTTCTGTGCTTTATCCACCAGTGATGGTTGGTTCCTGTTCTTCATTCTGTGGTTGAAAGGTGAATCGATGTTCACAGCTATCCATCGAGCTTCCAGTATTTCTCAGCCTTTACCAATATGTCGTTGCCCTACGGAGAGGCTGTTCTTTTTTGTCTGGCTTTAAAACTCTGAAGCACTAGAGTATGAAAAGGTCACAACTCCAAGAATACTTCCACTGTTCTTGCTGTCATCCCCCAGCTATCCCTATTTCTGGAGACTTCCATCCTCCAGAACACCATAGACCATTGCCCATCTTCTTAATGTTTTTGCTTTCAGATGTCCTATTTTCTAACAATCAGTGGAGGAAGGAACACTGGTTGCTAACACAACTTTGGCTGCCTCATAGGTCAACTACCCTATGGGAAGAGGAAGGTGAAGTTGAGGTGAGTTTACACGTATGCGAAGCTCAGGAGCCGGATGGCCCTTCAGAGTTGTCCAGAGTAGACAATGGGACAAATGGCATTGGCTATGGGAGTGCCCCTGGGAAGGGGGCAGGATCCTGGGTGAGGCAGCTCTCTTTAGTTAAGGAACTCCAGAAAAGGGTTCAGCTGAAGACTATGTTCTGGCAGAGTGTTCAGTGGTTGGAGAATGATTTCTCCTGTCCTGAAGGAGGCTCTAGATAACACACTGCAGCATCTAGCTCAACATCATATCCTTTTTCGTGTAAGTTTTATACATTTTCTTTTTTTTTTATTAACATATTATTAGCCCCAGGGGTACAGATCTGTGAATCGCCAGGTTTACACTTCACAGCACTCACCATAGCACATACCTTCCCCAATGTCCATAGTTTTGTACATTTTCTTTCTCTTCACTAGACTGTGAGCTTCATGAAAGCAGAAACTGTGTCTTTCTTGTTCAGTGTACATTCCTAGTTCCCAGTATAATTTCTAACAGCCTTGTAATATATATTAGCTGGATGGTTGATAAATGAATGAATGACTCATTTTTAGGTATGGGGAAAAGGGCCCAAGATGAGAGGAGAGAAAGAACTGTAAAGAGGAGAGGAATCCCCCCATCTCATAGAAGGAAAGTGTTGTAAGATGTAGGAAAACTATTAAATGACTTTAAAATCCACACACAAAAAAGACAAATTAGTGACCAGAGAGTAATTCCCCACATCCACTTGAGAAACACAGCTGGAAATTGTGGGAAGAACATTTATGACCTTCAAATCCAAAGAGGGACATTAAATAATTGTCTGGTGCTATGACTTCCACCCTCCTGGGATCCCAGCTCACTATCATGATTTCCTGACAAAGCCTGCCTCCAAATATACCCTACTCACATTGTGTGCCTGTGGTTCCGTTATAGTCAATTAAAATGTATTTGTGGTAGATCGATAGGTAGGTATATTCAATAGATAGATAGATGGATAGCTAAATCTCAGTATATCCCAGTATTTTATGCTATTGAAATATTTTGCAATGCCTTGGAGTATCTAGAAAATCAGACTATGAGACACTGTCCTAGAATTTTAACCAGACAAGCCCATGAAGGGACCCTGTTTGGCTTTGCTGTCTTTTATTCCTTGTCTCTGGTATGTTCAGTTAGTGTTAGAACATGGCTCCAGACACATTTTCTTTTTGCTTGCTCTGCTTTCTGGCCTAGACTCTTCTCCCTGAAGACTAACTCGATGAGCAAACCAGAAAGAGGCCATAAAACTGATAAAGACAGCAAAACAACAAAAGCTCAGGGAGAGTCCCACCTCTCATAGGGCGCCCTGGGCAGATGGCAGATGCCTCACCAGCCAGGATCCTGTGCTGGAAAGTGTAGCCTCCCTCTCTGTCTGAGCCTCCTGATGTGGGAGAACGGCACTGTGTCCTCCCCACAGAGGGAAGTGGATAAAATCCTTTTCTCACCTAGAAACTTCCTCTTCACAAGACTTTCTCAGGCACCAGTCTTTCTGGCTGTGTTAAGATGCAGGGTCCCCGGGTGTCCATTCCAAAGAGACCATCCTTGCTTGCACTACCCTGAGCCCACTGTATATTGAGACCACCACTGAAAAAACGATTGTGTGCCGAGTCTCTGATTTAATATTTAGTCTTCACATGGTTCTATGGGTAAGGTGTGTTTACCTCCATTTTAGGCACAAAGGTGCTAAAATAAAGAGTACGCAAATTATCCAAGACTATCAGCAGACAACTGGCTGAGCTGGGATCTATTATTATTTGGTCATTTATTCAGCAACTCATTTTTGGACACCCACTTGCACCTGGCCAAGGTGCTCTGACATTCCCACAGTCTGTCTGGAGAACGTGCCATCAGCAATGACATCACCACCTGCCTCCATCTGTAGGTATTGGCACCCGGGACCCTCCAGCTGAAACCCTTTAACAATGACCCATGAAATCCCCTGAAAGTTCTTTGGGGAAGGGGAAGTTTGAAGGATGAGAAAGGTTGGCATTCTCAGAAGTCTTTGCAGGATTGCAACCGACTGGCGGCTGTCCTGCAGGCCCATGAAGACCCAACACTGGCAGATCGCAGTGTGGACCCGTGTGTGTGTATGTGTGTGTGTGGGGGGGGCAGCGTGGCTGAATCTGTTTGTGCATGTGTGTATGTTGGGTTTACCTACGATGTCACAGTGGCTCTCTAACATGGAACCTGAGCATCTTAATGGTCAAATTTATTTAAATTTTTTTAGAAGTTTTCATCTATTTATTTGAGAGAGCGAGACAGAATGAACAGTGGGGGTGAGGGGCTGAGGGAGGGAGGGGTAGGGAGAGAGAGAGAGAAAAAGAGAGTCAGGTTCCGCCTGAGTAAGGAGCCCAATGTGGGGCTCGATCCCAGGGCTCTGGGATCATGACCTGAACTGAAGACAGACGCTTAACTGACTGAACCACCCAGGGAACCCATTGGTGGTCGAATTTAAAAGCCTTCTGGGGGTGCCTGCATGGCTCAGTCAGTTAAGCATCTGACTTCTGATTTTTGACCCAGGTCATGATCTCAGGGGTTGTGAGATCGAGCCCCAGGTTGGGCTCCATGCTTAGTGGGGAGTCTGCATGAGATTCTCTCTCTCTCTCTCTGCCCCTCCTCTCTTACCGCCCCCCCAACATGCAAATGCATGCTCTCTCCTCTCTCTCTCTCTCAAAAAAATAAATACATCTTTAAGAAAACAAAGACTTCCAAGAAAGAAAATCTTCTCAGGACTCTACCATGCCCTGACTCTAAGCCTTTAGAAGTAAGAATCATAATAATAGCCAACACACAATGACAACTTAGTCTTCCAAGTACTGCTCTAGGCAATTTTAGGTCAAGGCCATGAGGCTTACAATTCTACTACTTCCTTTTTAGAGATGAGGACAGGGAGGAGGCCAGAGCCCATGCTCAGGGGCCCTGCATGTAAAGCTGTGAAGCTGGCATGGAATTCAGACCTTCCAGCCTGGGAGCTTGCTTTCCTAATAGCCAGCCCTCCCCGCTCTGTGTGCGTCACAGAGCTACTGAAGTTGTCTTCCTTTATATGTCACAACTCAAGATTCAAGTTGATTGTGAGGGCTATGGGGGTGTTTCCCAGTTTTCATTTTCACAAGGTCAAGGGTGTCAGAGTAACTGTGGAAGGTCATTCTGGATAAGGGGTCCAATTAGAATTTCTAGGGTTTCCTCTACCTGCTCTTTTGCTATCACCTGGAAAGGCCGGTGATGTCAGCTCCAGTGGCAGAGCTGAAGTATCCAAGAGGAGTGAGGAAACCAAGAGGAGAGATCAGAACTGGGCAAGAATGGAATATTGGGAAGGCCAGGGGAGCTGAAGCCAAATGCAGACTTGATCATCCACTGGGGCAGATCAAGTCAGGTGTCAGGGGCAGGGTGGCAAGCAGGATGGGCTGCCATAGAACCAGGGCTTCTGAAGCTACCTCATCTCCTGGCCCCACCTTCCTTTCCCTTACGGTACATGGTTGCTTCTGGAAGCTTCTTTTTGTCAGTTTGTAGGGAAAATCAAGTATCAAGACCGGGCTTAAGTTGTTAAGGGAATAAAAAAGGAAAATGGAATGAAACAACTATACTTTTATTTTAGTGAAAATCACACCAAGACTTAAAAGCTTTCTTGATTTTTTTTTAATAAACATGAGCACTTTTCCCAATAGATCTGCTTCATCCCCCTCACACTCATAAACTGTGAACTGCAGAAAAAGCACCCCCAGCATTGCACAAGAGGGCTCTTTGATCAGTCCTGATCAGACCCAGAGACTCCAGAGCTGGTGGGTGGGGCTTGTCTTTCAGCTCCCCACAACCCCCACCCAGTGCCCCTGTACAATGCATAGCCTGCACAACCATCCACAGTGGCCCCTCCCGGGGCTCTCGTTCTCCAGCCATCTGCACAGCAAGGGAAACCACACGTCCTGCGCGTGTGGATTTATTCATCATCCCTGTATCAGTTAGGAGATGGAGCTATAGCACATTAAATATTTACAATTATCAGAGACAAGACAGTGCACAGCACTGAAGCAAGATAAGAATGCAGTTTTAAAATATTTACAATGAACACATCTTGCTCCTTCTGGTTCTTTTCTTTGGCCTGGCATTTTAGGTCTCTGATCTCTTTATTGTATTTTCTTTCGAGGCCCTCTGTAGTTTGAAATGTCTGACAGAGCCTCATAACTAAATCTTAAGAGGATGCTCATATATATGAGAGATATTGGGGAATTTTATTCATGTGCCTCCAAGCAAGGGGACTTTTCTCACCATCTTTTCAGCTGATGTGTGTGTCTCCTGCTTATGCTAGGTATGCCTGAGTCAGGTTTCTGGTAGTTCTGTCATGTTTGAGTGGTCCTATTTGAACAGGGCCAGAGGAAGGAGCGGGCATGGCCTGCTTCCGAGGCTGTGCTATCCCTGAGAGCCTGTGCACACTGGTCGCCCGAAAATTTAAAGTGCCTTTAGACACCAGAGTTAACAGTGTGAGTGGAATAGACTGGTTCAAGATTCCTTTCATTATTTCAGTCCTCAAATGTTACACATGATTATATTCGGGAGCACACCACCATCATGGCTGCTGTAAATTTCCACTCCTTGAAAGACTCCGCTCTTTCCTTTTAGCTCTTCAGACAACTAATGACCAGAAACAACAGAATTTTGGTCCGAAAGGGCTATATTAGCAACCCCAGGGAGAAAAAAAAAAAATGTTAGAAAAGCAAAGACAGGAAGGATCATTCGGCCCTTAGTTTAACTGTAAAGAATGTGAAAGAAGCTTCGGCCGTGAACTCTTTGGCAATCCAGAGAGATGAGAGATCGCCAGCATTTGGGAAAGGGTGTCAGAGCATTATCAGGGATCACAGGCGTTTTATTTGATGGGTGCCACATTTGACCTTGAAGTGGTGAGGCTGGCGCTCCTCCGTGTCCTGGGGACCTCCTGCCGCCCTTGCGCCCCGGCGGTATCCGCCCCCAGGATCCGAAGGCCTCGACTCTGAGTATGAGCCTGTGCACGTTTCTGGTGTGTATTTATATCGAGGTGGCTCTGTTGCCAAGGAGCTCTGAGAGAAAGCAGAGCGGAGATAACTTCTAATCCACCTTTCTGTGATAATGTGGCGCAAAGTGAAGAGACCCAGGGCTCCATCCTCCTGGTCTGGCGTTGCCCTGGGAGGGGCAGGCCTGAGAGGTGTTTTTAGCAAACCCAGCAGACACCGGGGTGAGCTTTTGCATTGGAAATGCTCATGACCACACCAGCGTGGAACTGAACTCCGTGCGGCAAACAGAAGAGACTAGAAAGGAAGAGAAGAAGAAAGCAAAATGTAATTTGTAAGCAGCACGAACTGGATTGGAGTGACCATTCCAGAGAGTTGGACAGCTAGAGAATGAGAATCCGGGGACGTTAGAACTGGCGAGGAGCCCAGAGGGCACTGAGCATAGAGAGAGGAAGTCCCTTGGCCGAGATCATGGGGTGGGTGGGGGGGGTGGGTGGAACTGGCGACAGCAGGGCTGTAGAACCGAGCTCGGGGCTCTGTGTTCCACATCCCGCGTCCTTGGTGGCTCCAAAATCGCAGTGAGGTGCTTTCCCTGTCGACACAGAGCTCACACAGGGGAGCTGTCTCCTGAAGGTCCTTTCCCAGAGAGTCATCAGTTCTGCCGTCAGAGGATGGGGAGAAGAGTCTGGAGCTCCCCACAGGAATAAAGTCAAAGAAGATGGAGGAGGACAGTCTACCATATACACATGGGTGGTATATTAGGATGAAATGCGGGAGGGTGGGCCCAGCAACACAGCGACAGCAGACAGACCTGGCCTCGCATCCTGAGCCGGGGTGACTCACCGAGGTCCACGGTGCCTCCATTTCCTGATCTCTGCAATGGGGATCAGCACACCCTCTTCACAGGCTCACAGGCTCACATAAGGAACAGACATGAAAACCTGGATAAAAAATGTGCTTTACAACAGAGAGTTTGGGCTCCTGAGGGCTTGGCCTCTGGGGACTCTTTTTCATTAATAAGCACCATGTCTGGAGAGCTGGCCATTCTTTATTCCTGCCATCCTTGTTTTTTTCTACTTCCTCCAGCTGATTTCTCCATCTCGATCCTCCCCTGAGCTGGGGAAAAGGGCATAGGCTGGAGGTTCATCAAAATGCCACAGGTGCTGACTCATGAGCCCATGCAGTGCTCCTAGACAGCACCTTCTAGAATAAGCCCTTCTTATTAGGGCTGAAACAGACTGCCCTCCATGGTGGAGTGGAGAAGAGCTAGAGAGGTCCCGGCCCTTTGCCTTACGTTTCTGATGCCTGTATCACTTCGTGGCACAAAACCCCTCTAGGAGAGAATGGTCTTTTCACAAAGAATTTTAATAAAAAATAAGTGGAATCAGAAAAACAATACAGAAATGACTCACAGCATAAAAGGAACCACATTAACAAGGCATTCATGACTAACTGTAGAACTGCGCTCTTTGGGGCTCGTAACCCCAGCATCTGAAGCTGTCTTTCTTACCAGCATTAGGTTTATGAGGCGGTGGGTTGGATTAATCACCCAGATTAGCCCGGCCCAGCAATCCAACATAATCCTCCACAGGGCCTGAAGGGGTTGTGTTTTGTTTTGCATGGGAGATATTCCGAGAGGTTCTGGATACAAGACACCCCTGGGGTTCTGGAATTTGTAGGATTCCTCTGGATCATCTGGCTGATGGCCAGGGTCAGACTGTGGTACCAGGGGCATAGCTGTCCCATCTGTGGACTTCAGCAGCACATTCCTGTGTGTGGACAAACTGAGGAGCCCATCACTGGGGCTCCACTAGGCAGGGGCCCTGAAGAGCTGGCTGTGGGCCCGGTGGGCAATAGGGGTCACAACTTGGCCAGGAGGAGGGCATCACAGGAAAGAAACTGTCATTTTCTGAACACAAACAACATGGTCCTGGCTCTGAGCTTTCCTGTTCATGAGAATGCCTTCCTGTTTGTAGCCACTTGTCTAACTGCTCCCATGCTCAAGCCCATCAACTTTCACCTTCCCTGTGAGCCCATTCAGCTGATAAATATTTAGTGAGTGTCTACTGTGCACCTATAAGACATTTTAACTCATGTTGACCTGTCTTGAAGCTGTGTAAAGGCCTGGGTCTGGGTTGGTTTCCATATTCAAGGGGAGTACAGAAGGGACCATAATGGTCCTCGGTCGTTGGTCTACTAGGAACAGGACTTCAGGCAGTGGCTGAGGGACAAGAGACAAGGTATGTGATTCCCGACTCCTGCCACCTGGAGAAGAAGTGGTGAGACCAAGCAACTCAAGGTGTCAGGCCGCAGCCACGGTCTAGTGCAGGGTTGCTGCATCAAAGGGGGTTGAGCACGGAACAGGAAGCTGGGCAGGAGCTCCGTTGTATGTATGGAGCATCTCTGAGGAACTTGAAGAAGGTGTGGTCAACAAATCAGTGTTCAGAGCATGAGATCCAGGCCTGAGGTGGCAGGGTGGGTGGAGTTCCCACCAGGAGTGAGCCGGAAACAGGGCATAGCTGGGTGTGCAAGTAGAAGCATGGAGACCTTCAGCTGTAGGGTCAACTTCATCTCCGTTCACAGCCTTGTTGGTTCCTATCCTCCATCATGCCAGAGGACTGCTAGCTCTTCTCCACTCAGGACTAGCTCTGCGAAACGAATTTTCCTTGGTCTCTCCCAACCACAGGGATCTCTTCCTCTTCATATTTCCTTAAGATCTTTCTCTATCCCTTTCTCACTTTGACTCAGCAGAATGTCCTGCCCTTTCTTCTACCCTGGCCTCCAAGCTGAAGCTCCTCAGAGGCAGGTGCTAACTAAAACACTCATTAGACCCATTTTGCACATCGCACTTCACCCCAAGGTGACTCCCATCAGATAAAGAACTTCCCAGCTCCTCACCACCAGCCACAACACAGTGTGGCACCTGAGGTCCTAGCCAGCAACAGACGCTAGCTCAGGGGTTGCTCTGTGGCCAGGAGGCTTGTGGGGCCTCTCAGCCCTAGAGCAGTGCTGGACTGAGCTCTTCCATGCAGTAGACCGGTGGGGGCCCTGCTTCTTTATCTGAGACAATACCTTTTAGTTGACTTATTTTTAAAAAAACACCATTTGGTTAATGATTTAAGAAAGTCAAAAAAGGTGAGAAAGAATTCAGAAGCGGTACGGTGGGGGAAAGAGATTCTACTTGGGAATATTGCTTACAGTTGACATTTGCTTTTCCTCCAGATTGACTCTTGACTTTGCATCCTGTCCACAGAATGACACTCTGCCAACCAGACATTGTCACCTGCTGGGCGACTCACTCAGGGCCCCTTGGCTCTGTCTGGAAAATCTCTCCCTCTCTCCCCCATTCCTTGTCTCCCATCCCCCTTCTCCCAGCCCAGAGCCTTTGTTGACGTTGACAGCTCATCCCTGGGCCATCATTCATCCTGCCCATGGCAAACTTTGGAGAAAATAAAAAACCCTGCTCCCCTAATCTCATTAGAAGGGCTGCAAATTGAATTTAGCCCCTCTCAGTGTCCCCTCAGCTGGCTGTCATTAGGAGCAGAGGCTGGGCCTTGGCTGAGACCCAAAGACCAGCTAACTGAATTTGAGATGCTGTGGTCTTGACAGGCCAAGGGAGGTAATTGAAGAGCCGTGGGGCTCCTGGTAACATTTCAGGCTGGGATTACACTGGGGATCCGAAGCCCCCATCTGCATTGGTGTCGGGGGCACTAAAGAGTCACCCGCTGGGCTTCCAGGGGTCGAATTATTGATAAAGAGATCATTCCCAGTGGAAGGTGGGGGGACAATGGGGAGGCTGCATTTGGTTATGATGCAAAGTGGGTGTTATGGGTGTGGGGAAAGGAACACCCTAGTCAGTGAGGGTCAGCAAATCACCCAAAGTTAGAAATAATTTGTGGAGAGTGTTGTCTAATGAAAAAAAAAAAAAAAAAGACAGTCTGGAGAGACTGACAGATAAACCTAGAGACTATGAGGAAAAGAAATACTGAGTTTGAAATTGTGGGCATTATTTATGTGTTTATCTGAATCTTAATATTTTTTTTCTTCCTGAATCATTTTAGCTCTATCTATTTATTTATTTTACCTCAATAGTAAGCCTAAAGCCAAAATATGAAAAATCATATTTTTATATAAAAGAAATATACAAAACCCCTGCATCCTCCTAATTAGGCACCTAACAGAGGTTTGGGTAGATGTAACAAACACTGTCTCAGACTCCCAGGGCCTCCTTAGTTCCCAGATCTATCGCAGTGATTTCAATGTAGTTGAAAGTTCGCTGGCATCCTGTTTTAAAGAAAAGGAGACCGATGATAACTAGCTAGCTACTATGTGCCAGGCATGGTCTTCACAGAAACAGAACAAGATGGGCATGACAATGATTTGTATCCCCACTTTATTGATGAGGAGACTGAGTCTTGAAAAGATTAGTCAGTCTCTTGCCCAGGGTCAAGGAGATGATAAGTCCTGGGACTGAGATTTAAACCCAGGATTGCCTGGCTCCCCCACTCCAGAGGCCTTCCTGGCTTAGCACAGAGCTAGTTTTCCTACCCTGTGTCACTTTCCTGGAAGAAGCCACAGTGGTGAGGTCTGTTACTCAGAGGCCGTGAGGCTGGGAGCGCAGGCTAGGGGCCAGAGAGACTCATTCCACCATGTGCTAGTCATGTGACCTCGGACATGTCCAAAACTCTCTGTGCCCTCCTGGAAAATGGGGGCTTGCCCCCCTTGGCTTACCGTGAGGACTAAATGAGCTGCCCAGTGCCTGGCACACTGTATGTGCTCACGGTGTGATATTAAACTATAATTTAAGTTATGATTATTGTTGAGGTGGCACCATGAAGAATGTCTGTTCACTTGAAAATCTATTTGTCATCCCCCAACTATTAAGCCACAACCTCATCAGAGTCCTGTTTCCTGCCCAGCATTCCCTGACACGTGACGGGACACCTCACATTTACATTCGTGGGACTTACCCGGAAGTGCAATTTTGGGTGAAGAGTAAAAGATGAACCCAAGGTTTTTCCTATGTTGACGAGATCCATGGGTTTTTCTTCCCCAGCCTGCACTCTTTAATGTTGGATGAGGTAAGACTTCCAGCCGCAGGCTCTCCCATCCCTGTTACTATCAAGCCCTCGCTCTGCATGAGGTGTTTTATACATTTTACCTCATTTAATGACCACTTTTACTCGTCTTACGGTAGGTTTCATTTCCATCTCTTAGATGAGGAAAGTGCATTTACTGTATGTTTTCCATATTCCATCATGCCTATGGTATTAACTATAGCCTTCCGGTTGATCTAAAATGGCACAGACTACTCAAATATGGGTTTTACTACCTTCGACAAGACTTGTTTCGGTAACTAAAGTCCACCCTGTCTGTTACTGTACATTCCAGAGGCACTCAGCCTTCAGATTCAATGAACCTTTGTTGAACACTTAGAGTGTGCCTGGCTCGGGGTTGACAGGTTTTTCCATATTGTCTTATTTAAGTAACCATTCATTCTATGAAGAAAGGCCTATGACTCCTATTTAGCAGATGAAAAGGTGGTTTCAAAACACTTAGGAGTGTTTTCAAGGATCACACAATTACTAAGTAGAGTGTTGGAGATGGAGGTCCGGCGTTCTCTGGCTGTATCACTCCCAGTCCTTTGAGTCACCCTGACTGAGGCCTCAGAGATAAGCCATTGCCTCTGTGCCTTGCACCAATTCCTAACCCATGGAATCATGAACTATAATAACAAGAAAGTGCCATTTTCACCCACTAACATCGTTACACAGAGAGCAATCACCAGAACAATGCCTCTCAGAAGGTTCTTGTGAAAAGTATAAGCTGATACACCTGTAAAACACTCAGGGCAGTGCCTGGCACAGTCGGGATTCAACCAAAGTGAGTTGCACAAACATGTATTAAACACCAAGTCATTCTGCAGTGTGTTCTAGCTGGGATGGACACACAGTGACTGTGACCCAAGCAGTCAGGACCTCGTGGAAATTAGAAGCAGCTAGAACCCGGTCCCACACTTGTGGAGTGTATGAGGGATATATTTCCCTCCACTCTGGTCCCACGTGTCATCTCTGTCCCTGAGAGAAAGACAAGTCTCCCTACAGGCCTGGAGGGGTTAAGCCCATGGATGCAGTCCCATCACTGTGGATGAAAATCCAGCTGCTATTGATTCCTGGTAAGCATGGATGCCTTTCCCAGGTCAGAAGAGAAACCCAAACCATTGTTGAGTAAATATAGTATTCTGTTCACTACATCAATTAGGCTGACCCTAGGGGCTCTGGGAGCCCCCATGTCCGCCATTTGCAATGACAGCTGCCATGCTAATGAATCCACATTGACATGATAATTAAACAATTACACAAAGTGGGGCTTTCCTGGTGTAGCAGCTTTAGCAGGGGTGGCCACAACTGGACGACTGGACGAGGCCTGGGGGGTGTTCCAGGGCCATGAGGTGACGTGCAGTGCCTGGGTCATTCCTAGACTTGCCCCCAGGGGCGGTGGGGCTGGAGCACTGCAGCTGCCGGCTCTGGTGCTGGGGAGGTGGGGGGAGAGTGACGCATGGGAAGGACGAGGCCCAAGTGTGCTCATACACACTTGCTCTCTCTCTCTCTCCCCTCAGGAAATCCTCAGTTGGGTGAAGCCTAAAAGGAATCCCCCATCCTTTTATGGAGGGGATGGGGTACCTTGTCAACTCCAGACTGACCCAGCCCTTCCTCTCTGGAAGACTTAGAGACACCCAAGGCAGTGTTGGGCAAATGGGGACAGCAAAGGCTTGGGAGCCGTGCCTTCCTGGCCTCAGAAGGAAGAGAAGAGAGATTAGCCTCCTCACTAGCCCTGGGGAAAATACCCTTTCTGTGAGCAGATCATCACAAATGCAGAAAGCCCTGGCATCTTGGTGCCCCTGCACAGTTTACCATGACTTGAGTCGACCCTAACCAGCCACAGCCTCCTCTGCGAGTATAGACTTGTGGGTCAGGCAGGCTGGGCTTGTGATCTACTCTGTAATCTTTGTAAGCCTGGGCAAATCAAAAGGTCCTTCTGGGCCTTCACTTTCTCCACTATAAAATGGGCTCATAATCACTGCCTTGCCCAACTGTACTTGAGATGAAATAAGATGGTCTATGTAAAAGGACTAATAGCATTTCTCATAGATAATAAATGAGAGAACCTTACTGATGATAATAAGATTCCCCATCAAAATGAGTTCCATCCACAAAAATGATCAAATGGATTGAAATCCAGAAGATAGGTGTCTAGAAGACAGATGAAGACCAACCTAGAAGTGCCTTGAGATGAAGAGAGTGATGCTCTTGGGGACCTCTTGCAAGTGAGGCTGTGTGTAGAGTGTGCTCAGTAGAAACAAAGGAAGAAAGAACAGCAAATGACCTATTTGGGGCAAAGAAAGAGGCAGAAGAGGAGTGTCCTGGCTCAGGACTATCAGGCATCACCCCATGAGAGGTAACTGATGAAACATTTATCCACTCATCCACCCACCCATCCATCCATCCATACATACATCCTTCATACAAAGAAAAACACATATATTAGGGGGTTATGACACGGAAGTGAACATAGGCCAAACCAGTGCCTGGTCTTATAAGTATCTGATCAATAAATGAATGAATGACAGAGATGCAATCCCTGTCCTCATGATACTCTGCATGGTGGAGTGTGCTGCCTCTCTTACCTTATGCCTACATCAGTTCAGGCTGGGCTGTGATTTATAGGAGGCAAAGGGACATCAGGTGTATACTTTTATAAGTGAACTACAAAGCAGGTGTAACCTGGTAAGTATGTGCTCAGATGGACATATTCAGAAGCATCAGAGTTTACCAGTGGGTAGGTGAAAAAAATTCAATGTTGGATTCAAACCTTGGGATTCTGAAGTCACACCCAGATATAGAAGGGAAAGTGCCATGACTGATTAGTAATGTCTGCCCTAGGCACAGGAATGGAGAGAGAGAACTCACCGTTCATGCTAGCTATTGTCATCTCAGATTTAGGCAAGGCCTAAGATACGCACTAGTAATAGAATTTTGTGATTTTTTAAATAGTTTATTCACTGCCTACTGTGAGCAACTAGGGTTACAGTGTGTTCCTGGAACCATGGTTTTGGTTCCATTCCTTTCCCTGACAGTTACCTTAAGTCAAACTGCTCAAGCTCATAAAACCTGAGCTGTCATGCAAAAGAAGTGTGACTGCCTTAAGAAAATCCAATTTGATTAGCCCAAGTAGTTAAAAAAAAAAAAAGTCAAACTTTGTTAATTACTTAAGCAAGCATTTACCAAGCATTTTACTAAGTTAAAGGCCTTGGAAATAAAGAACCCACCTTCCTCAGGTGGTCAATGTCTAGAGTGGGAGTATGTGGGAGGTGCAGGAAGGTAGAACGAGGGATAAATACCTACAGACACACTGACATATCACTGATTTAGAAGAGACAGTAGTGGAGTTAAATTCCAGAGGACTTGAGCATTCTTTGAAGGACGCCCCAAAAGTGTTTTTATGACTGCCCTCATCTATGCTGTAGGAGCTGTCATGGTTCTGGGATCATGCTAGAAGTTTGAAATTGAGCTCTTGGAATTTCTAGTCCCCCTTCAGCCTGCACTGTCCGAGTGAGCCTGCCCTGTGCCTGGGAGTGCCCGGGCAGAGGCCATGAGAGGAGGGGAGGAGGGGTCAGAGGATGCCTTTGGACACACTCCTCAAAGTGTGGTTTCTGGACCAGCAGCAGCAGCACCTAGGAGCTTGCTGGAAGTAAGGCATCTCAGGTCCAGCTGCAGACCTACCAAAGCAGACTCTGACTTTTGACCAGATTCCTGGATAAGTCTCAGGCACACTACAGTTTGAGAAGTACAGGTTGATGTGACAGGAATGCTGCCCATGGCTTCTGCCTCCTGGCTAGTCAGAGTATGTTCTCCACAGGGACACCTCTTCTCTCATTCTCGCTCTTTTAACATTCTTCAATATTCTCTGTAATCAGGCTCTACCCTTTGTTTCTAGGTTCGCAGCCCTCGGTATGCCCTCTTCCTGCTATCCTGTGTCTTTGGCATCAGAGAGGACCCTCCGTTGCCACGGCCAAGTTGACAATGGCTCCGCAGTAGGAGGGCACTGCATTTATGTGGCTGTGTTATCCACGCCTCGTGGATGTCATCCCCTGCAACTCTCTTGGTAAGTTTTATATGAGAAAAGAGACAAATGCATTCTATCATGGGAGAGGGAGAAGTAGGAGAGAAGGAGAGGAAAGGGTCAGGAAGGGCCTGGTTGGAGGATTGGGACGAGATGAGGAAGCCAGAAAAGCTAGGAGAGAAGATGTTGTTGGTCGGCTCTAAAAGAATAAGTCACAGGTCCAGTCAAACAATGGGGTTCTCGGGTCGCCTGGCTGGCTCAGCTGGGAAAGCATGTGATTCTTGATCTCTGGGTTGTGAATTTGAACCCCACATTGGGTGTAGAGATTACTTAAAAATAAAATCTTAAGAAACTAACAAACAATGGGGTTCTGGTTTTTCCCTCCCATTGTTTCTCTATTATTCATTCCTTGAATCACTCATTCAACAGATATCCATCTGAATGGCACCAACAGAGGTGCCATCTTTGTGGCAGGTTCTGATCCCAGTGCTGAGGACATAGAGGTAGGTGAACCACACCTGAAGCATAAGGTGGTTGGAGATGACCTTCCCTGATCAGCAGGCCGCAGAGGCCCAAGCCTGCACCAGTGCGGTAGGATTGCCATATGCCATCCGTGGACTGGGGCCCCCTCTGCTCACTGCTGTGGTGTCTGAATTCTAAGGCGATCTGAAGTATGAAAACACTCTCTATAAAGTAGATAAAGTGACTGAAGGGTCTTCTGCTTTACCAGAGATTTTCCTTGGGATTAGTTTAATGAGGTGCATGCATTCCTGGAGACTCTGCACACCATCTCATTTAACCATCACAGTCCTGTGACATTGGTAGCAGACAGAGGAGAAAAATGGGGCTCGGAGAGCTGACACAGCATACAAACTGCTGAGTCAGCCTCCGAACCCAGATCTTTGCTGGCCAAGACCACATTCCTGACCATTTAGTGAACAGACAAGCAAAGGGCAGCTGGCAGCTAGAGGCACAGCGGTTGGACATTTCTGCTTTTTACAATTTTGGATCTGGATTGAATTCATTTGAAGTGAAAATATTTTGTTGGCTTCTAAAGAGGAAGACCACCTGGACCCCTTCATTCCTAGTAGTCACTCAACAAACATTGGCTGAAATGAATGGTGAGCCTGGAGACAGCCAGGATGGTGAAGGACATGTTTAGGTCTGGGGGCACCCAGGAACAGCAAAGTCTCCACTCGAGGCTATCGGGAACACTCTGCTGGGGACTCAGTTTTATTGGTTCCTCCCGCTCTGTGCAATCCTGGGGACTGTCAAATAAATGACAAGACTCATTTTACAAGTAGACCAGAAGTCTGCAGTGGCGAGCCCAAGCTGATTGCCTATCTTATCTTGAGTCATCAGTCTCTCATTCAGGCTTCCACAAACAAATCTGTCCTGCACTTTGGGAGCAAGGGGCTGATGGAGTGGGCATTTCCCAGGGCCCTGGTCTATCATGAGTCACTGCTGAGGGGAACTTGGCCAAGCTGAGACTGTGGCCAAAGCGACAAGAAGGCTTGAGAGTTGAGATTCTGGGGGTGGCCTCTTGGTTCTGAGAAATGATGGTGACACGACCACAGTGACAATAGTGTTGATAGATGAGACACAATTTGGGCTTATCCTAGGCTAAGTTCTGTGTCATGCACTATTTTTGCATTATGCCATTTAACCTTGGCAACATTTTGGGGGGCTTAAAGAAACTGAGGTCCAGAGAGGCTAAGTAAATTTCCTGAGCTCATACATTACTGTGTGGAAGAGATGAGACTTGAAATTCAGTGTGTTGGATTCTAGAATTTCCTACCTTCTCCTTTGGGACAGGAAATCACCTTTCTTATAAAACCAGATCACAAAGGCTTTGAGGATTAATTCCAGAAGTTTTCCCTGCATGGGAGGTGGGGAGAAGGGGAACCTGGACCCACCCTTTGCCTCTGTCTTATCTTCCCCTTGAGACCCTCTCACTCGTTTCTTCTTGCCACCCCCATGCTGCTTAGCAACAAAGACCCTGGCTGGAACTGAGAACAAACAGAGGATAGCAGAGTAGTATATAAGAAACAATGAATCAGCCAAGTTTGTATAGGACAGTACAGTATTTCCATCTTAGCAGAACTAGTTCCTCACTCCTAGGGAGCAAAGGGGTGTAAAGAGACAGGGCTCTAGGACCTCACGTCACTTCAATGAGAGGTTTTACAGTGCTGCAAAGAACCTAGGTTCTGGGGCCAGGAATTTCTGGGCTACAAACCTAACTCCATGACTTCCTGGATCCCAGATCATGAACAGAGAACCTCAACTTTCCATGGGGTTTTGCATATGAGAATATGTAAAACAGGAATTGGGGTAGTCCTTGCTTTGTGAATTATTGGAGGATTTAACGAGCTGATGTGTATGAAATGCTTTGTGGGGTGTCTGGCATAAACGTGTGCCTGATAAATCGATTCTGTGATCTGTTTGTGCAACAAATACTAGTATATATATTATATATTGGGCCTCAGCCCAAGACTTCGTTTTAACCATCTTTTCTTTTTAAAAAGATTTATGTATTTATTTGAAATTTATTTATTTGAGAGAGACAGAAAGAGAGAAGAGAGCAGGGGACAGGGATAGGGGTAGGAATGGTGTAGAGGGAGAGAGAATCCCAAGCAGACTCCACACTGAGCACCGAGTTCAATGGGGGCTTGAACTCATGACCCTAAGATCACAACTTGAGCTAAAACCAAGCCTTGATGCTTTTCTGACTGTGCCACCCAGGTACTCCCTAACCATCTTCTCTTAAGCCTCCTTGGTAGGTGTTTGGTTTTCTTCTCAGAAATCTTACACATTTCTTAGAAACTTTATTACTAGTTTCTGAAGTTTTGAGTTATTTTAAATTGAAGCTTTTCCATTATAACTCTTTTAAAGCTTTCTCAATTATGAAATATTAAAAAAAAACCTTTCAAAAACAAGCATCTTAACTCAAACTAAATTGGTTAACTCCAGCCCTTTCTCCATGCAGGAATATCTACTAGGCAAAAAGACTCCTCTGTCACACAAGGAAATCATTCTCCCTCTGCAATTGAGTGAGGGGCAGCCCCCGACTTCCTTGTCCGCGAGACATGGTGCTCCCTACACAGTGCTGAACAAAGTTGTTGTCACCCTGAAGTTCCTCATCCTCAGTGAAGACCTGATCCTACATACACACAAACACAGGCACTTACCTTAGGCATACAAGCTGGTAAAATACTGATCTCTGCCCTATATATTTCTTTTTTAAAAATAGGGGAAAAATGCATTGGTAGCAATAAACATCAATATTGAATCGTTTTCCATTTCTAGGGTGCACCAATGTTTATTCAGATAAAAATATGCTAATGTTTTTAAATTGTTTTTGATTTGTCTGCATTAAAAACTTATCTTTGAGGGGTGCCTGGGTGGCTCAGTGGGTTAAAGCCTCTGCCTTCGGCTCAGGTCATGATCCCAGGGTCCTGGCATCGAGCCCCACATCAGGCTCTCTACTCAGCGGGGAGCCTGCTTCCTCCTCTCTCTCTCTCTCTGCCTGCCTCTCCATCTGCTTGTGATCTCTGTCTGTCAAATAAATAAATAAATAAATCTTTAGAAAAATATATCTTTGAAGGTTGTATATATATAAATATAATTTCTCATTCCCATTTCCCTATATATAAATATAATATCTTTTCATTATATTTATGGTGTATTTCTCCATACAAAATATTTTCATTCAAGGCAGTGAAATTTATCAGACTTCAAAAAATCGTTTCTGCTTTATTTTTATTTAAGAAATTCTATACTATGTCAAATTTTTTTCTTTTTTTTCTTTTTGTTTTTTTTATTTTTCTAAGTGATTTACTTTTAGGGCGCCTGGCGGGGGCTCATTTGGTTAAGTGTCCAACTCCTGGTTACAGCTCAGGTCACGATCTCAGGGTCCTGAGATCAAGCCTTGTGTCAGGCGCCCCACATAGCAGGGAATCTGTATCCTCTCTATCTCTCTGCCCCTCTCCCTGCTTGTATGCACTCTCTCGCGCGCGCGCAAATAAATAAATACATCTTTAAATGGTTTACTTTTTGGATTTGGTTCTTTAATTCACCCAGAATTTATTTTTGTGTATTATTTACGGTGAGGATCCAATTTCTTTTTGTATGAATAACCAACTGGCAGCAATATTCACTGAATAGAATATCTTTACTCCAGTGATTTATAAATCCTACGTCTTTAATAGACAATGTTTCTGGGAATTTGTGGTGGTCTGTTTATGGCTTTCTAGTATAATCCATACAAATTCTTCACTGTCCTAATTGTGATGGCTTTATAATAAACCTTGATATCTCTCTAAGAAAAATTCCCACACTATCTTCTATTTCAAAAATGCCTAGATATTCTAGGCCTGTGTTTTTATCACTTTTAGGGTCAGCTGGCATGTTATGGGGGAAAATATGTATGTGTGTGTACATGTATATGTACATGTACACATACATGTACATATACATGTACACACACACAGGTGTTTATTTGGAATTTCATTGCATTCATTGGTTAACCTGAGGGAGAATTTACATTTCTATGATATCAATTCTTCTTGTCCATAAAAATGACATACCTCTCCATTTATTGGACTTATCTTTCATGCCATCCAATAATGTTTTATATTTCTTTATAGAAGATTTTCGTAACTTTTATTACATTTAATTCTAGCCAAGTTATAGGGTTTGGGTTTTTGGTTTTTTTTTGTACAATACATTTCTCTAGTATATTTTCTAATTTGTTTCAGGTACATAGGGATATTGTTGATTGTTGTATATTGATCCTGCATCAAGTAATTTTATTAAAAGTTTAGTTCTAATAGTTTATTTGTAATCCTCTTCTGTTTTTTATTTAATGTACAAATAATAGTAATTTGTCTCTTTCATTTCTTAGATCTTTAATTTTTTCCCCTTGTCCTATTGCATTGGCTGGAACATTCAGTACCATGGGGCCTAGAAAAGGTAATAACAGGCCTCCTCGTTTGTGCCCAACTTTACAATGACTATGTCTAATGTTTCACTATCAAATATAATATTTGTCTTTGTTTTTTGACAGGTTAAGGAACTTCTTTTTAATTCATAGTTTGCCAAGGGTTTCATACTATGGCTATTGGATTTTATCATATCTTTTTCCTGTCCTAATGGAAGAAATTATATGGTTTGCCCCCATTGATCAGAAGATTATCAGTTTATATAAAATACGAGTTATTTGTTCCTTGTAAGTTTTATAAAACTTTCTAGTAACACCATCTGTTGCCCTTTTGGCCAAGGAGATTTTTGTCTATTTATTTAGTTTCTTTAAGAGTTCAGGGTATACTCAGATTTGCTATTTCTTTGTCAATTTTCTTAATTTGCATTTCTAGAAAGTTGATGACTTCATTTAACTTTCTCAAGATTTTTAAAGATTTTGAAAGTCTCTACTCTTTCTGTAGTTATGGCCCCCTTTTCCCTCCTACATTTGTTTAGTTGTCTATTTTCTGTTTAAGCCTGCTCAAACTGGGTTTTCTACAACTTAAACTAAAGGTATCTAACTGATAGAAGGAAAGAAATGGGAAAATATCATGTACATCGGTACTACGGCAGTTGGCTCAGAACTTTTTCCCATGCCACCATGACATCTTTCATGCTCCCCTTTGCTCTTTATCTAATGTCCTTGAAGGTGCGACACAGCAGTGAAATCCTCCAGGAGGCCTTCCTTGACTGTTGTTTTCCTTATTCGTTCCTCTGTAAGGGTGTTCATCTATCGGAATAGAAATGATCACTTCTCTTGTTAAACTGAATGTCCCTCCGGGGCGAGGAAATCATATTCATCACCATATCCTCAGAGGAAGGCACGTGCGTGGCACATAATAAGCACTCAACAAATACTTTCCGATTGAAGTTATAAGCAGAGCAGTGGGACATCCGTCAGGAAGAGTGAACCGAGACCACTCTCGAGAGAGAGCACTCTGCGTCTCTAAGAGAGATCTGTCTTAGAGATGAAAGCGCGTGCTTTGCAGGTGCTCTCAGAGGCAGAACGCATCATCCTCAAGCAATCGAAATACAGCGGCCCCTCACCCACTTGGCGAGGCAGCTTTCCCTTTGCCAGTCTCTCGCCTCCTCCTCTGCGTCTCTCTGGCTGACGGTGGGAAGTGGCAGACTGCCTCATGGCAACAAGCCCTCGGCAGGCTCAGCTGGGATGTCCTCCTCTTACTCCAGTTTTTACCCCAACACACTCCCCTCCCCTTTCTCTTTCCTACTCCCATCTCTACCGAGAAGCAGAGAAATAAGGGAAACAGTGGAAAGGGCTGGGCTTTGGGGCCAAATAGCTTTCAGTTCAACTCTTACTTTTATCCCTTCGAGGCCATGCAAATGGGGCAATTTGCTTCTTCTCTCTGCATCTTGGTTTCTTCCTTTATACTAATAATAACTCCCAGATCTGTGAGATTCCTGCCTCAGAGTAAATGCTCCACAACTTTACTCTGCAACATTTCAAGACCCTCTGATGTTCTAAACTAAAAAAATATTTCCCCCTCTTTTCCTCATCTCCAGTCCCAAGATTTGGACATTTGAGTGCCTAGGAAGCTTCGTGTATCCACTCCCGAGTCCCCTACAGTCGGCAACTGTATCCAGCAGTGAGATACTGGTCTCCGTCACTCGGGGCCAATGATTCATTTCTGTTCTCCGAGCCTCCCTCCACAATTTTATCTGCTGTTTCTCTCCCTCTCTGTGTGTGTCTCTTTCGTTTTCTGTCTCCCTTTCTCCCTGTCTCTCTTTCTTTTCACTAGCTGGAGGACGTCCCTGGGTGGGAACAACCCACAGCAATTTCATGGTACACTTGATCCTTTCATTGTTTTCTAGCCCTTAAAGGGCAGAAAGCCAGGTACTCCCCTTGCTCTTCATGGATAACTCAATTATAAGAATTAAAAGGCTTTGATTACATTATTAATTTTGAAGCTGTGTGCCTCTCACCCAGGAAGGGTCCAGGAGATCCTCAGATGCGGATGGCCTGCAGACTCTCGACCTCCAGGACAGTCCCACATTGGATAATCCTTAGAACTCCTCGCCCGTCTGCCTGGCACAGTGCAGGACCCTCACAGGACCCCCATGTGACTTTCACAACAATCCTGTGGAGCGAGGGGGGCAGGTCCCTTTCATGTGTCAGGTGCTTTCCCAGGGCACTGGGATCTCAGGGGCTCAGTTAACATAAGTGACTTGCCCGAGGTCACAGCCAGGTGTTTAGTGGTTACAGCAGAAACTAGAACACAGCCCTGCAGACATTTAGGCGGGGTTTTTTCTCACTACACTATGCAGCATGAACAGCAGCTGAGGTAAGTTGATTCTTGGTACACACCAGGGTGTTTTCACTTCTGCCATGAGCCCAGACGGGTTGTTACTACACTCAATGGGCATGCTTTCCAGAGATGGCCGCAACAATATCCCATCCCGTATGCTCTTCTCTAATGTGCCCTTGCTACTCTCCCACATCAAGCACTTGATGACCCTCCCTTTGAGTCGGGGCTGCCCCTAGTGGCTTGCTTATAGTCAATAGAGGGTGGAAGAGTAATGCGGCATGACTCTCGAGACTAGTCAGGAAAGGCCGTGCAACGTCCTTTGGGTTCTCTTCATTCTGCTGTTCTCCACATGCTCCCTCCTGGAATGTTCCTCTCCCTATCCAGCTGCCATGATGCGAGAATCCCAACCCACAGGGAGTGTGGGACTAGTTGACAATCCCATGTGAGCACAGCTTTCAAGTCTGTCTAGCCGCCAGACCTGCGAATGAAGAAGCCTCCAGATAATTCCACTCCCCAGCTATGTGAGTCTTCTCAGCTAAGTCTCAATACATTTTGGAACAGAAAAGAGTCACTGCCATATTGGGAGACTATGGTGCATTTCTGCATGTCTTGTAAACAGAAACACAGACTGTCTTTGGTCTAGATTGTCTTTTTTTTTTTATCCTTTATTTTTAATTGTGTTAGTCACCATACAATACATCATTAGTTTTTGATGTAGTCAGATTGTCTTTTATAAGATGCTTATATAGCAAAACTACCACAGAAAAATGAGATTGCACCACCCTCAGAACAAAGGGCCAGTTTGCTTACAGCCTTGAAAAACAGAAAATTGTCCCATATAATAAAGATAATACCTTATGGAAGGCATGCTTCCTTCCCATTATAAAAGATTCAGCTTCCCTATACTTGGTATTCTTCTCCCAAGGATAAGGATATCCTTGGGAATCCCTACAATAGTAATAATATCAATAATAATCCCTACAATCCCACAATAGGTTATTGTGTGTGCTGGTGTCCCCTGCCTCTTCCTCTCGCACTGTGGGAGTTGGGCCTCAGGGAACTGACACCAAAAAGTAATGATAGTCAAACTGCTGCTGTAGCTGTGAATAATAAAATTCTTCATCTCTGACCCAGGTGTCTCCTTTTTCTACCTGCATCTATGAAACTGTGCCAAGCTGGCTTGTTAGCTTGCAAGGAGGGTAAAAACTCTCAGAGCCTACAGAGTTCTTGATGCCCTACTGTGTCCTATATGAATTCATGATCTCCAGAATCTGTAAGCATAACACAATGATTTTGGGGTTTACACCACTAAGCTTGAGGTGGCCTGTCACGCACCAGAAGATAGATGCAAATGCAAACAAGACCTATGTCTTCTTTGGGAAAAAGCTATAGTCTATGAGGAAGAAGTAGACATATTATACTTAAAGAAACTATACCCAGGGCCAAAGCACACAAGGCACTCAGGCTTTCCCTCCAAGTATCCATTCGTGTCCACTAATTCTTCAGTGGACACATTGTGGTTTGTCACATATAAATATGTCTGACGAGTGGAGATGGCCCTAAAGGAGACTGAAGACATGGGGATCTGAGAATGGCATGGAAGATGGGACCAGCCAGAAGGAGCTATGTGTTCATCTGTAAATGCTGGGATCTTTTGGTGCCCAAGAACCTTCACTGACGGTCTACACTTGACAGAAGGTAACACAGAGACAGGAAGTATTGGTCTTGCTGATTGAGGTGAAAGTCGGGAATCAGTACTGAGAGCCAGTGACACCTCGGGCTCAGGATCCCAGAGCTCAGTAAGAGCATGAACTGAAGAGTGGCCAGAACTGAGACTATAAATGACACCAGAGACATCCGTGGATTTCCAGCTCCCCTGGTGGTAAAGAGGCAGTGAGGATGACCAATGCAAGGGCCATGCAGTGTGGAGAAGTAGCTTGCCGGACAATCAGTCCCTGGATTTTTAGCCTTGGTGGCCAGTGTAAGACCTTTGTCTCTTCATTAGTCAGAATAGGCTGGTCTCTGTTTTGATCTCAAGAGATAGCAAAGTCATAGTGGTTTGAAATAACGTGAACGCTCTTGTGGGTCAGTAGAGAGATGGGATGTTGGGGAGGGCTTTGCTGTATACAGTGGTCACTCAGGAACCCGGGCAGATGGGGACTCTATCATCCTATCACATGCGGTCCTAGGATTCGCTGTAGCAGGGGAGGAGAGAGCAGGACCATGCTCGTCAGTGCTTCCACCAGGAAGGGGCACACAGCCTTTCCTCTCACATTTCACTTGACAAAGCAAGTCAAATAGCCATGGTTTATGTCGAAGTGTGAGGGGTGGGATATAATCATCCCATGAGTCTGAAAGGAGAGGTGGGCTGGATATGTGGTCATAAACTGCTACCACAGCATTACTTAGATGCTTTGGAGCTTGTGCCACTTTGCTGGGGGAATCCCTCTCGAGTGGATAAAGATGGCGCGCTCACCGTCTCCCTTTACAAGATCAGCATGTAGATCACCTGAGCAGGGGTCCGCCCCTCTGCTCTGGGACTCTGTAAGCTTCTGAGGCCCAGCATTCCATCCTGCTGTTTCATTTCAGCTTTGTGGTGTAGGAGAAAGCACTGAGAAGTAGGCAACACGCATTTCCTGACGCACAATTGTGAGTAAGGCGTTTCCTGTTCTGTTCTCTTTCAATACTTCTGATTTTAAGCAGGAGGAAAATTATAGACCGAGGCTAATAGGTCTCTAAGGTTTCTGGAGGATTTGTTAACTTCTCTTTTTAAGAAGGAGGAAACAGATCTGTGCCTCAGACTCACATAATAGTATTTTTTTTCCTTACAATGTTTATTTTTATCATTAACTTATATTTAAGATAACAGATGTTGGTTTTCAACCTACCTTTTGATGTGTTTCCTATTTCCTATGCTTATTTAAATTTTCAAAAAGAAAAGTGGTTCACCAAAAGTCCTAAGAGAGTGATAGTGTTGGTTTTATGACAGCTGGCCCAAAATTTCAAAGGTATTAAGAAAATGACTGAGGTTTCGCAAAAAAAAAAAAAAAAAAAAAAATCTAACAACACCACCATCACCTCTTTTTCCCAGGGAGAAAATGACTGGCAAGGCGGGGCTTGGATTCAGGCAGTGGGTTCAGAATTTGTCTGCTAGGTGTTTAACACTTGCTAGCTGTGCGATTCTAAATAGAAATTATGTGAAGTTTCTGGGCTTTGGTTTTATCATTTGTAAAATGGGGATAATAATGGTGTTTGTCTCCATTGGGCTTCTGTGAGGATTAAATGCGTTAAAACACACACCGGAGGTTACGGAGGGCATCTGTTTCATGGAACACTGGGTGTGGTGCATAAACAATGAATTCTGGTACACTGAAAAGAAATTTTAAAAATTAAAAAAAAAAAAAAAACCAACCAACAAAAAACAAAAAACACTGGAGCCTGACCAGTAACCTAGCGGCTGTGACTGGCTGTTGTGACTGTCACCACTCTTGCTCTCCCCTCCATGTGCACCTGGTCTGGTTCCCCTCAGCTGCCTTCCCTTTGCAGATCAGGCCCGCTACCCGAGTTCACTGAAAGGCTTTTTAGTCTCGTGGTTTATTCTGTTTTTTACTTATCACAGAAATGTTTTCCTTGAAAATTGACTAATTGAGTTAATGATCCCCAAACTAGGCCAACCTGGGTCTGGCCTTCCCTGCAATCAATTATCCCAATAGCAGTTGCTGCTTATAAACAGGCAACTTGGCTGGTGGGTCCCTTCCCTGCCCCCCAATTCTCTATCCTTTTCTTTGTTCAATAATCTATTTTACTTGGTTCAGGTGGGAGTGGTGGGCTGCACCTCTCTGTTACAGCTCCTCTCTGTTAATCTGGAGGATGGGGAGGGTAAAACACAAGATCTAAATTGCTGGGTCAAATGTGCAAGATCCCAGACCCCAGCGCAGTCCCCCTGGGAGCAGAGACAGACACAGGAAGCTGGTGCTGAGTGTGTCAATCACAAGGGGATTGACAACCTGGAGCCTCAGGTCCCAGATGCTCCTGGCCCGTGTACCCTCTCCTCAGGACTGCATGGTGAGATCAGACAGGCCCCCAGAGCCCCAGGCCTCCCCCTGTGTTTTCAGTACAAAACCATGTTCGAGTTAAAGAGCCTGCCTTCTGAGTCATCAGCTGTGGTTTTGCGTTCCTGCTTATTTGCTCTGTGACCTTTAGCAAATGATCCGAGCCTCAGTTGCTTTGTCTGTAAAATGGGACTACTAATACCTATCTCCCAGGTGTGCTGCCGAAATTAGATGAGATCACATACAGAATACAGACTAGACCCATTTCATACCTAGATCCCACTTCATGATGCTTCACATTGAATGAAAGACTGTGAGGTAGGAAAGTGCAGTCATTTAATGAGACAGCTTTCTATCCATTTTCCATCCATTTTCTTCTTGGTCAAACATACCTGCCTGCATTAAACTGCCACTGATTGCTTGTTTTCCTTTACATCATTGCTTTCTTTTTCCTATTTTCCAATATTAATGCCCTGACAATAGCAGTGCTCTCTTTCACCAGAGGATACTGATAAATAATTGTTTGCTAGATCAATCTGTGTGCATCTCTTTAAGCTATTTTTAACACACACAAGCATTTCTGGCTTTCTCTAGCTTTATTGTGGGGCACCATGTCTCAAACTGTTCTGCTCAACGGTAAATCTATGGGATATTAATAATTCTCACTCATACAAAGAATATAAAAATATAGAAAACACTGTTAATCAGGTAAGTAGATTTTCTTTTCTTTAGGATTTTCCCAAGCCTTTGATATGTTAATGCATTAAAAAAAAAAAAAGGATCGAATTTGGTGTTTCCCAAACATATTTTACCTGTAGAGTCTTTTTGCCATAGCGGAGCATTTGAAAGGACTAGGGGTTTATGGAACAGTGCTTCTCGAACTTCAGTGAGCACGTGAATCCACAGGGGGGCTTGTGAAAATGCATATTCGGACAGAGGAGATCTGGGGAGGGGCCTGGATTCTGCTCTTGTGACAAGCTCCTAGTGGATGCTGATGGTACTGACTTTAGACCAAGACTCTAAGGGGCTATCACACTCATCTTGGAGAACATTCTCTTTACTAGGGACCTCAGCGGAAGAGTGTGGTCTCAAATCAAACTATACTTTGGAGCAATAGAAAACACTGACCAACAATCAGAATATCAAATTCTAGGTGAAACAGGAGAGCTGGTCCCAGCTGGTTGTACTTGGAGGTGGCATTTCACTTGTTCAGGTCTCCGATCTCTTACCTATACAAGGCACCCACCTTCTAGTGGCTCCACAGAGTTGCTGGGAGAACAAAATTTCCTGTGCAAGAGCACGGTGTAAAATCGCCATCACAGACCAGCACTGTCAGAAGGGGAAGACACCTTCATGTCTTAATCTAGGCCTTTGTGTTAGAGTCCCACTTATGGTCGCCATGACCTCTCTGGTTCTTCACAAAATGTATGGATCGGCTACACTGAGCCCAGACTCCCCTGATTCCCCTGCCAGCCATTGTCTCGAGCAGGGTGACCAGCACAGCTCATCACAGGTGTCAACTGATCAACAGAGGATGCCTGGAGCCCTTCACTGAGAAAGACGCCCTCTGGGCTCTGCAGGAAATAGCTCCTTGATCAATGAACAATTTCCACTATGCATGTTGAAGGAACAGTGCATGTAACCCACTCATGTCCCCCCAAGACCAGCTTTCCACCTTGCTTATAAACACATAGCCTTTACAAATTGACGGTGTCTTCCCTTCTCATGCCCTGCCATGGCTAGTGGCTCTTTTCTCCAAGCCACAAAGCCAGCAGGTAGCCACGTGAAAAGCCAGAGTAGCCACAGACTCTGCCTTGTCCTCGCCACATTCGAGTCTGGTCTGGGGCTCAGGCCTATGTTCTGTAACCAAAGGGTCACTTTATTCTTGGTGTCCCCCAAGCTTCAGGTTTTTCTCCTGAAAATCAGGTGCCTGATTGCTCCCAAAGTGACTTTGTCTCTCTTCAGCTCACTTCAAACATGGGTAAAGTCATAGATGCCATGCCCAATACTATCAGTCCTCAGCTGTTTCTCCTGCAGCCCGTGTCACTCTATATTCAAAACATTCACATTTCATTCAGTTGTGGGAGCCCTAACCTCCCATATAAGGAAATGCTGCTTCATGTTCTTGGTCACTCAGACCAGGAGCCTCACTGTCGTCACTGACCATCCTTCTCCCTTGCTAACTCACCCCTGGTCAGGGCGCCTTAAAGACACCAAGTTCTGAGAGGATGGAAGCCCACTAGGCTAATACATCTCAAAATCACCCTTCCCAGAACCACAGAAGAGAACCTGGGATATCCTGACCTCCAACACTTCCCTCCTCCTCCATAAACGATTGGCTCAGCGGGACCAAACAGAGTCCCTTCCAAGGGGATTTAGAAGGAGAAAGAGAGAGAGGGCCATCTAAACACAGAAGACTTTAGTGGTCTTGTTTTCGTCTCTGAGATATGGGAATGCAGAGGAAGCCTTTCTGTAGATATAAAAGGAGGATGAAGAACAATGAGGGGAAGAAGGAAAGAGGAGAGAGAAAGAGTACTGGCCCTAAGCTCCCCTGCCCTGGGTTCTGTCAGACACCACTGCACTCATACTAAAGTCCCCATTTTGCTTAAATCAATACCTCGGTATTTCTAATATAATTAAAAGTATTCTAAGTATTAAAAGAATTCCAACTACAGTGTCCTACCAGTTCCAATCAAGTAACATGTCTCAAATCTGAGGGTTTATTTCCATCTTAATCAGCTACCCATTCGGGCTATCGGGCTATCACCTCTCCACACTTAGATGTTTGCAATAATCACCGAGCTGGGATTCATCTAGATCGTCGCTTTCATAAGATTGGTGTTTTTGTAAGATAAATATAAAGACAACAAACATAAGATATTAAGGTCACTCTTCTACTCAAAGAGAGTCCTAATTCCTCATTGTTAAACTCTGAACTCCTTTGTCCAATACTGAAGGCTCTCTAAGGTTTCCAAAAAATGATCAACATTCACTACTTGATGCACAAGTTTCAAGTAACAGAAAACCCAAGAAAAACTGGCTTAAACATAGCAAATAATACAGCAGACGCTGCATATTGGCTCCTTCCATCCTTCTGATCCTCTTCTTGGACCTTCCAATATCAAAGAGGCTGAAAAGTCAAAGACCGCACTTCTCAACCCTCCACGTGCTGGGAAGGAAGTGCCTGGCCTTTCTGGAAGCCTCTCGTGTCTCAGTCCTTCCGTCAGGACCTCACGACTCACCTCCTTGGCCCAGCCTCCCCCCTCACACATATCTACCTCGGGCATCATTTCGAAGGCCGCCTGGCCAAGGCCATAAATCTGTGCCCTTGTTTAGTGTGGCATGTCCTCTCTCTCTAATCCAATCTCCCCTCCGTGTGTTCTCGGTGCTCGCTCATTCGGCTTGACAGCTATTTAATAAACCTATTTGCTTTCCTTTGACATGAGGCAGAAGTGGTGGGTGTTGAAGAGCCGTGAGGCCCTCGTGGACAATGAAACCCTTTCCCACTCAACACTCTTCCAGCTCAGCACAGATAAATCGTGGAGAACTCGAAATTAACCCAAGCTATCTTCTTTTCTTAAGAAAAAAAAAAAAAAAATCACCAGAGACCCAAGAAGCAGAGCAAGAGCAGTGAGTGAAAGGGATGGCAGGAGAAATCTCATTTCCTGGCTCCAGGGGCAGGGGTGAGCCCAGATCAGGGGCCTGTGAGCCTTCCCTCAGTCTAGCTTTTATCACTTCAAAGCAGAAGGTCTTAAAGGAATGCCCTTTATGACTGATTCTGTCTTCAAAAGCATGAAAGAAAAAGCATATTTTCTTAAGCCCACTCTCTGGAAGCCAAGCGATTTATTCAAGGTGCTTGAATCGCAAACGTCCGCAACAGGGATAGAGTTCGGTGTGACGGCTGCAGGGCTGGAGCCACAATCAGCTGGCCAGACTGGGATTCTCACTCTGCTGCCTAGGAGATTTAGGACTTTGGCCCACTTATCACAGCTCCCTGAGCCTCAGTTTCTTTCCCCATAAAATGGGCGTACCGTTCACCCCACAGGGTCGTCATTAGGATCAAATAAGAGAGCTGATGTGAACATTCTTGGTACGTGGTACTTGCTAAATGCATTGTAGCTAGTATTATTTTTGCTGGTTGTAATAATAAGCAGATCTGCTCCCCATCCCATTTCCAAATACCTGCGTATCCCTGCTTTTTATTGGTATATTGTCTAGAATGTGTTTATTTGGTTTCCTCTTGCATGCATGGGAACCAGGAACTGTTTCCTCTACGTTATCAGCCTTGATCTCAGGATGCAATATCATTTCTTACATTCTGCTATCACTTTAAGCAAAGCTAGAAGATGTCCAGGCCAGGTCTGGGTTGTCTTTGCATGGGGGAGGTTGGACTATTGGGCTGAAAAGTGTGCAGTCCCTTCTGGGGCAGGTGAGTCCAGCTGGGTGGGCTAGAGTCAGGGATAGGGTCTCATGTCCACAGAAGTTACTCAACACAGCTGAGACTGGGAAGAGCCTATGGATTTAGTCCAAGCTGGTCTTCATGGAGCAACAAAGATCCAAGTGTGGAAATTGAAATTTGGATGGCAATGCCCAGGAAAACGGATTATGCCAGCTACCAACAATGATAACTCCAACTCTATATTCAGAGACTAGAGAAATGATACTGGGTGGTACCATGGGCCACTGAGTCCACAGTTAGCTGAACTAGGTTCGGGGCTCCAGTTATCATTTGGACCCCATATGCTCCAATTCTAACAGGCAGATTATAGTTGCTTTTGGATTCATGGACATCAATGTCAACTCCCTAGGTCAAGACCTTAGAATGTCCAACAATTTCTGAAAAGTTTATGCATATTCTCCTTTGCTCAATGCATGGTTATATGAATAAATAGCCACAGGGAAAGACCAGGGAAATTACTACTGAGTATACATGCTGTAGACATGCAAAATTTTTCCTCCTGGGGACTTGACCTATACTTCAGCCAGTGGGTTCCAGGTCTGAGAACAGCCAGGAATCTTGAATTTTTCTAGGGCTGCTGTCCACAGGCCCCAATCATTCATCCTGCATTTCCTTTAATTGTACATATTAGCAATGCTTCTTTTGGTTGCCCAGCTATCTCTGCCTGAGGAACAATGTATTCTGTCAACCATCTCTATCTCTCTGTTGGTCCATTCTGCTTGGTCAAGTCTCTGCTCTGATCTTGCTGCTCATTGTAATTATTGTGCCACCTTGATTCTATTATTTTGGGATCCTATTATCCCCATTGCTTTCAAAAGCCCAGTTCTGTAGTAGCATCTTTTGCTGGAAGCCCTGATCTATGAAGATAACCACCACTGAGCTATTTAACAATTCTAGTGCACACTCACTGACCAGCACATTCTCTAGGCCATCCTGCAAAACTGGTCAGCTGATGGAATTTCTGGCCTGATGAAGTATCTGCTCTAGCATGCCCATTGCTCAGAGTCTTTTGATGCCTTCCTCCCTGTCTGTCATGGCAGTTCTAACATTTCTACTTCATTTAGTGGTGGCCCTCATTTTTCTCAAGTGGCCAGTAGCTAGTACTGGTAGGTTCGCCTTGCAGTCAATCTCCACCCCCTCACCTTGTTCCCACCTCCACCAAGAGAAAAGCATTGCTGTTTCTCTCGCAACAGATTATTTTTGTGAGTTTCACCGGTTCACATAAATGGAATCACAAAGAAGATAGTTCGCAGTGTCTGGCGTCCACAATGGTTTTTTAGATTCAATCACATTTTTGTATACCTCAGAACTATTGTTGTTAAGTAGTACTCTATTACATGGCCACAAAGGGTACTGGGAACTGGGCAATAGGAATGTTTCCTATCTTATGTGGGGTGTTTGTTACATGATGTAGTAGAGACTATAGTGTGTCCCACAGATGCCCTCTTTAGGGCTGACATGCCCCAGGGGCTAGGAACATCAGCTGGGATAAACTGCATCTGCATTTCTTACTGGGCACTGCCCTCAGGGGACTGCCTTGCCCAGTTCTCTCTCTTGCAGGAGGTTGCCCTAACTCCTGTTTATACATGAACCCATTGATAGACTTTTTTTTTTCCAATTTCTTGTTACTAAGAATGAAACTGTTATGAACATTCTTGAACAAGTCTGTGTGTGGACACGTGCTTTCATTTTTCAGATAAATACTTAGAAAGGAAATGATAGGTCATGGGGTAGGAGAATTAACAATGAAAGAATAAGCACTAAGGAGTTGCCCAATGTGGCTATAATATGATCTTCTTCCAGCAATATATGAGAGTCCCTTTGTTCCTTCTCCAGCTGACATACTTTTGGTATTGTCAGTCATTTTAATTATAGCCATTCAAGCAAGTGGCTGTGAAGTGGTAATACCTTCTAGTTTCTAATTTGTATTTTCCTAGTGAGTAGTGATATGAGTATTCTGCATGGGCTTATAGGCCATTTTTATATTTGGGAAGTGTCTGTTCAAGGCTTTAGCCTGTTTCTTATTGGGTTATCTTTTTATTACTGATTTGTAGGTGTGCTTTATCTATTCTAGATGTAAGTTGGATATACACATTGTGAATATTTCTCTTGGTCCTTGGCTTTTTATTTTCTTGATAGTGTCTTTTGATGAGCAGAAATTTTTAATTTTGATGAAGTCCAATTTATTTATATGTTTCTATGGTTAGTGCTTTTTGTATCTTGTCTAAGAAATGACTTACCTGTCCCCAGGTATGAAGGCATGAAGATATTCTTTATTTTCGTTCAGGAGCTTTCTTGCATTATTTTAAAAGTAAAGTCATTTTTGATGCCACCTTGGGTGTTAAAGCATAAGAAATCACTAGTGAATGTGAAGAGTACAGGAAATGGGAAGGAGGTGGCAATGGAGTGGGAGCTGAGGCCAGCAGAAGCAAAGTGGATGCCCAACCCAGACAAAGTCTCCAGAGTGCTGGGGGCACCTCTGACTCTCTGGCTGTGAGCTTGGGGCCATCCCCCTCCATTAGAGCCAGGGAGACCAGCTCTGCCTTTTAAAAAGGGGACCTGCAAATGGAATTCACACAGTGCCATGACCCTCGGTGTGCAGTGTGGCGGGCTGCAGCCTGATTCGCATCCAAGTGCACACAACACATTCACAGCTGAGAGCTTGCTTTTCCTGCCCCATTCCCCCCCACCTCTTCCCCACAATTCCACAGCCTGCTCTCCCCGACGATGTTTCACTATGTCAGGCTGCCTCTGTGCCGGCACTAGGAAACTTTTTCTTCCCAGCCACACTCATTTGGTATTTTCAAGGAGATCAGTTTCAATTCTCTGTGACTTTGGCTTCACCCCTTCTTACATTTGGGAATAGAAAACAGGAGGGGGCTGTACTTACTGTACAGCTATGACCCCCCAACCCCTCGAGTCTTCACCTGGCTTTTTATCTAAAGCCTTTTCAAAGTAAGATGAGGGAAGCCTATGTCCTTCCATTACAAGCCCTGCCCAAACCCTCTTCACACCGAATCTGCCCGACCTAGCCCTTTGCTGCCTGGGCCATGGTTTGTGTCCCTAATACCTGAGCCGCAGCTGATTGGATCAAGTCAAGTCATATGACCCAGGGTCACATGGCCCAGGCGCACCAAGGCTGGCCATGAAAAGTAAGATCCTCCTATGATCAGATTCTTTATCTTGAGACTTTGAATGGGCACATGGCAAAAATGTGCAAATATGCAGTCAGAGGTGAAGTACCACAGAGCAAGAAAAAAGTCAAGGGGTTTGAAGAGAGTCATGTGTAAGCCTGAGTGAGAGAGTGGCTAAAGCCCTGAGCTGAGGAATCTGCTGGAAGAGGACACAGCACGAAGTAGTTGTTCAGACAGAGCCAGAGGCACGAGGAAGGGACACCAGCCCTAAACACGCATCTGTTCCAGATTCCACAAACAGATGCCTGCTCAGGAATCCATTCGCTTACCCTCCACCCCATAGCTGTGGCCTGTGAAGGTCTCTGTTTTCATCACTAAACAAGTGAGAAGAAGAGGGGAGGGTGAGTGAGTGAGAAAACGAATCCAAGTGAAGTAAGTGGTCGTGGTTCACTCTCTAGTAGGAATATTTCCCACGCAATGTTGTTTGGGGACATGTTAATGTTACCTCACTCCATTTCTGGTGACAGCCTCCCATTCCACTGGCCTGGGAAATTCGGTGAGGGGTTACAGGCTAGACCTATGAGGAAGGTAAATGCATTTTTGATGAGCTGGAGAATCTGTGCCATCGAACAGCAGCTCCCGTATTACCGGCTGTGTGCGTGAGTTTTAAGCCCAGTCTTTAAAGTGCTTTCTAGTAGAAGTGTGGTAGGGCAGTGGGAACTCAGAGGAACTGAAATGTGAGGCCTGAAAATGGCCATCCTGCTGGGATTATACACAGTCTTCTAGCACGTTTGCCAAATTCTGCAGTGTCAATCCTGGCAGTAAAGTGCTTTTTGTAAATACCACTTATTAAGGGAGTAACAGTCTGATAAGGGCAGTGGTTGTTTTTGCTCTCAGAGCAACAACTGCCAAGGACGGGTATTTTCCAGATTGTGCTAGGGGCGCACATGCATGCTCTGATTAGTCAGACTTCACACTCGGTTTTGTATATAAGAAGAGCACAAGGTTTACACACACACACACACACACACACACACACACACACTCAAACGCCTACCTCTGAAAATGGAGGAGATATCAGAGAGGCTCACTAACAATTGGTTCATAGGAATTAGATCTTCAGAAGGATGCTCACAGCTCACTGAGCCTCGACGGATCAGTGGAAAAACCACAACAGCAATAAGCAAGGAGTATTTTATTACCTTCCTTTATGTTGCAGAGACTCAGACCATTTTTCTGCCCTTGGTTCACAGCATTAACATGAGGAGAAAGGCCTCAAGCTGAAGGCAAAAGCAGATACGAAGACTCCAGAGAGTCTTATATCTGGGTGCGGGGAAAGCATCCTACACTCAAAGAAAGTTCAAGCTGGAGGAAATTTGAGCAACCTAGCCTAAGCCCCTTGCTTAGCAGGTGAGGAAGATACAGCACAGAGATCTTTATGCAAAACAGATTATTGGTTCTAAGTTTATGGGGCAGAGATCATGGATAATGGCATTCTATCTACAACATCAAACAGATTAGGTCAAATACCGTGATAAAAATCACAAACGTAGGTAAGATCATGAGGAGTCCCCAATAAGGACTGAATGCTGGCCAGTGGCTCCCAGCCAAACACAATTAACATGTTTGTTTATTATGCTTTTGTTGGAAAGTCTCTGTCCCAAACTAGTTTTTGTGGGTTCAAAGTGTACTACACCACCAGCAGCATCTGTACCATAGGAAGCATCTTAGAAAGGCAGAATCTTGGACCCCAGCCTGGCAACTGTCTCACAGACTGAGCTGCAAGAGGCCCCTGGATGGCGCATGCGTACAGGACGGGGCGAGAACATGGCTCCTATGCGTCGCTAGTGCAGCTCCTTTTCAAGAACAGGAAGTGTGAGTCCCACCAGCTACAGTTCGGCAGCGAAGGAGACTGCCCTGCTGGTTTCAAGTGTTGGTATGTATTAGTTTTGTAGGGTTGCTGTAACAAATGACTATACATTGAATGGCTTAAACCAATAGGAATTTCTCCTCTCATAGTTCTGGAGATCAAAGCCCAGAATCAAGGGCCAGGAGGCCTGGGCTCCCTGTAAAGACTCTCTCTCTAGAGTCTTTCTAGCCTCTCCCAGCTCCTGGAGGCTCTGCAGTCCCTTGTGTCTGTGTCCCTCCAATCTCTGTCTCTGCCTTCACAAGGCCTACCCCTCTGTGTCCCAATTCTCCCTCTGCCTTGCTCTAATGTGGATACTTGTCATTGGATTTAGGACCCGCCTGGATAATCTAGGATGATCTTATCTCAAGATCCTTAATTACGTCTGGAAAGACCTCTTTTCCAGCTAAAGTGGCATTCACAGGTTTTGGGTGGACAAACATTTTGGAGGGCTACCATTCAACACACTACTGCATTTTGGGGAGTCAGTGAGAGGGATGATCTCTAGGACTTGAAGGTCTATTACAGGGTGAGAGGGAGGGCTGGGTACCACATTTTTGGAGACGACCTTCCACTGTCAGGGTCCCAGTTTGGGTTAAATCATTCAGCAAGGGTCCTCATGGGCTTTGATTATGAGAGAGAAGCAGAAAGAGAGGAGAGAGAGACAGTCTTCTGTAGCCTCCCTGGGTCCTCACTGGAGGAAGAGCAGGGAGGCCACTAAATTAATTCAGATTATCCTGAGAGCACTATACTCTGGGAATGAGATTTGAACATTACTTGCATTAGAAGTCAGTCTAAAATATATCTCTTTTCTGTCAGCAAAACATTCCCTTCTTGCCCTCTCTATCTAGGGCCTCCCTCTTCCTTCCAGGCTCTGCCTCCAACTGCGCAGCCACTTCCCTGGACCCGCAGGCAGCCCTCCTCCTCTCCCTCCCCATCTGGGCTTCAGGCTGTAGGAGTCCAGACTCTGTGCTAATTAAGAGCATTATCACTTTGCCAAGAAAGAACAGGGATGCAGGAAAAGGCCTCAGTTATGTGTCCTGGACACCAGGGAGCCTGACTGCAGGTGGCTGAACTCTGACATGGGCCTAACAGAACTCAAAGCTAGGGAGCTGCCCCCAGTGTTGTGGAGAGAGCCCATCTCCGTTCTCCATTCCAAATCCCTGAATCCCCCGAACCACAAACCACGGTCAAGGGAGGGCAACGTTCGGATATTTTTCCCTGATGGCTTTTAATTTTTAAAAATTTTTTAAACTTAAAAGTGTTGAGCAGATACAGAACATAAAAGATACTATAGCCGTTTTCTTAGATGCCCATTTCCGCAGCATGAGTACGTTCAGAGAGCTGTGTAGCCATCACCACCAACCGCACGAAACTAAAGCTCTATGTCCACCAGCAGGTCCGACCCCCTCCCTGCAGCCCGGACCACTGCCTACTTTCTGTCTCTATGCATCTGACCACTCTAGGGACCTCGGGGTAAGGGAAATCATGCAGTGTTTGTCTTTTTTCTGTCCAGCTGATCTCACCGAGCATAATGTCCTCAGGATCCATTCATGTTGTAACATCTGTCAGAATCTCCTTCTTCAAAAGCCCAGTATTATTCCGTTGTGTACAAATAGCATATTTTATTTATCCATTCATCTATTGATGTACATTCAGGCTGCTCAGGACACAGATTTTTTTTTAAGTTAATATTTGCTTTAAATTCTGAAATAACTTCAGCAAGAAGAAGGAAAAAACCAAATGGCCTAAAACTGAGTCATGAACAAAATTAAGGCCATCTTTGACAGTCACTGAAAACAACTTGGCAAATTTGGTAAATGAAAGAAGAAATCGCCTTTCTTTTTTTTAATACATGCAAAAAGCCCCCAACTTTTCCAGAATGAGAGAAAGTAGGGGAGCTCCAGGAACCTACTAGTAATACTAACAGTTGGCTGTGTTATCCGTTTGCTCCAAAGAGCTAATTAATTCTCGGAGTCTAAGGGCAATAAAACTACAATTGCCATTCAAATGAGAGTGAATGATTTGGAAGGAACTTTGAGAATTAGGAGCATGCCAAAAGGTTTTGGTAACAGGTTTGCAGATGTGAGAGGGGCAGGTTTTTTTCAGAATTTCAGAGTTTCTGAGATTTCAGGGAAGTGGAGTCCTAATACCTGATTGTCCCTGGGCACATACTTTTAACCCTGATTTGGGTATTACGTGGAAAGCATACTGGTCCTACTATTGCTCTCTCTGAAAATTGTTTAAAAAATATCCTAATGGAGGCATGTTTATTATTTGTCTTGCTTTTATTAAGACAACCAGTGTTTTGTGACATTCTTGGGTTACTGAATTTCTAGCTGATTAGATGATGGGTAAGGGAATGAGTAAAAGAGATGTCTTTCATTTCAAGAAAAATAAAATTACATGTTGTATTTATTTTTCCTGGATGATTTCTATTTTTCCAATTTTACCAGGAAAAAATATGTGAAAAGGAAGACTCATAAATGCTGGGATGTGCAGTAACTCAAGTAATGAGGATTCCCCAGGGGGCAATTTGCTACATTCCATCTTGGTGAGAGAAAGAACCCTGGGGTAATGTTGCACCATAAGCAAGGGAGGTGTGACATTCACATGGTCAGTGTTAGTGGTCAAGAGAGGGTACTGAGTCACAGACTGCCGGGCCCTGGGAATACTAAAACCAGCTCCTTAGTGTCCCCATGAGGCGCACTGCCTGGACTAGAGCACAAAGCTGGGAAATATGGCCCCTCCTGCGAGTCTATCCTGCTGCGTTAAATGTACAACCAGACAAAACCACGCAGCATGCTCTCCAGGATCCAGCATCTTCCAAGATTTAGAATCCCAGAGCTCAGTGTTAGCTTCATTCTTCTACTTCCTCACCTATAAAATAGCCTACCCCCCACCCTGTCCTGGCCTAGTTATTATTCGAAATATATCCAGGGTTGCCAAGGTATTGGCACTGTCCACACACACCAAAGTTCCTCATAATAATTCTTCCAGCACTGAATTGAAAAGAAAAACCATTTATGTTATGAAGTGATTCTTCAGGCACTTCTAGAGGCAGAGTCTGTCCCTAGAGCTCAAAGGGTAGAGAGTCACATGGAGACGTCTCTAAGCAGCATTGTAACCATTGGGCTGGACCCAAACTGTCCCTTTAGAAGAGAGGGGCCAGGGAGCAAGCAGCATCCAGTGGCCAACAGTGCTAATACCATGAGCCATGGCTGTTGTTACCCACTTTGCTCCTTCGCAGTGAAGCCCCAAACCCAAGTTCCCATGTAGAATTTCACCTACAAGGTGAGTAGTTGGTGGTCTTCGCTGGTGGTTGCCTTGAGTTATCAAGTTCCAGAATAAAGGAAGCTGGGCAGTAAGATCAATGTTAGGCTTGGAAGTCTCCTCTACAGACCATTAATTGGATCCTTCCACCAAGGGGAACTAGAAAGGCATTTCTGTCTATGTCTGTCTCCCCAAGGCTCAAGTTTCTGAGGACAAATAGAAACCAGAAAGGAGAGTGTGCAAGCTTTAGCCATAGAGGAAAGAGACAGCTACCTTAATGCCATAATGCCTACAAAGAAGGTCCCATAAACACCTTCTCTCTGTGACTGGTTGGGAGCCTGAAATGAAGTCCTGTCATTTGTACTTTGCTTATGCATTTCTCTATAGTAAAGGACCCATCTGTTCTTACACCATTGCTGTCGTTGGAAACAATGACCATTCTGGCTAACACTTATTAGCCATTTCTACATGCCTGCCACTGTACTGTGGGTGGTACAGACATCATCTCACCAAAGAACATGAGACTAGACCCAAGCCACCTGCTCTGCACCATAGTATCTGAGACACGATGGCGAGATCATGATGTGAGTTAACAGTGGGACGAAAACATAACAGTGTGTTTAAAAGCATTGCTAATAGTCTGGGTGTTATCACATGGAAAACTTGAATCAAGAAAGGAGCAATCTTTGGATGGCATACCATAAAATAGCCTATTCCAGATCAGCCAAACTTACGTTATTGCCACCCTCTGCTAACCTCACCCACCCACCCACCGGCCAACACACACATTGTCGTATTCTTACCAAACCTCACACTTACTCCAAAATTGACCCTACAAGGCTACAAATCAGTCTGGGTCTTCTCTTTGCGGGAATGATCAAAACAAAACTAACAGTTGAAAAAACTAAAGCAGCATGAAATGGGGGAAAGGGATAACTCACAGAAAGCATACTCTGTGTCCTTACAAGTTGTGTGACACTGGCCATTGGCTTCACTCCCTGCATCTCAGCCCTGCATTGGGAGAGGATAAGAACAATTCTACAAGACAACATAATGGGTAAGTAAGACAACATAATTCTACAAGACAACATAACTCTACAAATAACTCAAAACACTGCATTTCAAAAATGGATTGTACTTCAGTTCTCTGTAAGGTCTAGAATATGTATTTCCTGGTCCAAACAGGAAATGAAGGTAATGCATTTTCTAAACACCATTTGAAACTCTCATTTAACTTTTTATGAATGCCGCAAATCATTCGTACACTCTATCACCCATCTCTCACTCTTGAAAAGTGTCCAAAGAGAAGGTAGGTTTTCTCAGTGCTGGGAACATGAACCTGTCTTTTGCTTCCCAGCCAAGCTTCGGCCAGTCTCTCTGTGCTTTCTTCTGGCCTTGTCCGAACACTTGGCAAGGAGACTCTGTCAAGGGGTTGGCCTGTGGGCGATTCTAGAAACATATTTCCTGAAACCTGACTAGTCTGAGACACTGGGCTTCACACTGGGCTTTTCTGGGGCCGCCCCGCCACCCCTATCGCCACAGCCTTCCTGCCTGGCAGCTGCAGGCAGAACATTCCCCATAGTTAAGGCCCAGTGAAACTCCGCTCTTTCACCAGGAGGCTCTGGGCCTACCCTGTTTGATTGCTTTGGAGCCCACCACAAAGGGTCTGCTTGGCTGGCCTGGGAGGGATTTTTACAATTGAAAAGGAAAAAAAAAAAAAATCAGTTGTCAAAGACAAAGCCTATGGAGTCCTGAGGGACTCCCAAGGGTAGTTAATTGGAAAAACCATTTGCCCCCTTTAACGTCCCTCCACCCACTGCCGTCCCCAGCCTTATCCGAGAGCAGTCACCCTATCTGTAAATGGCGACCATGGAAAATGTACCCTGGCGACTTGGTGTGAAAGATAGGCAAGGCTCCTAAAAAATCTTCTCGGAGGCTTATCACCTTCTTCTGGCTCCACAGCGGGCTCGGGCTCTGGGGCTGGAGGAAACTGCCTGTCTGTGAGCCTAGACAGGGTCTCATCAACAACTGATAAGGCCCTCTGTGAACAAGCAGGCGCTGTGGGGCTTTACTCGCCTCTCAAATGCCAGAGACATTTGAGGGAGAAAATACAGGGTCCAGTGACCTCTGGGAAAGAGGCCAGGCAGGCCCGCAGCGTCAGCGGTGAAGCCGGGTGGCCCTTCTCCAGCCTGGGAAAGGAGAACTCCTAGGGGTCACTTCACAGGTACACGGACAAATAGCTGATGGGCAGCGGGGACATCCATGCACTGGCAATACTACGATGCTAGATGAATCGATCCCAAATACCTCCAGTCTATTCAGATCCTAAACAACCCCAAAACCTCTTGTAGTGCTAAATTCTGTAACCCCGTATCAAGGCAATGGATATTAAAATGAGGACCCCCTCACACTGTAAGATCTTGAGGTTCCCTCCACTTTGAACCATTTAGTTCAACAAAAGGCACAACATTTCCTAAAATCAGATTTTAGATCCAACTCTGCCATCTATCCACACAGTGTTAGATAAATCAGTTTCCCCAGGAAGATGCAAATATAGCTCAGACTAGCTCTCATCAATTGAAAGAGATTTATAAAGAAACGGTAGAACGCTCTATAAATAAAGTATTATTATTTAAGAATGTATTGCTTGAACTATCTCCAGCAGCGAGTGTACTTATAACTTCTCATCCTTTGCAAATTGCTAACTCCTGTCTGGCACGCTGAAGGCGGTAGGGCGAATGCATTGATGAGGAAATCACGGAGGAAGGTAAGGAGGAGAACACACAGCCTGTTTAAAGAGCTGTAACGGCAGGCATGTGGGGTAGTAAAGGAGCACACTTTCGGGGATGGGGAAATCTGGCAGAAAGCTTATGATGTCTTGTAGAGAAAGGGTCCTCTGAACCCGGAGATATGGATGACAGAATGGCTTTGACCAGGCAGACGGAGAAGGAGAGAGCAACAGTGTGAGCCAACACCGCCGGACAGTCCAGGGAAGGAAGTAGTCCGGAGGGGTGATGCAGATCACTGGGAGCGTGGGGCCCAGATGAAGGGACCTTGAACGCCAGGCTGAGGCGCTCAGATCGCATCACATAGGTGTGGAGAGCGGCTGAAGGTGTGTGAGGCGGAGAGCCGGGCGGAGGCAGCCCCCTGTAGCACAAAGCACCCAAGAGACTGGAGGCTGGAAGAACCCCGGGGAGCTGGAAATGGAGAATGGGAGTGTGGTTGGAAAGGAAGTGGCTGCTCAGAGGAGGAGTTTGCTGTGTGTCCAGTCTCTGATAATTCAAATACGCGCCGTTCTCCTTCCTTTCTGATAAATGGCAGACGGGGGGGCGGGGGGGGGGTTGTCTCTCTACTCAACTGACATTTTTTTGCCTGTGTACTTCCCTAGCCACAGTGTTAGGTCACTCAGCTATTCCAGGTGCAACTGATTTCCTGTCTTCTGATTCTCCACCAAAGCTGCACACTGGACAGAGCGGGGGAAAATAGGTCAAAGACCATAAAAGGAAAAGAAAAATAAAACAACTTGTTATCAAACAAAGGGAAGCAATTTACTCACTGTGCAAAATTTAGAAAACAAAGCCAAGTAGAAAAATGAAAATCACAGGTATCTACCAAAGTAGATATCCTTCCAGTATTTTCTGTGTGTGTATATGCACGTTTATGTCGTGTAATATATGTCTCTATGTATATAGTATTTCTGTGTGTATATTAAAGTAGGACAGGCACTGTTAAAGTACTATTTATGTCCTATTTAGTTCTAATACTAATACTAATATGATTATACTGCCTAGTGCATGGCACATACTGAGACTTAATAAATACTTATTAAAGTACTAAATGACCATAAATGACTGATGACATTGATTCATAAACTGATTTTTCATTTATTACATTCTATATTGTAGACAACTTCCCATGTATTAAAACAATCTTATAAATGATTGCATGATATTATCAATATGTGTATCATGTTTCACCAAACCTCATGTGACTGGCCCTTCTTTTAAACAGAGCCGTGATGAACATTCTTGTAGTTAAAGAGGTATGTTCATGATAATTCCTTAGAAAACAAATACCAGAAGGAGAAGTGCTGGATCAGAAGGGTACACATTTTTAAGAATTTTGATATATACCACTGGATTTGATACACCCTACTGACATATACCCTCCAACACCTTACAGTTCATGCTTCTGTCTGCAGGAGATGCTGACTCATTTTCCTAATAGGACAGTCTGACAGTGGATGTTATCTTTCCCTTTATCTTTGCCCACTTGATGGGGGAAAAGTTATACCATTATAATTTTCATGCCCTTGATTTCTTAATGACTATGAACTTATCTTTTTTTTTTTTTTGCTTTTAGTTATACTTTGTGGGGAGGCGATTTCTTGACATATCTTTTCATTGTTCTATCTTATTTCTTTTTAAAAAATAATACATGTTAGTAATATTAACCATTTGTCAAAAATATTACAAATGCAATTTGCAGTTTGTCACTTTGTGGGTTTTTGTTTTGTTTTGTTTTGTTTGCTTATGTGTTTTAAAATTTTTATACAGCAAAATCCATTGACCTTCCCTTTATGATCTCTGCCTATGGCATTCATGCTTTAAAGGCCTTACCTACCTCAAGATTAAATATACTTGTATGCACAGTATTTATCTATATTTTTCTGGTGTTTTACATCTCAAAGTCCTCTGAAAATTATTTTTGTTAGAGGTTTTTTTTTTTAAGCTCCAGTTTAATTTTTTCCAACTGGTTAGCCATTTGCCCCAATGTCATTTACTGAATATTCTGTATCTAGTGATTTGAAATGCCATCTTTATCAAATCTCAGTAATTCATTCTGGTGTTTGGCATGTCTGTCTCTTTAGGTGCCAGTATTGTGTTGCTATGCTTCTTGTAACTTTACAATGTGTCTTAACATCTGGTAAGGCCAAGTCCTCTTTCATTATTTTTCCTTTTCTAAATTTTCTTTGTTATTCTCCCTTGTTTTTATTCCTCCAAATGAATTTTAAGTAATTTCACTGTGTTCTAAAAAATAATGCATTGCACTTTTTATTGGAATTATATCACATTTATAAATTAAATAATCAATAGCTCTGCAATACTGAGTTTCCATGTAAGAACATGGCTTATATTTCCACTTATCCAAATTTGCTTTTATGTTCCTGAGTAATGTTACGAAGTTTATTATACATAAGTACCACCTAGTTCTCATTGACGTTATTCCTGAGTGTTTTAGATTTTGGGGTTGCCAAATGGGATTTTTCCTACCTATTTTCTAACTCATTATCACTGTTAAATCAGAAAATTATTATCTTGTTTCTCTGTTACCTACTCAATTATGATATTAATTCAAATAACTTCACAATAGATTCCTCCAGATTTCCTGAGTGTGGTGGTTTATACTGTGTCAAGTTGATGAAGTGGGAACTATGTTTTCCAGAATCCTCTTCCCTGTAGGTTCTGGGTGAGAGTTAACCAAAAGAGGCATACAGACAGTATTTGGAATCTAAGCGAAGCAGCAGCCATTATTCTCTGAAGGTTTTCATGGTGTGGTGTGGTGCCAGGTGACGCAAGGTCACCACAAGCGCCCCCCACCCCCTACGATCCTACAGACACTTAGCAGAAGATGCTGAGAGCTGCTTGCTAACGTGGAGACATGGCTTCCCACAAGCCTCCTTGCGTTCTGGAGACTGGAAATGCTCAGCCTCTGAGACTGACGGGCTGGTTGGTGACTCTCTCTTTGATCCTTCAATGTCCCTCTTAAATTTTCATTTCCCCAATTCTTTCCACAATTGTGTAAGGTCTAATGACTGTCATAAATCTCTTCTATAACTCAGTGGGTTTGCTTTCCCCATGGAGCCCTGACTGATTCACTGCAAAAATCATCTTGGAATATTAGTGAGAATGGGGATCTATGGTAGGACCGCCAGCCCCACTACAGGAAAGCCAGCGACATGTGAATTTTGGAAAGAAGCTCGTTTCTCTCAGCCTCGCTCCATGCTTGAGCCATGCTCTGTGGGCTCGTCATACAACAAAATGGCCCATCAATGTACTTCACAAAACAAAGAAAGGTTTCCCCCTGACAAATTATTCCCCCAATTCTGAAATTCCCCTTTCTTTCCAATCACACACAGACACCTATACGTTTTCTTGATATTTAATCGATGCGGCGAGGGAAGGTACTGTAAGCACAATAGTACCTTGGGTTTAGTTTGGAAATAAACTTTCAAGAAACTCATTTGGCCAACTTTGTACTTTTGCCAGTGAGCGGAATAAGGGCAGTGCTGGTGGTAAGAACTGGAGAGTCCTAATTTTCACATCAACACCTATTTTTAAAGGGGGCGGACAGAGGAGACTTGGACAAGCCTCAACTCCACTTCTGCCCTGGGAAAGCCAGGGGAGGAGCTGAGTGAATAATTTTTTTGTTTTTCTGAACTAGTCTGGTCACCTAAGAAAAAGTTGACAGTCCCCTATTAGGGCCCCTTTATGTCATCACCCAATCACTCCTGCCTCCCTAAGAAAAACTTAAGCAGGACTCCAATCTGCTATACAGACATGACCTCACAGGGTCTCAGATATAGGGCCTCATTTCATGTTACATGACTTTTTCCCCCTTTTTTGTCTTGCTGCACGAGAAATCTGCTTTTAGAATGCGTGGAGAGGCCTGTCTGCTACTTCTTATTAGTGTAACTTCTGAGAGACCTGAGAAAACATGATTACAGCCATTGTTCAAACAAAGACAAACATCAGATCTAAAAACAGTAAATGCAATGGTTGAGACCATGTTCGCTGCTTTAAAAAATGTCAAAAGGTGGGGGGGAGAGAATTAATGGCTAAGATGGTTGCTAAAATAGTTTAAATGAAAAATGAATCAATACATATAGTCTATGGCTTCCTAATTTTCTAATTTAGCATTTCCTTGCCTTTGGTTCCATAGCTGATGGACTTTCCCCAACTGTGTTTTCTCACTTCTGAAGGGATGATGGGGGTCAATTGTGTAAATCAGGATTATTGTGGATGGTAAATCAGAAGTCGATGCATTTTTCTGACATTTTGCAGTAATCTTTCTTGGGAGGAAAAGACACATTTTTCTACAACTTGTTTATCCATTTTTATTTTGAAAATAAATACTTTGACATTAAAGAATTGCAAAAAAATTCCTGTGGGAAGAACCACAGGCTGAAAATAGATTGTGCTGGACTTGAAATTAAGTAATGCACTGTGAAAGATAGTGTAATAGGATACATAAGGGTTTGCTAATTGGACTGGAAATTCATGAGGGAGAGGCGCTGATAACTCTGAAGTGATTTGGGAGAGAGGAACATGTCAGCTTTAGAATAAAAAGAAAATATGAGTCAGCGTAAAATGATTTTGCAGATCATCTGTTGTGAATATACTTAGAATGCTACTTTTGGAAACAGAGCTATTATTTTACTTTAATAAATATTTATAAATTGTTTTAAAAATCCTTTGTCAACTGTCTGGAGTGAGAGTACACTATGGGTATTTAGTTTGGGCACATTTATGTATAAGAAAGTATAGGAGGTATATATGATAAGAAAAAACAGCAATGTGTCTTCATTCAAAATAAACGCCCTAGATTCTGGCTGGTTTTTAATATAAATTCTAACCCTTAAAATTCACGAGAAATGAAGTTCTAGTTCAAAAGGGTGTTAGCGAATAGTTCTGGGTTTAGTATCATCTAGCTTCTCAAAAAATTAAACAGGAATTTTATTTAAATTAAAATTTAAATCAAGATTTAAATTCAAATTAAATTTGTATTTAAATGTTTTTAATTTAAATTTTAAAAGATCTGAACTATAGAACGAGACTGCATTTTATACCACCGTGATTCAGAGACTGTCTCTATACCACCCAGAAAATGGGGCATAAGTCTTTCCTTTAATCACTGAACAGAGCTGGACTACTGTTTCCATCTGCCTAAAACCTCTCTTCTCTGTGTGACATCTCCCTACATTCAAAGAACAAAGGCTAGATGACAGTTGGCTAGAAAGTATAGGTAAGAAACTTTCATTTCATTGTCCATTGTCCATGAGATAGGTAACTACCATAGGATAACATTATAGATATGCACAGACATAGGAAGAAAGTTGATAGCCATGGGAATTATGCTGGTTCATGCATTTCATCAATGGAGTACCAGACAGGTGGACATCAGACACAGGGAGAGTTATCAACTTAACTGAAGAGAGACACATTAGTTCAAAGCCTGGGAGTTAGATTGGAAACTGTGTACATCAATTACCCTGCAAGTGTTGATCTGAAATTAGACCATTTCATGAGTAGGGTAAAAGCAGGGCCAAGGGCAATTCACACACCTGATGTCTAGGATTTCACTGTACTTATGATTGGATCATGAAACAAATGTCCATTGAATCTCTATTGTATGCAAGGCCTTGTTTTAGGCAATAACTGCATAAAGGGAAGAAAACCAACATTTTTTTAAAGTACTGCAAAACAAAGTAAAAAGAACAATGTAATGAAGACTCAGAAGAAAAGCATAAACCTATGAAATATTTACTACAAGACTCAAAATTTCAGAAAACTAATTGATATATTCAGAGGAATGCAAGGGGAAATAACCACAATAAATAGGAGCAAAAAACTTAAGGCAATAAGATAAGACTAAAAAAGTAACAAAATAAGAAGGTATTATAGAATATAGGAGAAAAAGGAAAAAAAACAATGAAAACCATTGAAAGTCACTTGATATATAGAATAGGGAATGGCAAATCCCATTTGGATAATAGTATTTATAAGAAAGATGTCCAAACTATTAGAACACTAGAAATACTACATAAAGCAATAACAAAATATATTATCTAATATAACTTTTATGAGATGAAGAAAACCAGATTAAATGCACCTGCTAAGTTCCAGGGAAAAATTATTGAAAATTTGCCTACATTTCTTGGCACAAGCTTTGAATCACAAAAATAAATTACAAAATTTCTATTAGCAGGCAGGAAAATCAGTTTCCTATGATAGAATACAAACCAAGGTAGCTTCAAACATCTCTCTATATAAATTCTAGAAAGCAATGAAGCTGCATGTATTGATTTTTAAAGGAAAATATGTTATAACCTCAGAATTATATACCTAGCTTATTTGGCTTTCACATATGACCAACAGAGAGAAATTTTCAGGGAGGCAAAAGTTCAAAAAATTATATGACACATATTATTTTTCTTGAAAATAATTGGTTTAAGACATAGTAGACCATTTAAGAATTGCAAAAAATTTAACTGATTAAGTTTTGAGATGTGATGGTATAACAATTAAAATAGAGATGCCAACTAGAGGAGAGGAAACAAAGACAAGAGCAGAAATAAATGAAATTGAAAAAAGAAAAAAAAGAAAATATCAATAAAACCAAAAGCTGATCCTCTGAAACACTAATTATATTGTCAAACCTACAGACAGATAAGGAAAAAAATAGAGAACACACTAGTTACCAACATTAGAAATAAAAGAGGGGATATCAATCATAGCCATCAAAAAGACAATAGGGTAATAGTATAACAAGCCTATGAATAAAAATTCAACAACTTAGATGAAATGGACCAACTCCTTAAAAGCCACTAACTACCAAAACTCACCCAACAAGGAAATAATCTAACTAGTCTTTTATCTCTTGAAGAAATTAAAAATTTAGTTTAAGCCCTCCTCAAGAAGGAAGCTTCAGGCCCACATCATTTCACTGTAAAATCTAGCCAACAGTTAAAGAAATAAAAGCAGAAATTTTATAATAGGTCTTCCAGAAGACAGGGAGAAAACACTTCTTAAGTCCCTTCCCAAGCATTAAGCTGGTACCAAACCAGACAAAAACAGTACAAGAAAAAAAACAAAAAACACAGCTAAGAACATCCCTTATGGAGACAGACATAAAAATTCTAAAGAAAATTTTATCAGATCAATTCCAGCCATCTGTAAAAGACTTACGTATCACAAGAAGTGGGTTCTATTGCAGAAACACAAGGTTGGTTCAACACTCAAAGATCAACCAATGTAATCTATCACATTAAGTGACTAAAGAATAAAAACTACATGATTATATATTAACTTCCACAGAAAAAACATTTAACAAAATTCAACAGAACAAAGATCCTAGGACTAATACCTGAGCTTATTAACAAGATTACAGGGTATAAGGTCAACATACAAAAATCAACTGTGTTTCTTTATATTAACAATCAACAATTGGAAACTGAAAAAAAATTTTAAATACCATTTAAATAGCTCAAAAACAAAATACTTAGGTGTAAAACTAACAAAACCTGTATATAATCCACACCTTGAGAACAAAATTCTAATGAAATATGAAGGAAGACCTGAATGAATGAAGATTCATGTGTTCATGAATTGGAATGTTCAACAGAGTTAAGGTGTAAGTCCTCCCCAAATTGATCTACAGGTTTAACTCAACAGCACTCAAAACCTTAGCAGAATTTTTGAAAATTTAGCAGGCTCAGACTGACTCTCAAATTTACATGGAAAGGTAAATAAACAAGAATAGCCAAAACAATTTTGAAAAGAAAGAATAAAGTTAGAGGACTCACACAGGAATGGATCCACACATAGTCAATTAATTAATTAATTTATTTTTTAAGATTTTATTTATTTATTTAACAGGCAGGGATCACAATTAGGCAGAGAGGCAGGCAGATAGAGAGAGAGGCAGAAGCAGGCTCCCTGCTGAGCAAAGAGCCCCATGCGGGGCTCGAGCCTAGGACCCTGGAATCATGACCTGAGCCGAAGGCAGAGGCTTTAACCCACTGAGCCACCCAGGTGCCCCTAGTCAATTTATTTTTGATAACTAATAGTCTTTCCAGCAAATGTGGTTGGAACAATTGAATATCTATATGCAAAAAGTGAACCTCAAATTTTACCTCACACCTTGCACAAACATTAATTCAGTCAATCATAATTAATCATAATTAGGTCTAATTGCAAAACATAAAACCAAAAAACTTTTAGAAGAAAAGACAGGAAAAAAATCCTTGTGACTTGAGTTAATCAAAGAGTCCTTGGGTATAACACCAACATGATACAGACATTTTTTTAAAAGATTTTATTTATTTGTCAGAGAGAAGTGGAGAGAGCGCGAGCGAGCGAGTGGCAGGCAGAGGGAGAAGCAGGCTCCCTGCTGAGCAAGGAGCCCAAAGCAGGACTCGATCCCCAGACACTGGGATCCTAATCTGAGCCAAGGTCAGACGCTTAACCAACTGAGCCACCCAAGTGTCTGATATAGAAAAAAATGATTAGTTGGACTTCATTAAAAGTAAAAAGTCTCTCCTCTGGGAAAAAAAAAAACAACACTCTTAATAGTATTAACATATTTCCAAATTATATTTCTGACAAGAGAATGTAACCAGAATATATAAAGAACTCTCGAAACTACACAATAAGAAAATAATTCAATTTTTAAAAAGTGATCAGAGTTGAAGACATTTCACCAAAGAAGGCACACAGATGGCAAATAAACACATATTAAAATGCTTAATTAGAGGCGCCTGGGTGGCTCAGTGGGTTAAAGCCCCTGCCTTCGGCTCAGGTCATGATCCCAGGGTCCTGGGCTCTAGCCCTGCATCGGGCTCTCTGCTCGGCAGGGAGCCTGCTTCCCTTTCTCTCTCTGCCTGCCTCTCTGCCTACTTTTGATCTCTGTCTGTCAAATAAATAAATAAAATCTTTTTAAAATGCTTAATTAACATCATTATCCATCAGTAAAATGAAAATTAAGGCCACAGTAGATACTTATACACACTTCCCATAATGGCTAAATTAAAATAAAACCAAAACCAGACAATAACAAATTCCGACAGGGCTGTGAAGTAACTGAGACTCAGTCATTGCTGGTGGGAATGAGAAACAGTATAGCCTCTTTGGAAGACAGATTAGCAGCTTTTCAAATACAGTTAAAAATACAGTAACTATGAGTCAGTAATTGCATCTTATTTATCCAAGAGAAACGAAAACTCTATTCACACAAAAACCCAATTATAAACATTGATTACGGCTTTATTCATAATAGATAAAACTGGAAACAATCCAAATGTCCTCAAGGAATAAATGAACAAACAAAGGGGTACACCCATAAATTTGAACCCTACTCCGCAATGAAAAAGAATGAGGTATGGATGCATGCAACGACTTGGAAAAATCTCATGATTTTGATGACACTGAGTTAAAGAAACCAGTCTCCAAAGGTTACATACTGAATGATTCCATTTATATAACAGCTGGAAAAGGCAAAACTATAGGAATGGAGAAAAGTCAGTGGTTGCCAGGTATTAGGGGTATAGATAGGGCAAAGGGGAACATGAGGAAACTTTTTTTAGATGATATAAATATCCTATATCCTGATAGTGATGATGGTTACATAGATCTATATGTATGTTTAAATTTAGAATACTGGGGGTGCCTGGGTGGCTCAGTGGGTTAAAGCCTTTGCCTTCGGCTCAGGTCATGATTTTAGGGTCTTGGGATTGAGCCCCACATTGGGCTCTCTGCTCAGTGGGGAGCCTGCTTCCCCCTCTCTCTGCCTGCCTCTCTGCCTACTTGTGATTTCTGTCTGTCAAAAAAATAAATAAAATCTTTAAAAAAAATTTAGAAGACTGTACTCCAAAAAAAAGAATTAATTTTACAGTATTGTTTTGTAAATGCTAAAAATTAAATACTATGCAAATAAATAAAATTACATATTATTACCCATTTAGTCTAGAATGAAAGAATGTTTCAGTGTGAAAACATCTCTAAATGGAGTCCATTATATTAATACAAAAAGATGGAAAATGTCCAAAATATATGGTAAAATTTAAAATGTATTCCTAATAAAATTTGTAAAAAATGCTGAAAACTAGTAATGGACTTTCTTAAAACAATAAAGAACTACTGAAATCTATACCAAACATTTCATATAATAAACAAGAGACATGCCTCTTGGAGCTAGAAATCACACAGTAGTGCTCATTATTGCCAATATTACTAATGTTGTATGCAAAATTACAAGCCATCAAAAGTTGAGTCCTTTGGAAGCAGATGCTAAGACAGCACAGGTGTAAGATATTTCCAGGGGTCCATGCCCGTGAAGGGAGGGGGAGGAAACAGGAATGTCCAGAGGAAGAAGTACAAGGCCATGCAGTCCAACAGAGTCAGACTGGCCTGGAGGTAGCCCCCAAGAAAGTAGTGCCCACAGAGTGTTTGTTCCTTGTGGGCTGAAATGGACCTTTATACCCCATGGCGCTTGGTTGACTATTATGAGCTGTCCCAGAAGGGTTTTTTGCCCCTTGTAAGCTGGTTCCCTGAAGCCAAGACCAGCCTTGGAGGAGCTGCCGGATGGAGGCTCTTTGTTGCCCATTCTGTGTGGTGGGTGAGTTGTCCCTCCTTCCGCTGGAGTCTGAAAGGTGCATTTCAGAATCTACAGGGATCATCAAACTTTTTCAGTAGAGGACCAAGGAGTAAATATTTTAGGCTTTGCTGGCCGAAAGGAACATGGATTATATTATGTAGGTATTTATACAAAAACCATTTTGAAATGTAAAAATCATTCCTAATTTGTGGATCATTGGTGGTAGCCAGATTTGGACTGTGAGCCATAGTTTACCAACCCCTATTCTACAACATAGCCAATGCAATAGGAGAAAACAGAAAGAAAGAATAATTACTAAAATTGAAAGGAAGAAAATTTATCATTAGTTCTAATGTTAAATTGTCTTTCAGGAAAACAGAAGGATCAAACTTTTAGAACTTAGGAATATAGGTAATTAGAAAAGAATCACAAATTATAAAATACCACAAAACATGGATCTAGATCCATTTTAAAGCCTGTGGTTCTCAAATTTTAACATACTTCTTCAGGGAAGATTTTTAAATGCAGATTCTAGGGTTCCTAGCCCAGATTTTTTAATTCAAGAGTTCTGGGTTGTGATCCAAGGATCTATATCAAAAACAGTCCCCCAGTTGATCCTAACATAAATGTGCTGCAGACCATAATTTAAGAAACTCTGTTTTAATCTTTCATATTAATCTCCTCTAACTTGTTTCTTTATCTTTGGGGGGGAGAATTATATGAAATTATGGGCACCCCCCCACCCACTCCACCTGCATACCAAGGGAGTGTAAGAAAAGCATCTCACAGCAATGGAATTTTTAAAAAATGGGTTTATTGGGGTTTCACTAGAATAGGAGACTTGACCTAAAATACTGGGTTACATTTGTTCCAATTTTGATAGACAATTAGAAATTTTGAAGGATAGTGAAGTGTAAAGAGAGCCCACAGTGGTAGAAGTCTTTTGTATAGACCCATTTGGGTCCTCAAGAGGCAGCCTTTTCTACCTTTTCCTCCCAGCAACCCATCCCCCTCCCCCATCATTCACAGTCGCAAAAATATCTGTCCCATCTGGAACCTTCCAATTATCTTTCCAAGCTTTCTGTTCCCAGAGGCACATTTAGCATGTGAGCGGAAAGCCCAGGAGTAGGAGGAAGTGACAAATACAAAGGAAATCTTAGTTGGGGGACAGAAAGGGGAGAAACTTTGAACTTGATCCTAATAATAATGGGCAACATTTAAATGATGGGGTAAACTGGGAGAGTGAAATGACAAAAGGAGTTTTCATGTCAATATAATGTCTTTTTAAATGAGTGAAGGGACATTTGCATGTTTTTATGATTATTACTTGGGACTTCCTTCACATGATCTCACAGTTGACTGAACACTCCCCTCTGACCTCTTCCTCCTCTGGGACCCACTCAGGTTGAATTTGAGCTTTTGTTTCTATCTCTGCCTTTGACAGCTGAGAGATTAGCAGGGACTTGGCTAATTAGTATTTAACTGTTCGCTAATGTTCCCGTGGGTTTGCCGATCACAATCTAGTTTAAAATGGATTCAAAGTTTTCAAAATCTTGAAAAAGGATGCTGTGTCAGAACTGATTCAATTTAAGGATTAAAGGATTAAAGCAAGAATCAGATCTACCTTTATCATCTTTTCGGTAACATTCCCTCACAAAATGATATTTTGAGTTGGAAATATGCCCCAGTCCTCCTTAGAAACAAGGGTTATGGACTGGGTGAATTGAAGGGTGTCCATGGAAACTTGCCTCTAAGGGGTCTCTGTGTAAGGTAACTAGCGCTCCTGTGACTGGATCCGATAGGCTTCCCAGGTAGCTTAGGTGACATACCAGGAGATAAGCTGCATTATGTGACTTTTAGACACTGAAGTTTACTAAGAGATACCATTCAACTTGACTGCCTTTTACTCATTCAGGCAGTCAGTCATTCAATAATTACTTCCTTTTCTTATACCAGGCAGTGAACTAGTGCTGAGAATACAGAGATGGAAGAGCTTGGCCCCTCAAGTAGTTGACATTCTAGAGGGGAATCAGGCACATAACCAATTATGATGCTAAACACCATACACAAAGATAAACTCAAAATGGACTAAAGACCGAAGTGTGAGACCTAAAACAATAAAAATCCTAGAAGAGAACACAGGTGGTAATTTCTCTGACATTGGCCATAGCAACATTTTTCTAGAAATGTCTCCTCAGGCAAGGGAAACAAAAGTGAAAATAAACTATCGGGACTACATCAAAATGAAAAGTTGTTTTTTTGGCACAGTGAGGGAAATCATCAACAAAACAAAACAACCTGTTGAATAGGAGAAGATATGTGCAATGGTTTATCTGACAAGGGATTAAGATCCAAAGTAGATAAAGAACTGATACAACTCAATAAAAAAAAAAATCCGATTAAAGAATGTGTGGAGAACCCAAATAGACATTTTTCCACAGAAAATGTACAGACGGCCAATAGATGCATGAAAAGATGCTCAACATCACTGATCTTCAGGGAAATGCAAATGAAATCCACAATGAGGTATCATCTTACATCTGTCAGAATAGCTAAAATTAAAAAAAACAAAAAATCACAAGTGTTGGTGAGGTGTAGAGAAATCCGATGCATGCATGATGCATGCATGATGGTGGGAATATAAAATGGGTGCAGTCACTATGGAAAACAGTATGGAGGGTCCTCAAAAAATTACAAGTAGAACTACCCTATGATCCAGTGATTCCACCCCTGGGTATTTACCCAAAGGAAACAAAAACACTAACTTAAAAAAAAAATGCACTCTATGTTTATTGCAGCATTATTTATAATAGCCAAGATAGGGAAGCAACCTACGTGTTCACTGATAGACGAATAAATAAGAAAAGATGTGCTGCACATGCGTGCACACGCACATACACGAATATTATGCCGTCATTAAACATGATGAGATAGCGCCATTTGCGACAATATGAGTAAACCTAGAGCCTATTATGCTGAGTGAATTAAGTCAGACTGAGAAAAACAAACACCGTATATTCTGCAAATACCATATGTGGACTCTAAAAAATAACCCAAAACAAATGAACAAACAAAAAGCAGAATCAAGCCTTTAAATATAAGGAACCAACTGAGGGTTGCCAGAGGGAAGTGAGGTTGGGGGTTGGGGTTGGGCAAAACAGACTCCCAGTCATGGGACTGAAAGTCACAGCAAAGGGAATATAGTCAATAGAATTGTAGTAGTGTTGTATGGTGACAGATGCCGGCTACTCTTGTGAACAGAGCATAGGATAGAGAGGTTAAAACACTATGTTGTATTCCTGAAACTAATCTAACACTTGGTGTCAATTATACTCAAAAAATTTGTTAAACCAACTACCACTCTACATGTGACATGGTATCTTCCTAAGATATCTAAGGTATCTTCCTAAGGTTCAGCCTGGAGAGGTAGGAACAAGGAAGGAAGGCCTACTTCATGAGACAGCTGTTTGGAAAACTTCAGAGGAGAAAGGACTTCCACGGGGTCTTAAAGGATAAGTAGGAATTTCCCAGAGGAAAAGTAGGGGCAGAGAATTCCAGGCAGAAGGAATAAATGGTTTTAAAGCATAAAACAAAATAAAAGATTCGATAGATAAGCAATAGGTTGTTTTGTATGCCATGCTAAGGAATTTAGATTTTTATTCTGGTAGAGCAATAAGCTCTAAAGTCAAGACATGCCACTTAAGCAGCTGTGTGATCTTGAGTTAATTACGTAAGCTTTCTGAAACTTAGGGCTTCATATGAAATAGGAGCCAAGTGCCAGCATAGTGGTTCGCATATGGGAGATGCTTGAATTCTATTACATATAAAGGTAGTTCAAACAAAATAGATGTTTATATCTCTTTGCATCAAAGTCTGAGGCAGGCATTCCAGAACTGATACTGCAGCTTTCGGGGACCCAGGCTCCACTGCTTTAGGATATGGATTCTGTCTTCAGGACTTTCCCACATCCAAGGTAGTTATCAGAGCTCGCTTGTGTCTGAGCAGCAAGAAGAAAGAAGAGCAAAAAGCAGAACCTCCCAGAGAAGTCAACTTTAAGCAGACTTTTTAGAAGCCCCATATGACCCTTTCTCCTTCCTCATACGGTTTTCACATGCCATAACTCGATTCAGGAAGTCCGCAAAACGGAGACTTTGGCGGGGCGGGGGAGGGAGGGCAGGGATCCACACATTTTCAAACCAAATAAAACTAGGGTTTGCAACTTAGAGAAAAGGGAGACTGAATGGATGTTGGGTAGCCTCTAAAGGTCACTGCCATGGTGTTCAACATGTCTTGGTTTGAGTCCATCTTTGGCAAAAGTTTGGCACAGTTTAAAAGGAAAAAGTAAGTTTTGAAGTCAAACACACTTGAGTTCATACCCTAGATCTACCACTCATTCACTATATAAACTTGGGAAGTCACTTTCAACACTCCAGGCTTCATTTTATCACCTATAAAATGAGGGCAGTAATGCTCATCTTCTAGGTTACAGAATACTGGACGCATGCAGGGTACTTGGCAGATCAAGATTCTTTCCCTCCATTCCTCTCTTACAAACCTGGCAGAAGTGTGGGAATCATGCCCAAGTATAGCACGTCAGTCAGCTGGGCGCTTTCATCCTTGGGAGAGGAGCACTGGAGCTAGGATCTGATGAGTGAGCCAAAACCAAAGTCAGATGGAGAGTCCAGGTTCAGGATGTGAAGGGCAAGGCAGAGAAGGAGGCTCAGGGTGAAAGTCAAGAGAATGCAAGCCAGAGAAACAAGAGCATATGAAAATATGTGGGAGACAGAATCTAGAAACATTCCTGCCAATGGAGAAGCAGGATGTGATATCCCACAGGGTGAGGAAACTCGAATTTTGAAATACTAAGGGGCACTCTTAAGCAATAGATTATATTAACTAATGCCTGGGCCCCTATGTGAAATGGACCTGATATAAAATGTAATTCTTAGGTTAGGACCTGTCCCTGGTATGCTTCCGGAAGAGAGCTGAGTGGCCCAAACACAAAAACATGTAATAGTGTTATCTAGGGCCCAGTGACCTTGAATCTGTAAACAGCATAGAAAATAAGCAATTTACTTCACAAATCTCTTAATCCCTGCTATTTGGTTGCAAGAAACAGAAGCTCACACAAAGTAATTCCAATAAAAGGAAAGTTTATGGAAAGAATACAACTGGCAATTTCATGGCCATCTAAAATCATAATGGACTTGGATGGTCTCTTTGGGAACCCACAAGGCCTGGGCCTTATCAGCTAGGAAGGAGGCTGCTGCTCTGTCTCTCATTTCCTGCCCCTCTCAGCACATTGCTCTTTTTCTGCTTACTTATAACCTGTGAACTCTTTCTTAACCTTAACTGTATGCAGCACTTCATTGCCATGGTGATGACTCAGCTCTGACTCCACAAGTCTTTTCATTTCAACTGTCCATATCTCATAGCTACAATTTCCAAGTCTGTTAAATTCCAGAGGTTGCAAGTCTTCTTAGTTCAATGGAGCCTATGTATTGTTACCCTGAGGCTGATGTCCACTTTGAGTCTAATCAGCTGTGTCACAGGGTAGAGCAGGGTTGCATAGCTATGTGGACAACCAAGCCTTCTGTTGTCTCCTAAATTCATGATATGTGTGAACAAGAGTAAATTCAAGACTTAAAGTCGTAGTTGCATAGGTAGGATATGCCTCCCACTAGCACACCCGACCACAACCCCCAGTACCACCATCCCACCATTGCTGCTACGCCCACCACCATGACTCCCTCCAACACTACAACCAACCACCATGATCAGCACCAAAGCTGTTGCTACCATCACCAACACCACCATTATCAGCACCACCCTTGCCACCACAGTCTCTACCACAATCATTTGCCACAAATACCATCAGAACCACCACTACAATCCCCTACTATCATTTCCTCCATCATGAAAACCATCTGTAACTTCACCATCCTCATTGCACAACTGCTACCACCACCAGCTCCCTCCATAATTACCACCACCACTATTCCATTACCACCATGACTACTGTCACTAATACTACCTCTATCACTACCACCAATATCACCATTACAACCACCTCCACTATTTCACCCCACCCTGACCACACTTATCATTACTATCACCATTACTACTACTACTACCATCACCTTCAACATTACCATCACCACAACCACCATCATTATGGTTCGTGCCACTTGCCTCCACCACTATCACCATCACCACCACTCTCTCTATCATGATCACTACACTACCACCACTGCTGTCACCATCAGTAAAAACCTAGGCTGGAAAACAAGGATTCTACTGTGAGTAACCTACTCTTGGTGGAGAAAGGAGGTAAAAGTGTGATAGGTACCTATAAATTTTTCAATTACATCAATGCCGATAATTCTCCACAATTAGCTAGTCCCGAAAACTTACTGATCTTCCATATCAAACAATTCCAAACTTATCTGATCCTCCGTATTCAATCAGTGACTAAATACTACAGGTTCTTATTCCTAATCTGCCTATATCTCTTCCTACTTCTCCATTCCTGCTGCCATCATCCCTCATTTCACAAATGGGTGATTACTGCTATTTCTTAACTGGCCCTCTGCCTCTGATATATCTCCCCTCCAGAGCATGTTTCATGTCCTGCCAAATGAATCTTTCTAAAATATTGATTTCATTGCTTTCAAAAGAGCCAAACTTTTCCATATAGAACTGAAAGCTCTCAATCCAGATTACTTCTCACATCTTCTATCCTGTGACTCCCCCCCCGCCCCGAAACTCTGGGATCATTAGGCTGAGTTACTCATTATTCTTTAAGCCTAATGTACTCATACCCATCTCCACTCTGCCACTCAAATATGTCATCTATATGGTCTGCTACAATCCTCGGTTTCTATACAAATCCTACTTACTTTGCAAAGGGGGGCTTAAATCAAATATATTCCATGGAATTTAAGAAAGTCCTCTAACATTAACGGATTTGGCTTCAAGATGACAGAGTAAATCCCCATGTTAGACTCTCCATCTTCTGAACCCTCAGAAGAATGACAGTAAAACAACAAAAAGCCATAAACCTATAACAGAAAGTGACTAGAAGGTTACTCATCAACAGACAAGAGATCTTAACAAATTTCAAGATGATAGAAAGTAGATGCAGGAGTATCAGTAGCTTGAAGCAAAACAGGAAACAGCAGTCTTGAGGAAGCTGTGGGATCCAAAACAGTAAAGCCATAGAACCTCTTGACTCAGAGTGAACATACATTGGAGTGGAAATAAGACACAGAACTGAATGGGGCACCTGGATGGTTCAGTCGGTTAAGCACCTGTCTTCACCTCAGGTCATGATCTCTGGGTTCTGGGATGGAGCCACGTGATCGGCTCCCTGATCAGCAGGGAGTCTGCTTCTCTCTCTCTCCCTCTGCACCTCCCCCCGCTCATTCTCTCTCAAATAAGTAAATAAATAAAATCTTTATTTTAAAAAACAAATAGGGCTAAAAAGCAGGGAAAAATTGAAAATACAATAAACAAATAGTCAATATCTCCATTCTTCTACAAAGCTCAAACAGGCAGGCATTTACTCCCAGCCAAAAAACAAGGACATTTTTCTAAAAGAGAAAGAAAGAAAGAGAGAGAGAAAGAGAGGGAAACAAAGGAGGGAGTAAAGGGGGGAAGAGCAAGAAGGAAGTTACAATATACCTAAAGTGAAGTAAGGCAACTACTGAAGGTGTTACTGCCCCCAAAGTAAAGCAGTCTTCATCCTGGCTTTTGGAGGGCCTTCAGAATAATAGCTCTCCACCTGTTCATGTTAAAGACATGCCTGCTAATAAAAAGCCCATACTCATGTACAGAGAATTCCTGATTCATCTTCCTAGTCCACACTTTTAAAACTCAACAAACACTTGAGCTTACCATTTTAGGAAAAACAGCACTGTCAAAGAGAAAGTCTAAGAGAAATCAAGCATGAACATAATTCAAGTTCATCGATTTTTTTTTAATTCTTTTTTTTTAATTTTTTAAAAATTCCAATCAACAGGCTCAGTGAGATTTGAGGAACTGTTTAATTCATAAGTCAGAAATAGGAAACTAGGCATAAGAATGATCGGGGTACAATTAAGTGATTTGGGAAATTAAAAATATGATTGGTGAAATAATTCAATAGAAACTTTGAAGGAGAAGTCTAGAAAACCTGTCAGCATAAAAGTAGAGTGACAGATGAAAAATCTGAGTAATAAGAGACAAAGAGGATCAAGCCAACTAAGATAAGTACAAAATAAAACACAACAAATAAATGCAGAGAAACAATTCTCAATGAAAAGAAAAGCACACACACACACACACACACACACACACACATACACCCAAAAAACAAAAAATGAAACTTTACAGAACTAAAGACAGATGAGAATTTCAAATTGAAAAAGTCTACAAAGGGGGTGCCTGGGTGGCTCAGTGGGTTAAGCCTCTGCCTTCGGCTCGGGTCATGATCCCAGAGTTCTGGGATCGAGCCCCACATTGGGCTCTCTGCTCAGGGGGGAGCCTGCTTCCCCTTCCCCCTCTGCCTGCTTCTCTGCCTACTTGTGGTCTTTCTCTCTGTCAAATAAATAAATAAAATCTTTAAAAAAAAAAAAGGTCTACAAAGTAGAAAATGGAGTGAATTAAAAAAACCCCACCACTGACATATCATTATCAAAAATAATTATTTTTATTTATAAAGCAAGATAGGACTATGTAACTTTTAAAATATATATAATATATATTACATACATATATATTTAATATACATAAAATTTTATTATTTATAGTCATATATATCTTTAATTAAAATATAAAATATACAATGAATTCTGTTATGCTGAAAGGAAATAAAAAAGAAATAAAAAATATATAAAATATATGCTACACATGCTTTTAATAAAAATAAAAACAAAGTTGATGGGAGAAGAAGTGGAGGTTTAATATAATATTATATTAATACTAATTATGCCTACAAATAATTACTTTTGGTTATTTTGATATATACTAAAGTCCTCCAGCTTTGTTCTTCAAGAAAGTTTTGGCTATCTTTATTTCTTTGCATTTCTTTGTAAACCTTAGAATTAGCCTCAATTTTCACAAAGAGAAAATAAAAAAGCTGGGATTTTGCTTGGGATTTCACTGAATTTATAGATCAGTTGGGTAAAAAAGAACTCATATCTTCTAACAATAGTTTTCCAATCCATGAACATAGTACAACTTCATTTATTTAGGTCTTCTCTAGTTTCTATGTATAGTAATTTACAGTTTTCTGGATAACAGTCCTGTATATCTTATGTTAGACATAATTCTAGGTACATGATGTTATTTTTATTCTATTGTAAATGATATATTTCTAAAATCTGTACAATTGATTTTTGTAATATTGTGTAATACTTACATTGTAAGTTATATATCAACTTACTGATTAATCCAAATCTGTAGATTCTTTGGCATTTTCTATATACTGTACTATGACATCTGATAATGATGGCAGCTCTTTTTTCTTCTTCCTTCAACATTTTTATTTAAATTCTAATTAACATATAGTATAATACTGGTTTCAGGAGTAGAGTTTAGTGATTCATCACTCACATATAACACACAATGGTCATCATAACAAGTGCCCTCCTTAATACCCATCACCCATTTAACCCATCCCCTGCCCCCCCATATCCCTCCATCAACCCTCAGTTTGTTCTCTATCATTGAGCCTCTTATGGTTTGCTGCCCTCTTTTTTTCCCTTTCCCATACGTTCATCTCTTTTATTTCCTAAATTCCACATATGAGTGAAATCATATGGTATTAGTCTTTCTCTGAGTGACTTATTTTGCTTAATATAATACACTCTAGCTCCATCCATGTCATTGCAAATGGCAAGATTTCATTCTTCTTGATGGCTGAGTAATATTTCATTGTATATGTTTGCCAAATCTTCTTTATCCATTCATCAGTCAATGGACAGTTGGGTTCTTTCCATAGTTTGGTATTGTTGATAATGCTGCTATAAATATAGCAGTTACATGTACCCCTGTAATTTTGTATCCTTTGGATAGATACCTAGTACTGCAATTACTGGGTCATAGGGTAGGTTGTTTTTTTTTTTTTTTTTTTTTTTTTTTTTTTTGAGCTTTTTGAGGAACCTCCATACTGTTTTCCTGAGTGGCTGCACCAGTTTGCATTCCCACCAGCAGTGTAGAAGGGTTCCTCTTTTTCTGCATCCTCACCAACATCTGTTGTTTCCTGTGTTGTTAATTTTTACCATTCAGATGTGAGGTGGTAGCTCATCATGGTTTTGTGGTTTTTTTTCAAGATTTATTTATTTATTTTGTGGGGTGAGAAGCAGAGGAACAGAATCCTCAAACAGACTCCCCACTGAGTGTGGAACCCAATGCAGGGCTCAATCTCATGATCCATGAGATCACAATTTGAACTGAAACTGAGAGTGGAATACTTAACCAACAGAGCCACCCAGGTGCCCCTCATCATTTTTTTTTTTAATTTTTTATTTAAATTCAATTTAGTTAACATATAGTGAATTACTAGTGTCAGGGGTAGAATTTAGTGATTTATCAGTTGCATAGAACACCCAGTGCTCATTACATCAAGTGCCCTCCTTAATGCTCATTATCCAATTACCCCATCCCCCTACGAACCTCCCCATCAGCAACCCTGAGTTTGTTTGACTTGTATTTCCCTGCTGATGGGTGATGTTGGGCATCTTTTCATGTGTCTGTTAGCCCTCTGGATGTCTTCTTTGGAAAAATGTCTATTCATGTGTTCTGCCCATTTCTTAACTGAGCTATTTGTTTTTTGGGTGTTAATTTTGATAAGTTCTTTGTAGATTTTGGACACTAACCCTTTATCAGATATATCGTTTGCAAATATCTTCTTCCATTCCATAGGCTGCGTTTTAGTTTTGTTGATTGTTACATTTTGTTATACAGAAAGTTTTTATCTTGATGAAGTCCCAAGAATTCATTTTTGCTTTTGTTTCCCTTGCTTCTGGCAACAGGTCTAGTAAGAAGTTGTTGTGGCCAAGGTCAAAAAAGTTGCTGACTGTGTTCTCCTCTAGGATTTTGATGGATTCCTGTGTCACATTTGAATCTTTCATCCATTTTGATTTTCTTTTTGTGTATGATGTAAGAAAGTGGTCCAGTTTCATTCTTCTGCCTGTCATTCTCCAGTTTTCCCAATACCATTTGTTGAAGAGACTTTTTTCCACTGGATATTGTTTCCTGCTCTACCAAAGATTAGTTGACCATATAGTTGTGGGTCCATTTCTGGGTTTTCTATTCTGTTCCATTGATCTATGTGTCTGCTTTTGTGCCACTACCATCCTGTCTTGGTGACTACAGCTTTGTAGTATAGCTTAAAGTCCATATCTGTGATGCTTTCAGGTTTTTTTCAGGATTGCTTTGGCTATTTGGGGTCTTTTGTGGTTGCATACAATTTTTAGGATGGTTTGTTCCAGCTCTGTGAAAAATGCTGGTGGTATTTTGAGAGAGATTGCATTAAATATGTAGATTGTTTTGGATAGTATAGATATTTTTAACAATGTTCGTTCTTCCAAACCATGAGCATGGAATTATTTCCCCATTTCTTTGTGTCATCTTCAGTTTCTTTCATGAGTATTCTATAGCTTTCAGAATACAGATCTTCTACCTCTTTGGTCAGGTTGATTCCTCAGTATCTTATTGGTTTTGGTGCAATTGCAAATGGGATTGATTTCTTTTTCTGCTGCTTCATTATTGGTATATAGAAATGCAACAGATTTCTGTACATTGATTTTATATGTTGTGACTTTGCTGAACTCATATATTAGTTCTGGCAAATTTTTGATGGAGTCTTTTGGGTTTACTACATAGAGTATCATGTCATCTGCAAATGGTGAAAGCTTAACTTCTCTCTTGCCAATTTGGATGCCTTTTATCTCTTTTTTCTCTGTTTTCTGATTGCTGAGGCTAAGACTCCCAGTACTATGTTAAATAGGATTGGTGAGAGTAAACATCCTTGTTTTGTTCCTGAACATAAAGGAGAAACTCTCAATTTCCCCCATTAAGCTAGAAAACTGCAAGTCTTTTGTATATGGCTCTTATGATGTTGAGGTATGTTCCACCTATCCCTACTTTGTTGAAGGTTTTTTGTGAAGAATGGATGCTATATTTTGTCAAATGCTTTTTCTGCAGCTATTGAAGATCATACAGCTCTTACCCTTTCTTTTTCAATGTGGTATATCACACTGATTGGTTTGTAAACATTGAACCACCCCTGAAGCTCGGAATAAATTCCACTTGATCATGGTGAATAATTCTTTTAATATACTATTGGAATCAATTTGTAAGTATCTTGTTGAGAAGTTTTACATGTATATTCATCAGAGATATTGATCTGTAATCCTCCTTTTTTGGGGATTTTGTCTGGTTTTGGAATCAAGGTAACGCTGGGCTCATAGAATTAATTTGGAAGTTTTCCTTCCACTTCAATTTTTTAGAAAAGTTTGAGAAGTATAACTATTAACTCTTCTTTAAATGTCTGGTAGAGTTTTCCTGGGAAGTCATCTGGCCCTGGACCTTTGTTTGTCAGGAGACTTGGGGGGGGGGGGGGGATTTTTTATTTTTTATTCAATTTCTTTGCTGGTTATGGGTCTGTTCAAAGTTTCTTTTTCTTCTGGTTTCAGTTTTGGTAGTTTGTACGTTTCTAGGAACTTGTCCATTTCTTACAGATTGCTCAATTTTTTGGCATATAATTTTTCATAATATTCTCTTACAATTGTTTGTATTTCTATGGTGTTGGTTGTGATCTCTCCTCTTTCATTCATTAGTTTACTTATTTGGGTCCTTTCTCTTTTCTTTTTGATAAATCTGGTTAGGGGTTTATCAATTTTGTTAATTCTTTTAAAGAAGCAGCTCTTGGTTCCATTGATCTGTTCTACTGGTGCTCATTTATTTGTTTGTTTCTATGTCATTCGTTTCTCCTCTAGTCTTTATTTCCCTTCCTCTCCTGCTGGCTTTAGGCTTTATTTGTTGTTTCTTTTCTAGGTCTTTAAGGTATAAGGTTAGGTTGTATATTGAGGCTTTTCTTGCTTCTTAGGGTAGGCCTTTACTCTAACATACTTCCCTCTTAGGACTGCCTTTGCTGCATCCCAAAGATTTTGGACTGTCATGTTTTCATTTTCATTTGCTTCTTTGTATTTCTTTGATTTCTTCTTTAATTTCCTGGTATTTAACCCATTAGTTCTTTAGTAGGATGTTCTTGAATCTCCATGTATTTGTGATCTTTCCAATTTTTTTCTCATAGTTGACTTCAAGTTTCATAGTGTTTTGGTCTGAAAATATGCACGATAGGATCTCTGTCTTTTAGTTTTTGTTGTCTGGGAAGCTCTTTATCTCTCCTTCTATTCTGAATGACAGCCTTGCTGGATAAAGTAGTCTTGGCTGCATATTTTTTCCATTCAGCATGTTGAATATATCATGCCACTTTTTTCTGGCCCATTAAGCTTCTGTGAACAGATCTACTGCAAACCTGATCTGTCTTTCCTTGTAGGTTAAGGACCTTTTTTCCTTTACTGCTTTCAGGACTCTTTCCTTATTGGTGTATTTTGTGATTTCAACTATGATATATCTTAGTGATAGCCAGCTTTTGTTAAATTTAATGAGAGTTCTCTGGGCTTCTTGGATTTCGGTGTATGTTTCCTTCCCCAGATTAGGGAAGTTTCCAGCTATAATGTGCTCAAATAAGCAGAAGTTTCTTTTTCTTTCTCTTCTTGTTCTGGGATTCCTAAGATATGAATATTATTATGCTTCAAGGAGTCACTGAATTCCCTAAATCTACATTCATGATCCAATACCTTTCTTTCCCTGTTTCTTCAGCTTCATTATTTTCCATAATTTTATTTCTATATAACTGATTCATTTCTCTGCTCTGTCCATCCTCATTGTCACTACATCCATTTAGTATTCTATTTCAGTTATAGCATTTTTTATTTTGGCTTGACCAGATTTTAGTTTTTTATCTCTGCAATAAGGGATTCTCTAGTGTCTTTTATGCTATTCTCAAGCCCAGTTAGTATCCTTATGATTATTATTTTTTTACATTCTGGTTCAGACATCTTACTTGCATGAATTGATTAATTGATTAAATTGATTAACTCCCTGGCCATGACTTCCTCTTGTTCTTTCTTTTGGGGTGAATTCTTCCATCTTGTCATTTTGTCTGGGTCACTATTTTGTGTGTGTATGTGTGTGATTGTTAAGAAACCCTGTTGTATTGCTGCTCCTAAGAGTAATGGCTGTATTAAGAAAAGGTTCCCTCCTCACCACCACCAAAAAAGGGAAGCTAGATCTGCTTATTAAAAGAAGCTAGATCAAGCAACAAAAACAATAACAACAACAACAACAACAACAACAACAACAACACTTAGATCCTATTTCCACTAGAGTTGAAGCTTTACTGCACTCTACGATCAGATCAGTAGACTTGGTGGGGGAGGAGTTTGTGCTGGTCTTCTGGGGATTGGACCTGCTGCCCTGCTTCTCAGGAAGACGCCCTGCAGGATGCAGGGGCATGGGGCTTGGTGTAAGTGGCTCCAGTCTCCACCAGATGGAGCTATTTTGTTCAGGGAAGAGAGTCAGCACTGATGGGTGGGGGGAAATTGTGCCCCACAGCTCTCTGGACCCAGGAAAAGGGAGTTTGTGACCACCAGTCTTCAAGAACCCCCACAGAAGAGGAAACAATCAACTTGTGTCATCAGCTGCCCCCAGATCCCTGCCTTTATCCTGCCTACATGTGAACTGTCTACCTGCCAGGGGGCACAGTACTCCTGTGTTTTAGAGATCCCTGTGGCATGGACCTGCACTGGCCCCCTGGGGGAGGTGGGCAGTGTTGGTTTGTCCAGAATTTGGTTATGTGACCACACAGTGGTTTGGAGTTTATGGTGTTATGGAGTTTATGGTGGTTATGGTGGTTATGGCGTTTATGGTAAGGTGTAGAAGACAGCTGGCCCCAAGGTTTGCTGCCTTCAGCAGGTCTCTTTGTTCCTATGCCAGTGAATAGGGCAGCATATTGGTGCCACCAGTTCTTTTGTTCTCAGAGAAGTCATGCCACCATTCTCTAAGGCTCTCCAAGCAGAACTGCTTCTCCCTATGAGACCCAGAGGATCCTTAGACTGTGCTGCCCAATTCCAGGTCTCTGCCCTTCTTCCCCACCAAAGCACAACCAATGCTGGCAATGGCTCACATCTCCAAAATTTCAGCCTATGCTCTGCTCCTTATAAAAACTGTAGTAGTCAGTCTTTCTCTTTTTCCCAGTCAGTGGTTTTAGGGAAGAGTTTTTCTTGTGAAATCCACTGTGAGTGCTTTCACACTCTCTCTCTCTCTCTCTTTTCTTTCTCACTTCTCTCTCCATGATCAGGACTCCCTCTCATCCCCAGGACCTGCAGCTCTTCTCTCCCCCAAATCAACGCTCCAAAGCTTCTACTTTCTATGAGGCGGTCATTTTTCTACCTGTAGATATGCAGTTTGTTATCTCAGTCCCCAAATAGATTTCTTGGGTGTACAGAATGATTTGGTATTTATCTAGATGTGTTTGAAGGATGAAGCAAGCTTAGGGTTCCCCTACTTCACCATCTTATCTCCTCCTCAAAAGTGGCAATTTTAAATAATTTCACCTTTTATTTCCCTTTCTTGCTATTACACTGGCTTGAACCTCTAGACCAATGTTGAATAGAAGTGAGAATAGCAGCATTTTTATCTCCTTACCAATCTCAAAGGAGAAAATTTTAACACCTTCCCCATTAAATATGATTTTGCTGCAATTTTTAGATACTGTTTATCAGATTAAAGAAGATTCCCTCATTCTTGGGTGGCTAAGAAGATTTACATGTGTGTTTTGTTGCTATTGATCATGAAAGGGTAGTGAACTTGTTAAATGCTTTTCCCCCTGTACTTGTTGAAATAATCATAAGGCTTTCCTCTTTTATTATATTAATTGATTTTGGAATGATAAAACTAATTTTGGCATTCCTGGAACAAATCCAATTTCATTGGAATGTATTATCCTTTATTTATTATTAGATTCAATTTGCTAATATTTAGTTAGCATCTATTTTTAAATTTTGCATTTATTTTCTAGAGTGAAATTTTTTTTGGTACTATTTTGTCTGATTTGTCTGATTTTGGTATTGGGGTAATGCTGGCCTCATAAAATGACTTGGAAAACGTTACCTCTTTTTCTCTTCACTGAAAGTGTCTGGGTTGCTTGGTCTTATTTTAAATGTGTGATAAAATGTTTCCATTTTGTTTTTAGAATATTTTAAATTATGGGTTCAATTTCTTTAACAGTCATCTAACCTCTCAGGACGATTTTGGTTATCTTCAAAAGTTTGTCTTTGACTTCCTTGAACATGTTAGCTTATGTGTCTTAGATATAAATTCTATATCTGATCATTTTATTATATGGATGTCATGTGGCTTTGTTTCTATTATTATTTTTCTTAGTTTTCATGTGTATCGTTCAGATATGCCTGGTTGTTTCTTGTTGTAAGATGGACATAGTAAATTAAAAACTATAAAGTCAATTTAGCCTAAAATGATTCTATCTTCCTCCAGAAAGGATATTTTGTTTGCCTCTGGTACTTGGCTGTGCTGGGGAAATCCCCCGCCCCCAAACACCAGTCAAGCAGTCATTTTCATCCAGTCAAGGATTGAGGTGGTTTGAACATGGCGGCTCTCTGTCATGCTCCTGTGTATACTCCCTCCGGCTCTCATCTTAAAGCCTTTTTGGTAGGTGCTATATCCCAATTTTGTCCCCCAGCACTATAACCCTGTCAAAAGTTCTAAGTTTGACAACTTTAGCTATCTCTCTGGATCAGCAAAATACTTCTAGGGACCAGTCATCTCTCTGAGTTTCCCTCCTCCAGTATCTGGCTCTGTAATTCTCCACCAAAACCTTCAAACTATTTTTTTTTAAATATATGCCCAGTTTTTTTTCTAGCTATTCTCAGTGATATGGTCATTCTAAATCTAGCCTGGTATTATTGCAAGTAGAATACCTCCATATTATTCAATTTTTAAACTGTATAATTCCATTATCTTGATTTAAGTCGACAACAAACAAAATGAGGAATAGATTTACAGAATCAGAATCTTTGTGGACAGAAGCCTAGATATTTACCTTTTAAAAACAAACATCTTAAGTGACCTTTGCATATAATAAAACTTGAGAAGCACATTCTTAAACCATCATCCACCAGCAGCTAAACACTGTGTTTGTTTCTCAGATAAATAAGTTGGAAGTAGAACTCCAAAAGTGGTTTGGGTCACAAGAGACAGTTAGTTGGGAGGTATGGTCAGGGACCTGGACCCTTGTTAGGAAAAATGGGGATGGAGTAGGGGTGAACGGTCATGTTGAAAAGCCCGAGGCAGGATTGGAAAGACCTGAGTGTCTAGCTAGTGAACTGATGTGTGTAGAGAGATACAAAGGGCTATGCTTGTGGGGAAATGTCCCAAAAGACCAAAGTCATGGAATGAGGTCTTTTCCCTAAGGAAATGAAATCTGCTCCATGCTGCACTTAATACAAAAATCTGTAAGGTGGTAGTTGGCACAGCAATCTACACTGGAAGGACAGATTAGTTCTCTCAAATTAGCCATAATTCCTTATGGGTATATTTATTCAGTGGCTCCAATAAAATGTCCATAACAAGTTAACACAAACAAGGCCCCAGTTAATGAGAGTAACTCATACTTCACAGATGGGACACTATAACAATCAGATTTTACAGGGAGTAAGAACTACCCCAAAACAAGACAAAAGTAAGCCTACACCCATAATAAGTGTTGGATGCTTGAATGAACAGAACAGAGGGCATTTTGGCTGACAACCCCCAGAACAAAGCTAAGGGCAACTGAGATAGAAATGGCTACTCCTTCCCTGCTTCCTGAGCTATGTGCCATATTTGGAGCTAACCCATCAGACCTATCCTTTCCTTAAAGAAATCAACACCATAAACAAAGAGTTCCTGCATGTTTGTTTTGGCTATGACTCTCTTGGAAACTGGTTGAGAAAGGCAGGACATTATTGAACTATCACTCAGAAGCACGCCATTGCTCTGACTTGGCTCATTCCTACCGCCTGGGATGGGGGAGAAGAGGGCCGAACAGGTTTTGATGTTGCATAAAGCAGGAATTAGGTGCAATCACACTTGGCTTTGCATTTTTTTTTTTTTAACCAGGATTACATATAGGAAAGAGGTACGATTGTAAAAATCCTATTGAATTTTATAACTTGTATTTTTTATCCATAGGCAAATACATTCTCGTGCCCAGAGACTGAGAGAGAAGGGACTTGCTCTGCGTTCCACACCGCCACTGGCCTGCTCCAGCAGCTTACCTGCAGACTTACAGAGGCCATGTGGGATACAGAAGGTAATGAACACAAGACCCTACCTGATTTCTCTAATACTCTATGGTGTACAAATACGGGCTAAGGGCTGGAAATCTGAACTGCTGTGTCCCTTTACCTCTCTTCTTAATTAGCTGATATACCTATTTTGCATACCTAGAGAGAATTGTGGAGATAAATGAGATTACTGTACTAAAGCAGTGTCTTAACCTCTGTCAAAAGGCTGACTGAGAGAAAGAGTATTTATGGACAATTGCATGAAGAACATGCACTGTATGTATTTTTCTGGATATTCTTTAAGTTATCCTTGAATTGAGTCCTCTCACTAAAGAAAGCATTTGAGCATTGCTATATGGCTCCCTTGCTCCCACTTACCCCTATAGAACCACTCTTGCTGAAGCATCCTTTGTTGTGCCAAGTCATAGGCTCAGCCTATAATGAGTTGAGAGTATGCAAAATGGTATCAAGTGCAGTATGGTCTCTCCTTCAAGGATGATGTTCATTAAGCAACACTGCGTTCTATTTCAGAAGAAGTTTTTTTCTGGTTTTAGTATCAGGAATAGCTTATACTAAATTGTTTTATTGTTCTGTTATTAATATTGAATTAACTGATCTGGTTTCCATTTTCATGTCTGTTACCAGAAAGCTTAGGTCTAAATTTGAGGTCCCCCAGAATAGAGAATAAAAACAGAGACTTCTGGAACTAGACTGCTGAATGAGAATTAGGGCTCCACCACTTACTGGCTGTGTGATTTGGGGTGAGCTACCTAACCTCTCTGTGCTCGTCCATCAACCAAGAATGGGAATGACTATAGAACAAACCTCATAGGGTTATTATAAAGAACAGCAACTGGTATATACTACAGTTTGTTAACAAAATTAATTCTTCACTAGGTATCTTTGTATTAACCTCACTCATAGCTCCACTGTATGTCCTTATGTTTGTTTGTTTTTTTAAAACATCATATTTTTTTAAGATTTTATTTACTTGAGAGAGAGAGAATGCACAAAGGAGAGGAGGGACAGAGACAGAGGCAGAGGGAGAAGCAGGCTCCCCGTTGAGCAGGGAGCCCAATGTGGGACTCCATCCCAGGACCCTAAGAGCATGACCTGAGCTGAAGGCAAATTCTTAACTGACTGATCCACCCAGGTCCCTTGTCCTTTTCTTTGTTTCATCCTTGTTCTTTGTTACCTAATCTCACCATTTCATAGCTAATATGCCATCATGAAAATGGCATATATGCCATTATGTAATATGTATTACAATATGTATATGAAATTGCATATATGCCATTATGAAATTATGAAATAAATTTTATAATATGCCATCATGAAATGATTTTTAAAAATCATTTCTCTATTGTTGGGTCTTTAAGTTGTTAATAATGCTTCTCTATATTTCATTGCAATTGGCATCTTTGTGCATGACACCTTTGTATTTCTGGAAATTTCCTTGGAATAGAATGCTCAGAATTGAGATCACTGTGTCAAAGCATATAAATGCATTTAGGGCTTTTGATTAGTTTTGCCAAGGTGGTCTCCAAAAAAGTTGTATCGTTTCTTATTCTTCTATCAACAATAAATAAAAGTGCTGATTTCATCATATTCCCATCAACATCAAGAATTATCTATAGGGGCGCCGGGGTGGCTCAGTGGGTTAAGCCTCTGCCTTCAGCTCAGGTCATGATGTCAGGGTCCTGGGATCGAGCCCCACATAGGGCTCTCTGCTCAGTGGGGAGCCTGCTTCCCCCTCTCTCTCTGTCTGCCTCTCTGCCTACTTGTGATCTCTCTGTCAAATAAATAAATAAAATATTTAAAAAAAAGAATTATCTATAAAAAAATTTATAAAATCAGAGGCTATTTTAAAATGAGATTTTCTTCTAGTGTGGTCAGTGTTAGTCCTCAACTTTGGAAATTCCAAGGATCCAAAGGATTCAGAACTCTCTTTTCCTCACCAAGGAAGACACACATATGAAAAAAAAAAAAAACCCTTGGTATTAATAATATAATATCTCAGCAGATGAATATATTATATTTCCATTAGCCATTGCTAATATTGCTAGTCACTAAAGCTTATCCAATGTTTGGTTGTCATAAATAATGCTGCCGTGGACGTCTTTGTGCACAAAGCGCTTCCACAATCTAGATACTTTTCCTCAGACCAGACTGAGTGCTTTGGGAATGAATCTGGAATGAATGCTTTTGGACTCTTGATTCATTGTCAAGTGATGCAAAGACTGCTTGAAAGACGTTCTTGGAAACGTAAAATAATGTGGTTTGGGAAAAAGAAAGATATGTTTTCATGATTTTAAGAGGAAAACATTCCCAGAGAGGTAGATTTACAATGAGGATAATGAAGTGTGTCCCGCAGAGCTCCGCTCTTGCACAGGCTCCCTCCCAGGCATTGGACGATCACCAGTAATGTGCTCATCTGGTCATACGTTGCTTGATTGTTTTTTAAGTTGCTAAAGTAAGACATTTTAACCCAGTTTGCAAGGCTGTTGTCTCTCCCCACTCCGTCTTCTCCTTTATCACACCTCCCATCAGGTTGATGGTTTTGAGATGTCATGGTCATTTTGGAGATATGCCTCAGGGGCATATTTTTTAAAAAATAATATTATATAATTTTTCTTAAAGAGAGTCCTTAAAAATTGTACCAGTTTTTAAGCTTCACAAAACCTGCATCTGACCATGGATTTCTACTTAAGATAGGCAAGTTGAAAAATGCCAGTATCCATATACTAAATCCTATGGAGTTCACATCAAGCAGAATCGGTTTTGAGAAAAGCCAAGAGCTGTGCTCTGGGCCAACTCTTGGATGCAAGAGCAGGATAAAAGCTCTGAAAACTGTATTTGTTGAAAGCCGGCTTTCCTGGACAGATGGAAAAGAAATCTGCCAGTGGCTGGGCCTTGGAGGGGAAGAAAAGGCCCCATCAGTATGCTTGCTCTGGATTCCAGGAACAGGATCTGAATTCCTTTCATCTGGGTGGTTGTGTTCACAGTCCTCGGCACCATTCCAAAGATCAGCCTGGAGGCAGGGCTCGGCATGGCACCATGCCAGGGCTAGGGCCTAGTGGCACCAAGAATGCCAAACAGAGATCAGAAACTGCCCTAGAAGTGGCTGGGATGGTTAAGACTCATGATAGAGTCTGCTGGTACCCACCAACTCCATCCTTTAAGCCTTGATTAGGGAAAGGGAGTGGAGAAAACTTATATTTGCACACATAACTCTACCCCCTATGCAAAGTCATTTGTTTTTCCTTTGCTTTTATAGGATAGTAGATATAGGGATAAAGATAGATAGAGGAAGAAAAATGATGATGGGAGGGACATCTAAGTTCTCCTAGAAGTGGAAGGCAGGAAAGAGATACCTAAAGTTAACTAAAGGGCTAGCATTTGCCCTTGATTTGGGAGGAGCAGTCTCAATTCTTAATGTCCCTTCCCATTGTCTTGATTTGGGGCTCTGAACTGATGGAACAGGTCTCTCTCTGTTTCTCAGAACCCCATCTTTGCTATTAAAAGAAGGGTCATAAAAGAGAGAAGATAGGATCTGAATTTTAGAGGAAAGGGTAGTAAGGGGACTAAGGAGGCTGAGGGTCTGGGAAAGAGATCACAGTCTTCACGGAGTGCAGTGACAAAGCCACATATTATGGTTCTTGAATGTTGATTCATACATTAAAGCAAAAAGAGACTTCAAGTCTTTCAAGTCAGAACTTTACATATACAAATAATCAATAAACAAGTTAAAGCTTTCCAGGGACAAAAAGCTTTCCAGTGGAGAGCAATCTCCCTTGTCTCCCGCAGCCTGCTCCGCCCATGCCCCCAGAAGCTGAACTATAACACTCCATCGCCACATGTGAGGAGGAATCCAACCCAGACTTGAAGGATGCTAAATCTCTCCTAGTCCATGGAATGTAATTATCATTAAGGTTGAAAAACGAGGGCGATGAACAGTAGTGGCAGGTTTTTTCAAGTTTACATAAACACTGGCTGCAGGGAGATGGCTGGAACATTGGAATCAAAGCATCCTTGTCACATCAGTGCTTTAAATCTCTAAGCAACTCCTTGAAGATCATCCGGCCTCTGTGAACGTAGCAGCTGATAAAAGGCCCCTCTAAGCTCACGTCTTATCTGCTTTCACAAGCACAGACTGCCCTAAAGTAGCATCCTGGGGAACCCAGCCCCTCAATGGTGCATGGGAAGTTCCTGCAAACCACAAGGGACAGGCTTCTGGGGCAGTTCCTGTAGGTGGACTGGGCTCAGGAAGGCTTCTGGACTGAGAAGTTGTCCCACAGCAAATCTCGCTTTAGTCCCCTCCTATGCCATGTTTATTACATTTGGTCAAATGAATTCCTAGGCTACCAACAAGAAGCAAGAGTGCTAGAGCCTGCTTGAAGAGAGTGAGGAGGAAGAGAAGCAATGTGTCTGTGTCCTTTGTCTTAAATATCAGGAAATCTGTGACTTGAACAAAAGCAAAAACTGGGACCAAAAGGTCTTCCCCAGGTCTTGTTCAACAGGGAATTCTCTGAACTCCTTTCATTTTTGAACAGAATATTGATGTGAGCCCACATCCTCTGTGGGCCTTGGCTGGGAGCTAAACACTCTGACACTACTCTTGAATATGGTGTTAAATCATGAAGATAAACATGAAAGGGGAGGAGGGATTTCTTAGTCTCAAACCAGTAAGCAACCAATAACTAGTAGCCATGTAGATAGTTCAACTGAGTGATTTCAGCCAGCAAATCCAATTTTCCCTCGGTTAAAGGCCATTTCAAACAACAACAACAACAACAACACCCACTACAAGTTTCCTAGTATAGTGCCACACATGTCACAGTCCATCAAAAAATGTTGGTTCTCATTTAACACCTGCCCTACATTTCTTCACTGTGGATGGTTCTTAAATCATCTATGTTCAAAGGAAGGTCTGGCATATAGAAACGCTGTGCCAGCATGTAAGGTTTTACTCCAGCTATTAATATCAGTATTATTAGATCAGTTACTAAAATTAACCTTGGGAAAATTTTTAAAACCGAGAAGAAGTGAAAACAAGAAGTAATTTCTTCACAATGGTATGGTGCCTATTATTCTTAATGAAAGAATGTGAAAATTTTCTGAGAACACTAGCAAAGCAGAATATAGATTGCACTACATTTGTCAATGAAGCAGAGATTACAACAATTTGACAGATTCTATTTTTGCACTGTGACATCCATCCTTGACTTTGAGATATTAAATCTGCGATCATGCAAGGAGGCTCACTTGGGCAATCTTCTTACCTTCTTTAAGAACTACATACACCAAAGCCATACCAATTATGTGGATTGCAAACACTCTTAAGCAAAGCAACCATTCTAATTTAACCAACTAAGCTAATAAAAAAGCAATTATCATAAAAACAGTTCTGAACTGATGTGTCTAGTCAAAGCAGGCAAACATTGACTCATTTGTTCATCTACAGCTTTGTTGATTTAATATGTTCTAGGAACTATTTTAGCTCTTGGACACAGAGATAAATAAGAAACAGTCTCTAACCTACTGTCTCCCACAACCCCCGCCCCAACACACACACCTATAGGATTCTATAGTCAAAAGGGGAGAGAATTCCTATAAAGACTGAATCGCAATACCAATGTGTTAAATAGCTTAGCAGAGATCTGCCCAAAGTGCTCTAAGATCACGAGAAAGGATTGTCAATCCATCCTTTCCAATCCTTCCCAATCAAGGAAGGCTTTACCAAAGAGGTGAGCTTTCTGTTGGTCCTTAAAGCAATCAGTCTGGTTTGCACATCTAAACACCTACCCGTTAGCCAGCCAAACTGACCAAGACCCGATGTCCAGAGGGAAGCTCACTTCTTAGTGTCATGTGAATATGATGACAAAAAGAGAGAAAGAAGAGGAGAGGAAGCGAAATCAGAGAAAATGTATTGTCATTTTAAAAGTACTTTCTAAGGTACACTTCTGACTATACTTTCTTTAGAGATATATCAAGAAGAAAAGAAAACTTTATTGATGAATAGAGGAATGGGTAGTTATGAGATAAAAAAATAGAGTTAAATGTAATTGTCAAAACTAACTGTACAATTCTTTCAACTTTTCTGTGTTAAAATTTGTCATATTTTAATACAAGGGAAAAGTCACCTTGTGTCACCTTGTGTAAAATTTTCCTGAATGATCTGTGCAGTTTTAGATTTTGTTTATCTTTCATTATTCATCCACTGCTATTTTAAGTAATCCATGAAAAAAATTTTAAAGGGCTTTATTCTAGTTCTTTCTCCTGAAATCCCCTAGAGAGTGGATTAGACATTTCATTTAGAAACTAAAAGATAATTTAAACTAGAATCTACATACTGGTGGCAGCTTCCATCTGATTAGCCTATAGAAAACTTAACTGTGAATAAAAAAAATACATGAAGATTTTTTTTTAATATAGCAAGCTAAGCACACATGTGGGTCTCTGTTCTCTATCAGAATTGATTTTAAATGACGCAAAGTATATAATATAAAAACAAATTTATAACAACCTGGAAAACAGGAAAGGGTACCACCGGTAGACCATATATTTTGGAAAATTTCTAGAAGTTAAAAAACTAATAAGATCAGAATGATAGAGAAACCAGAGTAGAATAAACTACAACAAAAAACAGAGGGGGAAAGCCTGCTGCAGAGAAGAAAGCCATTCTTCCCTAATACAGCTCTTCAATCTTCAAACTCAGAGACTATGAATACAGAACTAGAGGAGACCCTGGCTATGGGGCAATTCTCAGGACAATTAAGTAAGGGACTGGCTGCTGAGCCTGTGGGTCTGTAGTCCCCATCCACCCCTCCATATGGACTGGAAGGATAGTCATAGTGTTTCCCTCCAGGACAAAGCCTGGAGAACACTTTCTCTGGTTGCAAATCTTCCTTTTGGGGCTGGGAGGACAGGGTGTCCTGACATTTTTGAGTTCGAAAAAAGAGAAAAGTAGAACAGAGCTCCAAGAAATGCTAGTCCAAGATAACAGCCACGCAGGGAAAAGTAAAAGTGGGTAGGGAAGAAGCAGCTCTTCCAGAAATGAAAATACTGAAGTATTCTAGTAGTAGGATAAAGTCTTCCTCACCTTGGCAAGCTTATGGGACCCCACTGTGCCTGTCTTCCACTCTAAAAAGAAATGTGCCCATCAGCAGGGCCAGTCTACAACTATGCCTTTTAGTTGTGGAGAAACCTATTATGGAAATGGATATACACAAAAGAGGAAATCTATACTAACTTCAAATACACATCATCCAATATTTCGTTTATAAATGTGAGTGAGCAACTAAGATCACCAAATATTTGAGAAAACTGAGAGTGACAAAGATCAAAGACAAAAAGGCAGAATGATTGATTATGAAGAAAATGGAATATGCAAAAAATGGAAGAGAAGTTTTAAAATTTGAATTAGCATACTCTAAAACTTTCAGGAGGATACATGAAACAAGAACTAAAACTAGGTGTTATTTCTAAAGTAGAAGTCAAAAAATAAGAAGCAATTGCTCAAAAGAAGAGCTAAAAATTGAAGCAATTAAAATTTGGCCACCAAAGGCCAAATTAGAGATCTGGAAAAAATAAAGCAAAGAAATGTCCCATAAAATGAAACAATAAACAAAGAAATGAAAAACATAACAAAAAAGACTTTGGGTATATATTTAGAAGATCCAGCATCCACTTAGTAGAAAAGAAAGAAAAACAGACTGGAGAAATGAGAAACAATAAAAGAAATAACCAAGGATAACTTTATTGAGATGAACAAAGATTTGGGACTTCACTATTGACCACTGAGCAAAAGTAATAAAGTAATAAAGATGCTCATCTGGACAGCCTAGAAAATCTGCTAACTTATTCTAAAATGAAAGGAAGGAATTATTTACAAAGAAAATAGCATTTGAGCAGTGTCCAGCTTTATTTTACAATACAGAATGCTAAAAGACAATGATATTATCACTGATGTGTAAGGTAAAAACAAACAAACAAATATATCTTCAATTTTCAAAAAATTTATGCAAGAAAATTCTTCAGCAAGACAAAAAGTAAAATAAGCAAAAAGGAAGGCTAAATCACCTAAAATGTTAGGTGATAAGTAAAAATAATTTAAATTATGAGGCTAAAGTATTTTATTATGGTTATGAACTCTATGCAATTGTTATTCAAAATATGAAAAAAAATTGATCAGTCTCAAACTAAAATTAGATATAATGTCAACTAAACAGAAATTTGTGGTGACAGAGAAAGTAAAATAATCATATTTGTATAGAAAACCATGTGTGTATATATTTATTCATCAATATATCTAAAAGTGTAATATTTTTTAAACTTTTCCAGGGGTATGAATAGACTTGCACTTTTACTGTTTGCACTTCATGCTAATGGAATTTTTATAGCAAATTTGTATTCCTTTTATAATTTAAGAAAGTAATAAATACGTATCTAAAGATGTTCACTAAAAATTTAAGAACAGTCACTGCAGTAATAAAATAATGCTCACCAAGGAAGATATGTAGATGGCAAATAAGCATATGAAAAGATGTTCCATATCCTACACCATTAGGTAGAAGCAAACTAAAACAATAATGAGATATCACCACACACCTATCTACATGGCCAAAATCTAAAACACTGATGGAACCAAATGTTGGCAAGGATGTGGAACATCAGGAACTCTCATTCACTGCTGATGGGAATGCAAAATAGTACAGCCACTTTGGAAAACAGTTTGGCAGTCTCATACAAAACTAAATACTGCTACTATATGATCCAGCAGTCATGCTCCCTGGCACTTACCCAAATGAGATGAAAATCATGTTCACAAAAAACCCACAGGTCGGGGCGCCTGGGTGGCTCAGTGGGTTAAAGCCTCTGCCTTCGGCTCAGGTCATGATCTCAGAGTCCTGGGATCGAGCCCCACATTGGGCTCTCTGCTCAGCAGGGAGCCTGCTTCCCCCTCTCTCTCTGCCTGCCTCTCTGCCTACTTGTAATCTCTGTCTGTCAAATAAATAAATAAAATCTTAAAAAAAAATTTTAAAAAATAATAATTGCCAAAACTTAGAAGCAACTAATATGTCTTTCAGAAGGTGAATGGATAACTAAACTGTGGTACATCCAGACAATGGAATATTATTCAGTGCTAAAAGAAATGAGCTACTAAATCATAAAGACATTGAGGAAGTTTAAATGTACAATACTAAATAAAAGAAGACAATCTGAAAAGTCTACATACTGTACGATTCCAAATACATAACATTCTGGAAAAAGTAAAATTATGAAGACAGAAAAAAGATCAGTGTTTGCCAAGAAAGCAGAAGGAAAAAGAAAACAAAACTGAAATTATAAACTAGCAATAAGTGTTAATGAAAACACTACAGTTTGATATCTTTAAAATTTGACCAAATAGTACTCAGAGAAAAATTAACAGCTTGAAAATAAATAAACCGAGTGTCCAATGAATGAAGCTAAAAAACTAAATAAGGAAGAGATGAATTAAAAATAAGAACATAAATAAATAAAATATAAAACAGAGAGTAGATGAGTTTAAAATCAAAGGCTATTATTTTAAAGGTCATTAGAAAGTTAAAGTTCTCAGAGAAAGACAAATACTAAATGATTTCACTTATACATGGAATCTAAGATAATCCAAACTAAAGATCCTAAGACATTTTAAAAAGTTAAAATTCTGATATATCTAACTAGTAAGGAGAGAGAGAGAGGGAGAAAATATGTAAAATTTAGGAATGAATAGGCAGGTGGTTAAATTTATTAGTAAATACCATATGTGAATTTATAAAAATATAAATTACTAAAATATTTGCTGGGTTTGAAACCAAATAATGTACAGATACAAGAACAACTAAAAAGCGTATTCATTGGGAACAATGGAGAGACCAAAGCGGTTTTATAAGCAAAAGTTACAGTTGTCTACATAGAATATACAAGGAACCAAATAAAAAGTTACAAGAATTAAACAAAAATTTAAATAGGTTGCTGAATATAAGAACAAAGTGGAAAAATTAATAGCTTTTCTATATATATCCATTCAAAAATGTAATATTAAAAAATGTTATTTCAATACCAGAATCGAACAAAGACATTATGATCAACATCTCCCATGAACACAATGCAAAAATTTTTAAGGAAACATGAGCAAATCAAATGTAGTAATATATAAACAGGATATACACCATGACCAAGTTGGGTTCTTCCCAGGAATAGCAAGTCTGGGAAAACCAACATTGGAAACCATTCAGTGTGATTCATTATATTTATGGATTAAATAAGAAAAACCATACAATCATATTGATAGAGGTCCAAAAAAGCACTTGACAAAATTCAACATTCATTTATAACAAACACTCTCAGCAAACTAGAAACAGAAGATCCCACACCAACAAAACCTGAGAGAATCCCCTGCAGCCACCAGCCCTACAAAAATATTGGAAGGATGAAAAGAAGGGGCACATGCACCCCGATGTTCATAGCAGCAATGTCCACAATAGCCAAACTGTGGAAGGAGCCAAGACGTCCTTCAACAGATGAATGGATAAAAAAGATGTGGTCTGTATGTACAAGGGAATATTACTCAGCCATCAGGAAGGCTGAATATCTACCATTTGCATTGATATGGGTGGAACTGGAGGGGATTATGCTAAGTGAAATAAGTCATTAGAGAAAGACAGTTATTCACCCATATGTGGAACATAAGGAATAGCATGGAGGACCACAGGGGAAGGGAGGGAAAACTGAATGGAAAGAATCAGAGAGGGAGACAAACCATGAGAGACTCTGGACTCCAGGAAACAAACTGAGGGTTACAAAAAGAAGGAGTTAGGGGGATGGGTAACCGGGTCATAGGTATTAAGGAGGGCACGTGTTGTGATGAGTATTGGGTGTTAAGTGCAACTAATGAATCGGTGAGCATGACATCAAAAACTAATGATGTACTATATGTTGGCTAACTGAACATAATAATAAAATATAAAGACATTAACAATTAAAAAAATACTAGGGGAATCTTTCAAGCTGAAAGGAAAAAACAACAGAGTAACTCAATTCTTCATGGAGAAATAGTTACAGAAGTAGATATAACAAGCAAGTATAAATGTATAAGTACGTAAAATCTGTATGGAATAAACATATTTAAAAAACTAGAAACAGAAGAGAATTTCTTCAACTTGATAGTCTACAAAAATCATACAACTAAAACCTGAATGTTTTTTCCCAAAAATATGAAACAAAGCAGAATATCAGCTTTCCCTACTCTTATTCAACATAATACTGGAAGGCTTAGCCAGCTTAATAAGGCAAGAAAAGGAAATAAATGGCATACAGTTTGGAGAAGAAGAAATTAAACTTTTCCTATCTCATAACATGTTAGCTTATGTAGAAAATCCCAGGGATTCTCTGAAAAACAAAACAAAACAAAAATACTAGAACTAATTGATTTTTAGCAAGGTTACAGAATATAAGATCAAAAAACAAAAAACAATCATATTTCTATAGCAGATGAATGTATGAAAACTGAAGTTAAAAGCACAATGCCATATACAATCACTCCAAAAATGAAATACTTATATATAAATCTTTTTAAAAATGTATCAGATATATATGTTGAAAATTATAAAAAGTTGATGAATGGAATAAAAAAATATAAATAAATAGGGCGCCTGGGTGGCTCAGTGGGTTAAGCCTCTGCCTTCGGCTCAGGTCATGATCTCAGGGTCCTGGGATTGAGCCCCACATCGGGCTCTCTGCTCCACAGGGAGACTGCTTCCTCTCTCTCTCTCTCTGCCTGCCTCTCTGCCTACTCGTGATCTCTCTGTCAAATAAATAAATAAAATCTGTTTAAAAAAAATATATATATATAAATAGATATACAATTTTCATGTACTGGAAGACTTAATACAGTAAAGGTGTAATTTCTCCCCAAATCGATTCATAGGTTTAATGCAATTCCTGCCAAAAATCCCAACAAGATACCTGTAGGTATATACAAGCTCATTCTAAAATTTATATAAAAATACAAAGGAACTAAAACTATCTTTTTTTAAAAGACTTTATGTATTTATTTGACAGAGATAGAGAGCACAAGTGGGCAGAGTAGCAGGCAGAGGGAGAGGGAGAAACAGCTCTCTGCTGAGCAGGAACTTGACCAGAGCCGAAGGTAGACGCTTAACTGACTGAGCCACCCAGGCACCCAACTAAAACTACCTTGAAAAGAAGAAAAAGTAGGAAAAATTCCACTTTATAGGCTTACTACATAGCTACAGTAACCAATATTATCTCCCTATTAAGGTTATTTTGAGATAATATTTTGAGAAAAATCTCAAAACCTCAAAAGGTTATTTTGAGATAAAAAGATAATGTTAAGAATTAAGGGCAGTATCTTACACATAGTAAGTACTTAACATAATGAATTATTACTCAAACATTTTACATCTCAAGAAGTGACATTTAAACAAAATAAAATGCCCACACCCATACAGATAATAAGTGTTAGAGCAAGAATTTGAGCCCCGTCCCACTGACTCCAAGTCCCAGGTGACTTACGCACCATACTATAAACATAACAAAAAAGAAATACCTTACCACAGGCCACTCAAAACTTCCCACTCAAATCTTACTTGTCTATGGATGACAACACTCTGAGATCTCGTCAGAGTATCCCAATTTATAAATATTAGAATCTTTTGTGGCATGGATTGCATGGAGCACTGGGTGTTATTCACAAGCAATGAATCATGGAACACTACATCAAAAACTAACGATGTACTGTATGGTGACTAACATAACATAATAATAATAATAAAAAGGAATCTTTTGTGGACTCAACTGGTCTCCCTATTCAAGTCATTTTCTTTATATTTTTTTCCTTGCTGAGAAGTCAATCCCATGGTTATCCTTTACTTCTTCAGTGGTGGGACTCTGATAGATATTTAAAGACCCAAAAGTCCCATTCTGTAAAACATAAAATGCCTTGTCCCCTTCCTATAAATGATTCATCACAAGTACTACCCAACAAGCCTATGATCGATAGGAACATCATCATTTGTGTGTAAATTACACCCGTCTTCTTGGGCCAGTGCTTTCTCTCACTCCTACACCTGCAGAGACTAAAAGAGATTAAGTGGGTCTTCTCAAAACATCCCATGAAATATTGATGAAAGGTCTAGTTAAATAAATGTATTAATGTAGACTTAAAGCACTCAAGTGAGTAAGAACACCCCAGGGGGAAATATTTCTACAGAGCAAGTGAGACAAAAATTTGATACTTTGGAAATGGTGAGAATGTTCCTGGGCATACAGATCCTTTTTGCAATGTCACACAACAAAGTAGGACTTTTATCAAATGATCCCAGTGATAAAAGCCTGGCCCTTGGAGAAGAGCTAAGATGGTAGAGGGGAGGAAGTTAAAAATGAAACAAACAGGCAAGCAATGACATTATAAATTATTTCTCAGCAAATTCATTTGAAATCATGAAACTTTTTACTCTCTCTTTTTATTTAATCTCCTTCCTATTCCCCACCGCCCCAAATAGAAATGAGCCATAATTCCTGCAATTCACTGCCTATGTTTCATTTCTTTGGGAAAAATCATTTCAGACTTAGCTTTTTTCTGTGATTTGGGGGTACACTTAGTCTCTTTTTTAGAATCCAGGGAAACCATTCGTATTTCTTTTACATAGAAATTATAGATTCGGGGGACATAAGAGCTGAAAGAGGTCTTATAGAACTTCTAATCCTTTACATTTTCAACTAAGGAAACTAAGACTTATATAGGTAAAAAACAAAACAAAACTGATCTAGAGACTCACAGTTTGGTAGCATTGGAGTCATACCATCAGATTTTCCAATCTGGGATACAGGGGGAAAAATGTTGTCATCCTTCAGAAGGAAAATCTCTTTAGATAAATACCAAAAGTAGAAATATTCCTCTCCCACGTCACAGCTCCAGCTGTGCACAGAAGGCTGAGAACCTGCACATGGCCACTTTGCTCCCAGTCACCAGGGATCAGAGAAGGAACGGAACACCCCTCAGGGCATCCTGGATATCAGGGCAATCAGCCCTGGCATTTGTTGTGTGTGAGAGCCAAGGTGGCTGGGGCTGAGCTGGCAGGCCAGGCACATTGCCCCTGCCTCCCACCCCATGTGCTCCCTTAGATAACCGGACTCTGAGAAACAAAAAGGAATGCCTCAGAGGACCGTTTCTTATGACTTGTTTGGGTACCGTCCAGAGACACAGAGAAGAGTTTCCCAGCCAGTGGCCACAAACAAGTCTTACTGTCTACAACCCCAAAGCCAAGCTGCTAACTTGGGTCTAAATTTTTTAAAACAAATTTACCCATATTATTCTATTGTAATACCTCTCACCACACAAATGGATGAAGTACTCCAATTAATAGACAAAGATTTGGATTTAAGAAAAAAAACCCAGACTGAGTTTAAGAAAACAACAACAATGATATATGGCTTGTAAAATGAACACTTAAGATATAAGGGCAAAGAAAGGTAGAAAGTAAAAAACGTATGTATAACATAAATGATATTTTTATATAGTCTATGAAAACAACAACCACATGAAAGCTGGCTATATTAATATTAAACTAGGTAGATTTCAGGTCAGAAGAGTCACGATAGGGGTATCTGGGTGGCTCAGTGGGTTAAAGCCTCTGCCTTCAGCTCAGGTCATGATCCCAGGGTTCTGGGATCGAGCCCCGCATCGGACTCTCTGCTCAGCGGGGAGCCTGCCTCCCCCTCTCTCTGCCTCTCTGCCTATTTGTGCTCTCTGACAAATTAATAAATAAAATCTAAAAAAAAAGTCACATATATATTAAAAATATACTGTATAATGATAAAGGTTTGGTTCACAACATGTGTACACCTAAAAATAGGACCTCAAAAAATCTAAACAGAAATTTTAACAGAGCTAAAAGGAGAAAAAGACAAATCTATAAGAATCTTCTGTGTCCCTAGTGTCAGACAAAGATCAGGAAGAACGTGGAAGAGAAGACGTGAACAGTATGATTAAGTACTCTAACCAGCTGATATATATAGAACACGGCCAAATGCACATCTTTCAAGCACAGGCGAAGTGTAAAAAGAAGTGGGGGAGACAACATACTAGGTCGTAAAGAAAGTCCTATCAGATTTCAAGTGATTGAAATCATGTGGAGAATGACCTCTGATCACAATGAAATAAACCTAAAAATTAGAAAATACCTATATGTTTGGAAATCAGAAAATGCACCCCTCAGTAATCCGTGGGTCCAAGAAGAACTCATACTGCAATGAGACATTAAGTTTGAATATAAAGCAACAGAAAGAAAATCTACATTTAAAAAAGTATAGGCCACAGCCAAAAGAGTTTTTAAGGAGGAAATTATAGCCTTAAAATGACTATATTAGAAAACAAGAGGCCTTTTTTGTTTTTCTTGATCGGTTCTGCCAAATGATTTCTTTTAAAAAAAAAATTGTTTATTTAAGTAATTTCTATACCCAACATGGGGCTTGAAGTCATGAACCAGAGATCAAGAGTCACATGCTCTACTGACTAAGCCCCCCAGGTGTCCCTGATTCCTTGATTGATTTGAATGGTCTTCTCAAACAACAACAACAACAACAACAACCCCCAAACTTTTGGTTTTGTTGATCTGCTCTATGGAATCTGTGTTTTCTATTTTATTATTTCTGTTCTCCAGTTTATTTCTTTTTCTTCTACTTTGAGTTTATTTTGCTGTTCCTTTTCTGACTTGTTCAAATAGATGTTTAAGTCAAATTGTTTCCAGTCCCCCCTGAAAATTATACTGTAGTCTCCAAAGGACGCCAGTCTGAGAACCAGACAACATGTCAATTGGTCAACTCATGTTAAAAGTGTTCATCAAGAATGTTATTCTTTCCAAAAATTTCTATTTTTCTAAGAAAGTTAAAAATAGGTGCTAGGAAAAGACTAAAAGTAAAGTACCTTCATCATAGTCTGAAAAAATTTTAAGTCCATCAGAAAGAAATAACAGGGACGAAATAAACCCCACGGGAAATATCACTAAATGGTTGAATATTACAGGGTGGATTCCATGGGTGGTTCAGTCGGTTAAGCACCTGAACCTCTCGGTTTCAGCTCAGGTCATGATCTCAGGGTCCTGGGATCAAGCCTGGAGTCAGGCTCCATGCTCCACAAGGAGTCTGCTTTAAATTCTCTCTCTGCCTCCCTACTCATGGGCACTCCCTCTCTCTCTCTCTTTCTCTTTCTCTTTCTCTTTCAAAGTAAATAAATCTTTAAAAAAGGAAAAATAAGTTGAATATTCCCAATAGGAAATAGAAAACAGAATTCACCCTTTCTGGTACAGCAGGGTATATCCATGAGTCTACCACAGTGGCTAGAAGGAACCACCCCACCACATTCACTCCACCTCCTGATAAGCATGAAAATAAGATGATTCTGGGGCTCATTTGTAAATTTACAGAGACAGACCCTCCACAGCTTAATAGGACTTCAACTTTCAATCAACAGGCCAGGGAATCAAGTGGAAAATTCCCCACCTATGGCCTTCTTAGTCATTTTCTAAGCTAATGATAAGAATAAGAGGCATCACTAAAAACAGATGAGACCATTTTCCCCAAGCAGACTGAGTCATATCCCTTGACTCCTAAGAAGTTTCCAGAGGTGCCTAAACATTGCTAATTTCCTCCACAAGCAAAAACATAGCGCATTGCACTTTGGACAATTGTCCAACCATCCATCATCTGTATCTAAGAGAATAAAAATATATACTACTGTGAGAGAACCTGAGAACTCTTTTTTTTTAATTTGACAGAGATTACAAGCTGGCAGAGAAGCAGGCAGAGAGAGAGAGGGAAGCAGGCTCCCCACTGAGCAGAGAGCCCAATGTGGGGCTCAATCCCAGGACCCTGGGATCATGACCTGAGCCAAAGGCAGAGGTTTTAACCCACTGAGCCACCCAGGTGCCCCAAAACTGAGAACTCTTAAGTGGGGCCACAACCACACCTGTCAGTTCAGCTTAGCAAAAGTTAAACTTCTCTTCTTTTACTCAACAAGAAAAGCATTCCTTATGGTCTGGAGATCATTTCTGCCTAAAGGAGGGTATGTAACCGAGAGCCCAAACAGCACAGTGGAAATTCTGTGCTCAGCTTTGTCACCACAAAATGATACCAGCAGTATATTAGTCAGGATAACTTCACTAGCTTCTATAACAAACAACTCCTAAGACAGTAGTAGTCTAATGCTACAGTTTCACCCATGCCATAGTCCAATCAGGTGTCCAGCCTTCGATGTAATAGTTTAGGGATGCCAGTTCTTGTCATCTTGTTGTGCTTCTATTTTCTAGGATTTCCTGAGTCCCCACTAGAGAAAATACTCTGCATTTATGTATGAGTGAGAGAAGAGGACTGTGCCTGGCTCAGAATAGCACACATCACTTGTGCCCACATCTCATGGGTAGTAACATAACTCTTACTAACCACGGGTTTAGTCAATGCAGTGTAAATAATGAGATAGATGAGCACCTAGGCAGTGTGCCCTAGTGAGGAAGCACATCATTCAAATACTCTGGCACTCACTTTAGAATGATACATAAAATGAGGTAGTAGAACAATAGAATCTCTAAGTTCATACCCAGTTCTTGTATTCTGTGATTCTCAAATAGGAGAGTATCTCTAGTTTGGGTTCACAGATGTGGTCTGCACATAAGAGAAGGTGTTTTACCATTCTGCTATTATCTGAGACTTTCTTTCCATTTATTGACACAACATTTGTCTTTAGCACTTTAAAAAATGTCCAAAAAAAGCAAGGGAGTGCTTGTGATAAAGCTGACTGAGTTACCAACAGCAAATCAGGGGCCCTTCTAGCCCTAACGTTCCATAATCCCTTGTGTTGTACTCCTCATTTAGCAAAAAAGTTGTCTAAGAATCCCTGGGACTGAAACAATCATATGGCTTCAGTAGCAGTTCTTTTATACAGGCTGAGCTCTATGGTTATTACTATGGTCATAAGAGAGATTAAGAGGCTAATGATATTAGTGGACTTAATATATGTGTGTTTTTCTGAAGATCTCCAAAGTCTGATTTGCTCCATGGTTGGGAAACATTGCTGACATGAGCATAAATGAATAATCTGTCATTGATATGTATCTGACTATTGCTGTCAAGATTTGAATAAGCATTTAAATCAATAATATATTTGGAACAAACTGGTTAACTACCAAATAAATCAGCCTGGTGTTGCTTCCTTTGGTTTTATTTTCTTTGTTTTGTTTTACATTATCAAGATGAGATAGAGAATATCAGTCCTGATGATGTTTTCCACTTTATCATACATAGCAAGTAGTCCAGCTTTGTTGTTTAAATATTCTAAAAGTCAATTTGAGGAAAGGTTTAGACAAAATAGAACATTTTTCAGCTAGGATCTTGTGAGCAGAAACAGGTAAGAGTATTTGTTAATAGAGATCAGATGTGGTGTTTTCATAGCTAGAACTGTAACTGAGTATAAGAGAAAGAATTTTATATATCAATATTTTATTAAGTGGGGTTATTAAAGGAGAACTTGCAAAAACAATTGCTAATTATCTTTTTAAAATACTATTTTCATTGTCTTATTTTATAACTTGACCTTACATAAACAACTCTTTCTATAATATTTGTTTTTGCTACACCTAATACATATAAAGTGAGATTTACATAATGGAATTTTCTTTAGAAGACCCTCCCTGCAGATTAGCCATGTTTCATCAAATTCTTTGCATGCATTACTGAATAGTCTAATAGATTAACAGCTGTCTGATATCACATTGAACCAGAGTTGGGCAATTTGGTTATGTAAGGGAACTAACGCACCCTGGTATAATTTGGTAAAATTTTCTTTTTTCTTTTTAATTTGGTAAAATTTTCAGTAGCACAAATCTATTTTGTTTCAAGTGTTTTTGTAATATATGTATCTAATTATAGTCAGCCAAAAGTCAGTAATTATATTCAGCTCAAATTCTTAAATCAATCAATGCATTACACTAAATCATGACCAAGTTACCATTATCCTAAGAATGTAGGGATAATTTTACCAATGAATAGCATTTATTAATAACCAAAGACTAAAAGATCATATGATTATCCTCATAGAAGTAAAAAAGGATCTTAAGAGTCAATAGCACTTTCTGTTAAATATTCTTTAAAAACTATAAATAAAAAGAAGATATTTCCTTGACATAGTAAGGATCAATAGCCGATATCAAATTAATGGTGAAACACTACAAGGCTTGCATTTAAGTCAAAAGCAAGCCAAGGAGTCCCACTATCACAACTATTATTCAACACTGTACAGTAACTTTTTGCTAAAGAGCTAAGACAAGAAAAAAAAATGAAGTTTAAATATAAGAAATGAAGAGAAAATATCAAGCAGGAGAACATCAACCCAGATAATGCTATCTCCTTTCCATTTGTCTCTGGTGTTCCCTGGATCAGTGGTTTATTTAAGTCATAGGTCTAACCCCTTGTCTCTGAAGATTTTATGCTTGGGGTTTTAACATTTTGTTTTTTTAAGTTACTAAGTACTGGAGTTGGGAAATAAAGCAATGAGGTACTTGGGCCTGAGTTATCCAGTGTGGATCCTTTGGAGTACTAGCATTAAAGAGTGTGATGTGGAAATGGAGTATTGTGACTAAATAAGGTAGGTGAATTCTACATAAAATAGAAATCTTTCCCCTACAGGACTCCCCAGAACTACCATGTGCAGCTTTGTGTGATGAATATCCGAAAGGCATTCGACATATGGTGTTCCCCAAAGTACCTGACCATGGAGACCCTCCTTGCCCTTTTCCTGAAAAACATCTCAGGGGATCAGGGTTTCATGAAACACATTTTGAGAAACAGTCTTCTAGGATGATCCCCTCATTTCACAGATGAGAAATCTGATGCCCAGAAGAGGAAACGACTTGTTGAAGTTTATTCAGGGACTCCATAGGCAGGCAGGGACTAAAAGCCATGTTTCCTCCCTCATTTCTCTAAGTCCTGCCTCTCTGAGATAATCCTGTAACTGCTTTCTCTCCACAGCCTGCCACGTATGGTTAAGTGCTATACTAGTTTGCTAGGGCTACTATAAGAAAATACCACAGGCTGGGTGACTTAAACAACAGAGATTTGTTTTCTCACAGTTCTGAGGCTGAAAGTCTGAGATCAAGGTGTCAACAGGTTTGGTCTCTTCTGAGGCCTCTCTCCTTGTTTCTGCTTTACCCAGTTCACAAACCTAAGCCACTTGACATAAGTGCACATGTCTGTGGCCAATCTCTTCCTACAGACACCAGTCATATTGAATTAGGACCCAACTCTATGACCTTCTTTTACCTTAATTACCTCTTAAAGGTCCTATCTCCAAATGCAGTCACATCTGAGTACTGAGTTAGGACTTCAACATATGACCTTGGGGAGGACACAATTCAGCCATCACAGGTGCCATTTCTCAGGGTCTACAGTACCCTGTGCTTCTCAGTCATAGCAGCATCTCACTGAGTATAGACAAATATGCTACATGTCTCCCCTAATCGTCTGTGGACAATTTGAGACAGGGACTGTGTTAGTATTACTGTCAAATGTTACAGCTCCTAGCATACTCTAGATGCTTAGTGAATGTTTGTTTTTGAGTACGTGAATTACAGAGTCAGAGGACCTGACTCCAAGCTTGTGCTCTACCACTTACCAGCAGGACAACTGCTGAGACAAATGGTGATAATAAGAGCCTCCCATGGTTTTGGTGAAAATTCAATAAAATATGTCCCTGGCAAAGTGCCCAGCATATGGAAGGAGCCCCATAAATGTTAATTGAATCTGAGGTTGTGTCTTCTTCCCAGATCTCTATAAAAAACTAATTAATAACAGTGATTGCTGATGCTTAGTAATTAAATTGCTTTATAAAAACAATAATAATGAAGCATGCCAATCTGGGCCGCATAGACACATAAAGGATTTGCCCTCGACAACAATATTCCATAAATTTTGTCTCACAGGTCGAAGCCAATTTCAAATCTTGGTAATTAAGACCTTTTAGCCAAGGACTCTGTCTCTTTCTGGCAGGTCTTCTTGGGCAAAGTAATGAGCAAAAAAAATGCCCTCTGGGGGTGGAATGTCAGGTCTGCTCTAGGACATTCTAGGTCTAGGTGCTACAGTTGGCCAAGAACATTTTAAAACTTTGATGTTGTTTAAGGAAGAGTCTGCTCTAGTTTGAATCAAAGAGACATTTTTGAGTAAAGACAGGTCAAGCTCAAGCCCTAACAAAAATCTCCAGAGGCATGGAAACCTGTTTGCCCCATGAATGAGCAAGCTGTTGTCTCAGTTTCACTGCATAACAAACTGTCCATGTTGCTCAGACCTCCTGCTGTGGGGGAGTGTAACCGAGTAATAGCCCCAGCTGTTGCTCTTCTGGATCCACCTGGAAGGCAATGAGGCCACACTCCCAATGAGAAGCTCAGTAGGGGCATTAATGCAGAAGCACTCCTTTCATAGTGGACTCAAGGACTCCCCACCAGGCTGGCCAGAACTTCCTTAGCCCTGTGCTGCAGCCCGTGACTCTACCTACTTACTCCTTCCTTCCCTCTTTCTTATACAGAGGCCAGACCTGTGGCTCAGTTCTGAAGGATCTCCCTACCTTTCCTTGTCTCTCTCCTCTTTATCCCTCAACAGCATTTCATCCAGTAAATCTGGACATCTAACTTGGCATCTGCTTCTCAGAGTACATGGACTAACACATATCCCAAAGTTTCATCACTTAAAACGATAAGCATTTCTTTTTGCTCATAAGTTCACAGGTTGGTTGGGTGGTATTTCTGGCCTGAGTCATGCTAGGTTGGCCTCAGCTGGGCTTGCTCATGCATCACAGTCAGGCGGTGAGTCAGCTGGGCATGGAATGATCTAGAATGGCTTCAGATGGGATGCTTTAGCCTTGTTTCATGTGACCTCTCATCGTTGCACTTGTGCACATGGCATTTTCTCAAGAGAAGAGTGTAAGTGCTCAGGCCTCTTAAGATCCAGGGATGGAACTAACATCGACTTATTTCCACTGCATTAAATTGATCAACACAAGTCAAAAGGCCAGTCCAGACTGAAGGGTGGAGCAAAAGCACTGTCACCTCTTGTTAGAAGGAACATTCTAAGGGCACGGCCATAGGGAGGGTTAAAGCATTGCAGCCATTCTTGCAAACCCCATTTACCAGCACGATCCCCAAACACACCGCCATGTCTGTGCCAATAACTGCCTTGGCCTTTGGAGAACTATCTGAGCAGACCTGGCCAGTAAGTATCCCTGGTCTCCTCACTTGGGCTTAGCTGCCCATTGCAGAGGCTGGCATTGTCCTGGGCAGAATTCCCAGCTAGAGGGAGCCCTGTGAATTATAAACACAGCTCGGGAAGCTGCTTCTAGTGGTCCAGTCTTCCTAGGGGGGAACTTGAAAAGATTTACTCTGAGTACAACAAGGAGCCTTTCCCGTCTGTTCCCTGTCACCCCGCATCAGTTTCAGGTCAGGAATGCTAAAAGAAAACAGGGCACGTAAGCATTTGAACTCAACCTTACTTTCCTGAGGAGCAAACTGACAATTAAGACCAGGACCTGCATCAAAAAAGAGCAACCCAGCATGAAGTCCGTCTAATTAGTCATATGAACGGAGAGCTTCCCCTCCGCTTCCTCTAGAACATACGCTTGTCAGATCTCATCAGGGAGGCTGTGCTCCCTGACATGCTATTGAAAGGGGACCGGGTACAGGTAGCTTCACATGAGAACCATGAGTGCCCCTCCCCAGGCCACAAAACGTTCTTCTGAAAATTACTTTTAGATGTCTTTTTGGCCTTGTGAGCTGCAAACTAATTTGTGAAGTGAGGCTTTAAATTATGCCTCGAAGATAGACCTATAAAGAAAACCAAGCACACGGTCTCTGGTTCAAAACCCCGACATTTTTAATACCTCGTCTCGTGTTAATGGGAAACTGAGCAAGATGAAGAATTCAAGGCGAAGGCTGGACATGGTCTGCTAATCCTGGGAACTGCATTGTTTAGACTTCTGTACTTTATACTTTCTTGCCCCTTAAAAAGTTTGTGTGCCACTGAAGGTCACCAGGCCTGTCATCAGAAAAGATTAGAGAAGACATCTGCGTTGCACCTTGATCCAGGCATTGCAGAAACGACTTTCCTCCATTTGAGGGTTTGGCCAGACCCAGACCTTGAGGAGGACGAGGCCTGCCAGGGTATGAGATCTTGTCACTGCCTGCATTCGCACAGTGGGTTGGCCTGGCTTTCTGCCGCCTGTCTGCATTTTATTCAAGTGTTAGCTTTGGGGGCAAGTTCCCTCTCTTCTCTGCATGCTGCTCCCGGCCCAAGCACATTGCGACCACATGACTGTTGATGTGATCTGAGTCACTTGTTTTCTGTTTGGAGATCTTGCCCGTATGTATAAAAACTATTCTCTCTACTGGAGCCATGTGCATACAAGCATGGTTTTATTTTCTCTTTAGACAGAGATGCACACGGAATGTCTAATGTATGGAGAATGAGAGGTGGAACATGAACTCTGTTGCCTTTCCCATCTGAGAACAAAACTCTTGTTTTATCAGTTCTAGTGGGCTTTGTTACTTAGCTGGGTTGTAAACTCCTAGGCACCCTTCAAGATCTTCTCAAGGAAGACTTCCCAGGCAACGCTCCCACAACACTTGCCCCATGCCTCTGCTACCGATGACCTTGCCGTGACCATGCCCTTTCCTGCCTGACTCACCTGCGTCCTAGAAGACAGAGCCTCCGCTGAGGCAGCTATTCAGCCCAGACACCCAGAGCTTCACTCTACCTTTGCCCAAAGAAGGAAGAGAGGGAAACCGCTACACGTAAATGAGGCTTAATTATTGCTTCAGCAGAACGGAAGTCAAATACCCTGAAGCTTTTCCATGACGCTACCCAATACTTGCTAAAAGGAGAGCTGTATGGACCTGCCCAAAGAAGGTGAGTTACCCATGTCTGAAAGGCTCTCCTAAGAAAGTAGCCTGGCTGCCGAGACCCCTCAGAAAAGCATTAAAATGGAGGTCCCATGGGGCGCCGGGGCGGCTCAGTGGGTTAAGCCTCTGCCTTCGGCTCAGGTCATGATCTCAGGGTCCTGGGATTGAGCCCCACATCGGGCTCTCTGCTCAGCAGGGAGCCTGCTTCCCCCCCTCTCTCTGCCTGCCTCTCTGCCTGCTTGTGATCTTTGTCAAGTAAATAAATAAAATCTTTATAAATAAAATAAAATAAAATGAAGGTCCCAGGCATTGGCATGGCTTTCTACATTCTAATCATGATGTTTCAGTGGTCCCAGAAGAATGCTCCGTCTCGGGGAGGGAATGGCTCAAAGAGGCGGTTCACACCTATTGGTCCCGTTTGCTGGCTACCCAGCCTCATACTCACCCCTGTGCTTTGGCGTCAGCCCCAGCAACTTGCACAAACAACTCTCCCAAAGGTCCCAAATCGCCAATCTGATCACCAAATCCAGTAACTCTTTTCTTTAAGGCATTTGCTGCTACCCGACCTTCTTTACTGTCTTAAAATACCCTCATCTCATGAATGTGTCCTTCCGATAGCCCCCTGCCACAGGGGGAGCTGCTCTGTGGTTTTAGCTTTTCTCTCTCTGGGACTGCCTCCTGTGCAGTCACTTTCTCTAAAATCCTCTTGTGTATGATGTGTGTGTGTGTGTGTGTGTGTGTGTGTGTGAGTCAAGCTTAGTGTACACGTTGGCACTGGTTAGCTAGCAGGTGAAGAACCGTAATCAGGAATCCACGCCCCTCTGTGAGCCTGTGTGACAAGCACTTTTAACACTGTTATTTAAATCTGCAATAGAGAGAGTGTTATTTTGCACAAGTGCTGTTAAAAATCATTTTAAATCAGTGAAAAGGTGGCATGCATGATATGTGGTTGGCTAGGGAGATTTTAGGAGATCTGCCCTTAAGGAAAGAGGGACAGGAAGCTCTCTGGCTTACCCTCAGTTTACTACAGGGCTCACCCTGGGTCCATTCCCTCAACACACACACACACACACACACACACACACACACACACACCACTTAACAGGTGGCTGTTTCCTGGTATGACCAAAAGATTGCTTGCTCCTGGCATCAAAATATCCTCACATCCATCACATGAAGACTATTTCAGGCTGAGTGCTTGTCAGAAGGCCTAGAGTCAGACAGAGCAGGGTTTCTCCAAGCTTGCAGGAACAGGTTGCATTCGTGTTTGATATAAACGTTCATGAGTCTGTCTGAGGTTTCACTTGCATATAGAAGGTTGTGGGGAGGGGAGAAGGGAGACCTTTACCTATCACTAATGCTTAGAGGTTACTCCAAAGCACTAACCACTGTTATCACTACTCCTATCTACATCAGTTTGCTCCATTCCAGCTCTGGCTGCGGGTCACCTGCATGCAGATGCTCTGATCATCACACACTCACAAACTCTGAAACCAAACTCACCGTCTCTGCTGACTTTCATGTCTCTCTATATAGTAAAGTCATTCTTCTATCCAAGGAGATATAAACACTGAGAATTTTCTGGGACTTCTACCTTTCTACCTTCCCTCTTCCATCAAAATCTCACCCACTCTCCACAAAGACATCTTTGTAACCAATGGTTATCAAGGTCTGTTGGCCCTTCTTTACAAACTTCTCTCCTCCTCTTTTATGTGGACCTAGGACCTTGCATCTAGACCACCAAACACTACTCTGTGTCCCATGCACTGTGTCTGCTCTGCTTCTCCCTCCCTCCTTTTACCACCACTGGGTTGTCATAAAGCCTGTAAGGTTCCCAACTCTCCTTTCCTACAGAATAAATCTCTGTACAAAGGACCCTCCTGGGGCGACTGGGTGGCTCAGTCGTTAGGCGTCTGCCTTGGGCTCAGGTCATGATCCCAGGGTCCTGGGACTGAGCCCCACAACAGGCTCCCTGCTTGGCGGGGAGCCTGGTTCTCCTTCTCCCACTCCCCCTGCTTGTGTTCCTTCTCTTGCTGTGTCTCTCTCTGTCAAGTAAATAAATAAAATCTTTAAAAAAAAAAAAAAGACCCTCCCTCCTCAATTTGTCCTCAACTTGACTCTTTAGCCTTGTAGTACTTATGTGATTCTTCTCCCTTGGAATTTCTCTTCACACATATAAATCCTATTCATCCATCATTTCCGACTGGATCCCACTTAGGACTTCCCAACCTCCTCCTCTGAACTTCTGCAATTTAATCACATTCTAATCTGATACTGCTGGACGTTCAATCATACATCGCCCAAGGGCAGGAGCCGAGTCTTACCCTTCTTTGCATCCTTAGGTGCCCAACACATTCATAATTTATCAATTATTTACCCAGAAAACATGCTGGGACTTGAGATTTGGTTTTATATAATTCATATTATTCCAGGTTCATATGATTCATATTCATATTCACATAATTCTTCAAAAACTGGCACTGCACAATTCTGAATTATCTGGAGGGCATGTCTTAAAGAGTAACAATTTCCATACACTAAGGCTGCTATCATTTTCCTCTCTTATTTATAAGTCACTGCTATTCATCTGACAGAGGGATGGGATGGAGCCATCTCATTGTGATGGGTGTCCTGTGGCCAACCTGTCACCACAAACTCAAGAGACAAGCATTTGCAAGAGAATTTCCTTAGCACTAATTAGTAGCATTTGTGGTATTACACTGACTATGCTAAGTGAGCTTTATCCTAGGGAATGTTAAATAAAGGGAAGGGAAAAATTGTGATGTCAGAAATTCGTTCTGAAGCACAGCTAGGCTGCTTCAGGATAGATACTATCGAGAGTATCTATAAAACCAAAATGGACAGTAACAAACTATTTTAGATAGTGGGAAATATTATACATGCAATAAATAGCATAATCCAAAATTATCTTATGAAAGATATTATAATTATCATTATTAATAGTTACCACACATTGGGCATCTATTGGATGTCAGGTGCTTTATAGGTATTATATAATTTTATTCATCACCACAACTCCAAGAGAGGTGTTTTAATTTTTTTTAAAGATTTTATTTATTTACTTGACAGAGATCACAAGTAGGCAGAGAAGCAGATAGAGAGAGGGAGTGGGGAAGCAGACTCCCCGCTGAGCAGAGAGCCTGATGTGGGGCTCAATCCCAGGACCCTGAGATCATGACCTGAGCTGAAGGCAGAGGGTTAACCCACTGAGCTGCCCAGGCGCCCCAAGAGGTGTTTTATTATTCTCATTCTATAGGTAAGACAACTGAAGTTCAGAGAAGTTAAGTAACTTAGTCACAAAGGTTTCACAACTAGCAAGAAATGGAACCGGGTCCAAACTCCATTGTGTCTGACATCATATTCTTTTGAATGTGTTGTTTATCATTGCTAATGATTGTATTTTTTCAATATAGTATGAAAATATATTGAATGTGAGAGTAGTCTAGCTGGAGCATTTATTGCCCTATTGACTAATAAGGTTGATTCATGCAGCAAATCACATTAGCACTCAACACAAGCTTGTTTTACAGAATAATTTCTTGACCACAAGAGTTGATTTATTTATTTACCATGACCATGAGTATGTTGTTTATTTACCATGACTATGATATTAACTAAAACCTATGAATCTGTCTTAGGTCATACAAAAATAATAGTTTATAAGTCATATAGAAATAACAATTTTTAAATAATTATATCTTTTTTTCAATTTATTCATACTTACTGTTGGTTATAAAGAGAGGTCTGGAGCTAAATTGGTAAGCTCACTATACCAGCAAGACTTGTCTTTGAATGATATTTTTAATGCTTTTACATATAGTGCATAAATCATATATATTAATGACTCAACTAACTCTACATGATTGTATTCCCATGTAATTATTACCCAAATCAATACACAGAACATTTCTAGTACTTCAGAAGCATTTCTTGTCAGTACACCCCCCTCTGCCACCCAAGGACTCCTAGACAGACGACTATTATCACAAGAACAAGGAGAGGCTTTTGCCTAACTTTTCATCAAAAACTGCAGATGCCAAAAGATAAGGAAATGACCTCTTGAAAGTGATAAATGAAAAAACTAGTGAAAATAACATTCAAAAAAATCCCTGAATGACACTGTCAGAGCCACACTGAGACTAAGGTGCACTGTGACTACAAGGAATATGGGATCCTGGATGGGGTCCTGAACAGAAAAAGGACATCAGGTAAAAACTATGGAGATCTGGATAAGATTTCAGTTCATAATGTATGAATAATCATGGTGATGATGTATCAATGTTTATGAATTATTTGTAACAAATGTACTATACTACTATAAGATGTTCACAGTACGGGAAACTTTGTGGGATGTATTGGGGAACTCTATCCTATCCGTGTGATATTTCTGTAAGACTAAAAACAGTTCTGAAAATAAAGTTAGGAGCATTAAATAAAGATGTAATGAAGACAATTCATACAGCTAAAAGCTAAGAAAATTTATTGTCAGCAGACCCGAGCTACAAAAAATGCCAAAGCAAGTTCTTCAAACTAAAGGAAAATAATCTCAGATGAAAGCAGAGAATTTCAGAGAATAATGAAAAGCACTGGAAAATGTAAACATATATGTAAATTTTTAAAATATCAATTGTTTAAAACAATAGCAATAATGATGTCTTATGGAGTCTATGAAATATGTAAAGTAAAATATGAAAAGAATGGCATAAAATGTTGGAAGGGGACAAATAGAATGAGATAGTTATGAAGTTTTTGCATTGTTCAGGAAGATCCCATAGCCACTAGGAAATGGAATACTGATCATATGTGACATGTGATGACATTCAGATTACTTTAGTTATTATGTGTGGTTGCTTATGATGACTGCCAGTTGAAGGTAAGTCTTTAAGAGATCAAATGGCCACTGCATTGAGCCATATGGTATTAATAAATATAGCAAAGACTGGAACAGGCTAGATATTTCTAATAGCCCTGGAGAAGTAACAGAAATAAAATTATAAGCATGGTGTTTTAACTCCCAACAGAAGGGATGTTCCAATAATCAGAGAGATTGTATAGCAATCTTTAAAAACGTAATTCCTTATAGCCACAGGGCAGACATAGCTAATGATCAGATTTGAACCAGTGCTGGGTTACTGAAAGTTGAATATACAGTATCGGCAAATCTCTTATATTAAGGTTAATCATATTTTCCCTGTTTGGGGTTGTTTTGCAAGGAGATGGCTCTTCTTTGCAAGACCATTCCCCAATTCCCTCATTGCCTCCAGATCTAAAGTCAGATCCCAGCATACCTCAGGAAGAGAACTGTAAAGTCTATTCTGGAAAGTTATAGCTTATATACCAATACATGTTTAAGTTACTGGTAACTTATACTGGTAAGAAACTGGGGAGCATGTATGGGAATGAATAATTATTAGACCTTATATCACATAAGCTAAGGATATATTTACCCAACTTTTTTTTTTTAACACGTAACAAGAAATGTTTATTACAGAATTCTAAGACATTGGAAATAACTTGTATATCCAATAAAATGCAGTCATCAAAATAATAATACAGTCTTAAAATGGAATATTGTAAAACCATTAAAAGGGGTGTTGGAAAAAAATTAATGACTTGGAAAGAGAGTTGTGTTCTATAGTTAAGTGAAATAAGCCACAGTAGTATTTTAATGTTACCCAACTTTCTGAATGTAATATGCTAGCTTACTTGGCTGAAAATGGATCTAATATTTTGCTCGTTTAGATAGATGAAACTGTAGTTTGATGATCTATATCCAACGAGACCAAGATGCCAGAACTTCTCTGGTATGATGTGGAAGAAGGAAGCAAAAAGCTTAAGGAGATGAAAATATTACAGTGAATTTATTACAGGCAACCTACCCCTCTGTATCCTGGAAGGTGTCAGGACAGAGTCCATCATGGAATTTAAAAAATGCGTTGGAGAGGGCAGAGCAAGCATCCTTGGAAAGCTTGTGGTGGCTGTCCTCTATAGGCTGAAGATACTGCTGCTAAAATAGGTGTGCTGTTTCAGTGGAAATGCTGGGATTTCAGAGAAACAGTAGCCAAGTGGCCGCATGATGGATGCAACTGCCATAATGGGTAGTGGGGTTGGTTGAGCAGCAATCAGAGCGTTTAGACACATAAGGCTCTATGGTGGGGGTTAACTGATCATGGTGCCTCTAGGAATGAAATAGACTGCCTAACAAAATAGTACTTGACTTATAGTATCAGAAAAATTGTAGGCTTAGGAGCATAATTCTAACTTGTATTGCCACAACAAGACATCAAGAAGGATCATTCACCCAGTTCACAAACCTAAGCCACTTGACAGACCCAGAGCCTCTGATTTGAGGGAAAAGCAGCTCCCATTGCCATAAGTATGTACTGTAAATCCTCTCCACACTTACCCAAAAGGGACCTACGACCATTTAATTAAGTGGCAATACACCAAGAAGAGAAAAAAGCCAATAATACCAAAACTTTTCAGAAGTTATTAGACACTGGCTTTGAGTTTACATTTCACTGTGGTCCACTGGTCACAATAGGAGGTTTATGTACGCCGAATGTGGCAAAGAGAGCTTGGGTCCTAGTCGGTCTCAGAATAGGCCTAGAGAGCCTGCTCCCCCTTCCGTGTGGTGTTGCTTGGAAAGACATTAACAGTACAGAACTATGAAAGTATCTTCACTGGCTCCCTGACTCAATGTAGGGGCTTGTATGGGAGGAAGGGCCATGTTGAAGACCTCGGAACTATCACTCTCTACCAAAATAGTAAACCAAAAGTAATGTCACCTATCTACAGGAATTGCAAAGACTAATGCTAGCATCTAAGACTTGAATAATGCAGGGGTGGTGATTCCTATTCTTCTCTATTTTAACCTACCTTTTTTTGGTCAGATAGAGAATGACTCCATTTACAGAATGGCAGGAATTATTGTTAAGTTAACGAAGTGCTGTATTAACTGCAATTGATGTTTTAGATGTGGATATATTTACTGGAAAAATTTAACAGAGTCCCTAGCACTTATTATGCAACTAACAATTTGACAAATGCTTTTTCTTCTTTATCAATTAGCCAATTATTTTATCTTCTTCATCAATTAGCCAATTTAATCAGAAACAGTAGCTAGTAGGAACAGCAGTACACCTTGCCTCAGGGTTACGTTACCTCTCTTGCTCTTTGTCAAGTATTGTCCACCATGTCCCTGATCATTTGGACATTCCAGAGAACATCATGGTGACGCACCACATTGATAACATCATGTTGACTGGACTTGGTGAGTAGCAAGAGCAGGTATCTTAGATGCCTTGGTGAGACATGTGCATTTTAGCAGGTAGAAGATAAATCCCCTAAAAATTCATGAGCCTGCTGCTCAGTTAAAGACAAGTGGAACCATTTGGTGAAAATGAAAGACAATGTAGTTCTCTTTTGTATCCTTTGGGTAAATACTGTAATGCAATTGCAATTTGCACTACTAGTTATTTACCCAAAGAATATAAAAATAGAGATTTGAAGATATACGTGTGCCCTGATGTTTATAACAGCATTATCAATAATAGCCAAACTATAAAAACAGCCCAAATGTCCATCAACTGATGAATGGATAAAGAAGATTTTATATATGTGTGTGTGTGTGTGTGTGTGTATATATATATATATATATATATTAGAATATTACTCAGCCATCAAAAACAATGAAATCTTACCATTTTCAATGACATGGATGCAGCTCGAGTATATTATACTAAGCAATATAAATCAGTCAGAGGAAGACAAATATCATATGATTTTACTCAGATGTGGAATTTAGGAAACAAAACAGATGAACATATGGGAAATGGAAAAAAGAGAGAGAGAGAGGGAAACAAACCATAAGAGACTCTTAATCATGGAGAACGAACTGAGGGTTGATGGAGGGAGCTGGATGGAGGACAGGCTAGATGGATCATGGGTATTAAGGAGGACACTTGCGAGGCTGAGCCCTGGGTGTTGTAATGTAAGTGATGAATCACTGAAATCTGAAACCAATACTGCTCTCTATGTTAACTAATTAGAATTTAAATTAAAAAAAAAAGAAAGAAAGAAAATGAAAGACAAATTGATTCATGTTGCTTAGTGGGCCTCTTTACATTTTGAAAGCAAAGGCTCCTCATTGGAATTTGCTACTTTTTTATTTATTTTTTATTTATTTATTTTTAAAGATTTTATTTATTTATTTACGAGAGAGAGAGAGAGATCACAAGTATGCAGAGAGGCAGGCATAGAGAGAGAGGAGAAAGCAGGCTCCCCGCTGAGCAGAGAACCCAATGCGGGCCTCGATCCCAGGACCCTGAGATCATGACCTGAGCCAAAGGCAGAGGCTTAACCCACTGAGCCACCCAGGCACCCAGGAATTTGCTACTTTTATGGAGTTACCTGGAGGAGTGCTAGTTTTTAGAGACACTTTAATTTCTCCAAGCTGTGATATAAGCTGCTCTGCAACTCTCATATCTTCTGACTTTGCAGATATAAAAGTGCTTGAAGTGTCTGTTGCAAACTGGGATGCTATATGGGCCCAACGGCAAGCCACAATAGAAAGATTCTACACAGACCACTAAATGTTGGAATATACCATATCTCATTCTGCTGATATTTTTTTTTCTCCTTTTGAGAACAACCTCTGGGTTACTACTAGGCTCTAGACTCTTAACTGCAGGACACCAAGTGACTATGCTACAGAATCACCTGTATTAAACTTCGGTGTTCATTTAAGCCATCAAGCCATAAATTGGGGTGGTCACAAAAATAATCCATCCTCAAGTAGGAATGATATATGTAAATTTGCAGGTCCAGAAAGCTCAAGAAAAATGCTTGAATATGTAGCTGACTTAGACTATCTGGGATCATCTTCAGTGCATCACCACCTCTCCCTTGATCCATTCCTATGGTCATATGAGGAATTGCCTATGACCCTTTGTTGAAGGAAGGAAATACTTGGGCCTATTTTACATATGAATCTACATGATAAGTTGATTCCAGCTGGAAATTTCAGCTAATGAAGCTCCATGCTAGGCTGGCTTCAAATATAATGGAGAAGGGAAGCCTTGGAAAGGAAGTAAGAAAATCTTTAAGGAGTACATCTGGTTGTCCACTTGGCCTAGAAGGAGAGATGTCCTAAGATATGGATCTCTTCTTATTAGGCAGTGTCTAAGTCTCCCAGTTGACCCAAAGCTTGGAAAAAATGAAGCTGACCACAAGAAAGTACATGAAATTCAGTGGCTGAATTACCTAAAATGACTATAGAGTATAAAATTTGAGTCCCACAGGAATGCTCTGTAAAGGGCTTCCACTACAGAGAAGACTCAATATTCAGGTGTACAAGGTGGCCCATTCCATGAATGAAAGTGGTTCTCTTTCCTCCATTACCCCAGTGCTTGCTTGCTTGCTCACTGGGCCCATATGCAGAACTGCCATGGGTCCATGTACAAAATGGCCAGGTGGCATAGGCAGAGGCAATTAATGGCACTTACCTCCAGAGTGATAGGGATACTCCATGGGTTCCCCTTCTCTGCCCACAATGCTTCTGCCAAAACCACCACCTATGGAATTAGGAAATGCTTCGTTCACTATTACATTTCTAACCCAGGAACTCACTTTATAGCCAGAAAAATCTAGTAAAGGAATCATCCTCACAGAACTTACTGATCTTACCATATAACCAGCACTCAGAAACTTCTGGCCTGATAAAATGGTAAGATGGCTCACTGCAGATTCAGCTACAACACTAGCTGGGAGATAAACGCCTTGCAAGACTTAAGTATTAGTTTTTTGTTGCCATTGTAAAAGATGGTTTCAACAATGCAAACTGATCATCTCAGAATTCTAGAAGTCAGAAGTCTGACACAGGTCTCACTGGTATTACGTCTTTGGTAGGATGGTCTTTCTTTCTGCAGGCTCTGGGTCAGATCTATCCCCTTGCCTTCTTGCAGGTTTTAGAGGCTGCCTGCATTGCTTGGCTCAGTGTTCCCTTCCTCCTTATTCAAAGCTATTAAAAGAGTCCTTCTCACATATCATTACTCTGACCTTGCCTTTATTATCACATCTGCTCCTCTGATTCTCTTCCACACTCTCTTCTCCTTTTAAGGATTCTTTGGGTTACAGTGGACCCATGTGGATAATTCAGGATACTCTTCCTAATTGAGGAGCAGCTTATTAGAACTGTAATTCCATCTGTAATATTAATTCTCCTTTGCTATGTAGACTAACATATTTATAGATTAAGACCTCTCCTTTGGGTGGAGAGGTGGCATTATTCTACCTACCACAGATGCTATTGTGCAGGATGTAATACATACTCTGAGCCACAACCAATATACAGTGCTGTTTCTCAAAGGTCCACATATAGAGAAATGGAAATAGGAGTGGTCCCTTTACACTTAATGACCTCCTTGAAGAATATTCACTTCCCAATCCCAAGACCTTCGGCTATAATTATTTAGAGACTTTGGGTTCCCAGGGGATGAAGATTCCATTAGGAGACACGGTGTTTGTACAGAATCTGCTTGTGATTCTCTGCTCCTCGTGGCATTGAAACAACAGGAAAAGAAGGTGGTATGAAGCTGCTTGAAGAGTCAGGTCCTAATTACCAAGGCAAAGTTGGGTTGCTGTTACATAATGGAGTTATGGAGAACTCTTTAGAACTGAAATTCACTGGGACACCTCTTATTTATTCTATATATGTGTAATGGAAGACTACAGAAATTCAATAAAAGCTATAGCACTAAGACTTAAGAAACTTTAAGAGTGAAACTTTGGATCTTTCCACCAAATAAAAATCTTTGACTAGCTGAGATAAAAGCTAAGGACAAAGAGAACTTGAAACGGTGGTAGAAGAAGAAAGTGATAAATTTTAACATGGCTTCCAGTTACAGAAATGAGGACTGTAGTAAAGACAGTTTGTTACTCTATATATTCACAACATTATGATATAATACACCATAATATAGTTGTACACACACACACACACACACACACACACAAACATGATTTCTTTTCCTTCCCCCCATTCCTCTATTATTTGAGTAGGGAATTTGGGGATGCTTTATTTATAAATTACCAGACCATGAGGAGCCACATCTGATCCTAAAGAGGATAACTGTATCACCTGGCAATTCCAGACCTTGAAATGGGCAGATATGGACTTTGCTATGACTGTTGTAACTTTGTGTCTCCTCGTCATAGGAGGGTGAGAGTCTTTATCTGTATGTATAATAGACACATAAGGTTGATATTGTTTGGGAAATAAGTATGGGTAGGAATGTGAGAATAGATTTTGAGTAGCAAAAAAGGGTGACTGAGCCAGCTGCCTGACTGTTCTCAGATCCATTCCTCATCCTTCCCCTGGTCTGATTCCCAAGGGATGACTCTAGAAAACTATACTTCCAGGGTTCTGTTTCTAAAATGATTCTGGTTAGGCTAGCTCATGGTGCAACTGGAGGACAATGAAGGCCAGTGGTGGGAGTGGAGCCACAGCATTTCTCCCAGTTTCTCTCCACTGAAGGTAGCAACTCCGGAAATAGCTGCTGCTTCTTCAGCCATGTTGCTTTCATTGTTCTTCTAGTACCTGGCACATGACCCTGATTTCTCCAGTCACAGGGGCACTAGTAGCTTCTCAATATTGCTAATCTGAGTTGCCTGCCCCCGCCCCTTGCATTTCCTGTTTGGTTTTTTAGCTCCCTCAGTCTCTGTGACTGGATCCCCATCTTAAATTGCCTCTACTGAACTATCCAGCATGGGCTGTTTTCCTGAGGAGAGCCTGACTAAACCCTGTTTCTTCTCAGCATTTCCTCTTCTTCTCACACTGCCCAGTTGCCTCAGCTGTGTGCTATGATTTGTCAAGGGCAACATGAAGACTAAACCACCCTTCATTCGATTAAATTACTATATATGGTCATTTTGCCTTTCACATCCTTACCAAAGCTGAACTGAGGAGTAAGGAAATGTGTGTCCAATAGGCTTTCTTGGTCAAGTTCTCTGAAGTTAAAAGAATTCCTCATCAGCATCTCTACCTCTTCTTCTCCCTATTAAAACCTGTATAAATTGTCTATTGCTTCTTAACAAATTACCCCAAAACCTAGCATCTTAAGATAATGAACATTTATTATTTCACACTGTGCCCATTGGTAGAGAATGTGACAACCACTTACCTGGGTGGTTCTGACTCAGGATCATTCGTTGGGTTGCAATCAAGCTGTTGGGAAAAAATAAGATAAAATCAGTTAGAAGCCTGACTTGAGGTGGAGAATCTGCTTCCAAGTTTAGTTGTTGGTGGGAGACTTTAAGTCCTAGACCTATGGTGGGCTTCTGTATGGGGCTACTCATAACATGTCAGCTTACCTAACCCAGAGAGAGAAAAAGACAGACAAAGAGAGAAAGAGAGAATGAGAGAGGAAAGCTTCATTATTTCATTACCTAATTTTAGAAGTGATATATACTATTGGTCACAGAGGCCACTCCTGGTATAATATATCACAAGGATATGATATCACAAGGTGGGTTCATTGAGGACCATATTGGAGGCTGGCTACCACAGAACATATGATCAGTCATTAAGAAAGTTCAGCATCCTTGGGGCACCTGGATGGCTCAGTCAGTTAAGTATCTGCCTTAGGCTCAGATCATGATCCCAGGGTCCTGGGATCGAGCCCTGTATCAGGTGCCCAGCTTTGTGGGAGGCCTGCTTCTCCGTCTCCCTTACCCACTCCCCCTGCTTGTGTTTCCTCTCTAGAACACACACCCTCTCTTTCTCTCTGGTAAATAAATAAATAAAATATTTTTTTAAAAAAAGTTCCACGTCCTTCTCTTTCGGATATTTTTAATTTTTATTTCAAGAAAGTTGAAACTAGCAGAGAAAGAAGAAAAATGGAATGTTACAGTGTCAACAAACCTATCTCAACCTTCCAAAATATCTTTTGTTAAGATTTATAATTTTCAAAGGGAAATTTTATAGTCTTTGTTCCATTTGTGCTCACAAAGGTGCCATGAACTTTACCACAATTAACTAAAAGAAAGAAAAGCACCATGAAGAATGTGGGGATGACATTTCTCTCTACATTTCATAGATGAAAAAGTCTGAGTCTCACAGGCCTGCTGAGGTTACTCAGAAGGAGTCGGGAGAATTTGGTTTTCTGACTGCTAGTCTGGCAGACTCTTTATTACACTTTGTGCTTTATCTTTGAAATGTAAACAGATTCCAAATTCATTTGGTTTTTGTTCTAAAACAACACCTTGTGAAGGACCCAAGGTGGTTATTTTTACTGATGTAAAATCACTAATGTAAAATTAGACTCGTAACCAGGCCTCATGGATTCTCTTTCCAAAGCAATAGTTAAAGTGGTTATCTCCCTTTTAAAAGGGCCAGTCTGTGTACTTAGCAAATCCACATAATTTATTCTAAGAGGTCTGAGGGGATTTTCATTTTCAGGTTTCTTTTACTCTGTAGCCTTTTAAGCTAGAAGCCTAATCATTCTGCATTACGGTGAACATCAAGTCAAGAATGGAAGGTTCTCCGTACCCACAGGCCCCAACCCTGACAGGTTACTTGTATGGATTTGGGGGTTATTGTTATTATACTTATTTGGCTTATTAAATAAGAATTTATTTAAAAACATTCAAGATAGCCATTCTGAAAATCATCATTATTAACTTTCATCTACTTGATATTCTCTTTTCCTAGGAAATTGTGCTAATTTAAATAAAAATAAAACCTCCCATCAGGATCCAATGTGAAGCAACCAAAATGTAAATTAATAATAGGTTAATAGGTCCTCAAGATGCCCTGGGCTTCTCTGCACCCTTTAAAGGCAGGGTTTGCTTCTACCCACCTCCTCATTTCCCATTGTCCCATCTCTCCCCCCAGGAAGAAGCAGACAGTACTGACAGGCCACATGCACAGATTGAATTATAAAGCTGGCTTTGAGTCATTAGCAAGTATAAAACAGAAGAAAACAAGTAGTGCTTTTCCATTCATGTGACCCACAGTGTCACAAATGCTGTTTGAACAGTGTGTTTGACACATCGCATATCACAACGCAGGTTCCCCACTCAGTTTGGGGCCAGAGTGTTCTATTTCCACAGCTGCTCAGTCTCCATCCTTCAGGGCCTCCAGGCTGGCTGCTCCTTGCTGTCTAGGACCAGAGTTTGAGCCACATTCTGTAAACCCCAAATCCCACGACTAGTAAAGTTCTCCATTCCTCTTCTCTTCTTTCACTCTAATATAATAGTGGCATGGTTTGGAAATTTAATTCTTCAGAAGTTAGTAAAGCTGGAAATAAAACTAAAAATTCATGTTGGATGGACACTGAGGAAAGGAAAGAATGGAGGGAAGAAGGAAAGAGGTTTAAGGAAAGGGCTCAATAGGATTTTATAGAAAATTTGCGTTACTACTACATGAAGAATAGAGAAAAATCCAATCCTCGCTCTTTAAACCTATCTGAACATTAAGAGATCTGGCAGGTCATATATGCATAATTGAAATGAGAAAATGGAAGGTGTGTGCTAACACTCTATATGCCTAAATCACTTCCTTCATGTGAAATCAAGATGCGCTAAGCAGGGGGTGCCTGGGTGGCTCAGTGGGTTAAAGCCTCTGCCTTTGGCTCAGGTCATGATTCCAGGGTCCTGGGATGGAGCCCCGCATCAGGCTCTCTGCTCAGCAGGGAGCCTGCTTCCCTCTCTTTCTTTGCCTGCCTCTCTGCCTGCTTGTGATCTCTATCAAATAAATAAATAAAATCTTAAAAAAAAAGATACGCTAAGCAGCGTTTGCTCTCTCGAAATTAACTAACAAATAATCCTTATGCCAAAGTAATTAGATAATTAATGATGTTTTTAAAATATAGTATTAATCCTTTGTTGAACAAAAACCCACCAAAATCCCACCTGAGCTCTGAGGCTAATTTGCTAATACCAGGCCCTCAATGAATTTGTCATTGAATCTCTGTTACATCATCTGCATCAATGGTTCTCAAAAAGAATCACAGATTTATGTATCTGCTTATTGCAGATTCCCATCTGCAATAATCTGCTTAATGCAGATTCCCATCGCCCTGCAAAGCTTCGAATTCAACAAGTGGGGGTGGGTGAGAGAGGAGCTCATCTTGGGTTTCTGATAAGGGATATTCATAGAAGAATGACAGAAAAATCCTCCCAATGGAGTCTACCTGGGAACTTGTTGAAATGCAGAATCTCTGGACTGACCCAGACTTACAGGATCAGAATCTGCATTTTCAGAGCCCATAGTCTCTCACGGTTCACCTCCGCTTCCAATTTCCCTCAACTCTGTTCTCATGAGAGACTATTGACTCTGAAAAACAATCTGAGGGTTTTGAAGGGGCTGGGGTGGGGGTGGAGGTTGGGGGAGCCAGGTGGTGGGTATTAAGGAGGGCACATATTGCATGGAGCACTGGGTGTGGTGCAAAAAACAATGAATTCAGTTACGATGAAAAGAAATTAAAAAAAAAAAAATCTGCATTTTCCTAAGATCCCCGGGTGCTTTGTATGCAAATTAAAGCTTGAGAAGTACCACTCCAGAGTAAGGGTCAGCAGATTTTTTTTTTCTCTAAAGGACCAACTAGTAAATATTTTAGGCTTTGTAGGCCATGTGGTCTCTGTCACAACTACTCAGGTCTGCCACTGCGCTGCAGAAGCAGCCAATAAAACAGGGGGCTGCAAATGACGGCCCAGGAGCCAAATCTAGCCAGTTACCTGTTTTTGCACAGTCTGCAAGCCAAGAATGGTCTTTACATTTTTAAGTGGTTGGGGGAAAAAAAAATCAAAGGAAGAATAATATTTTTTGACATGTAAAAATTACACAAAATTCAAAATACAGTGTCTATAAATAAAATTTTAATCAGAACACAGCCACTTTCGTATGTTTATATATTGCCTATGCTGCTATTATGTTACAATGACAGAGTTGAATAATTGTGACAGAGACCATATGGCCAGCAAGCCTAAATGTTTATTATCTGGCCCTTTACAGAAGAAACGTTTGCCACCTCCAGCAATAAAACTTTATTTGTGGACACTGAAATTTGAATTCATATAGTTTTCAGGTGTCCAAAAATACTGTCCTTCTTTTGATATTTCTTCCCAACCATTCGAAAATGTGAAAGCCATCCTCAGTTCGTAGGATGTGCAAAAACAGGCAACATCTGAAACCACCTGTGTTCTGCAAAGCTTCATGTGGGAAACACAATCCAGGTTTCCTGCAAAGAACAAAACCTTCTCCAGCAAAGTTTCAGAAGCTCCAGTATGCAATGGGAATTCCATTTCTCCTTGATGAAGTCACCTCTTTGCTGGTCTCAGTTACATGGTTTGAGAGGACTTCCACTCACCCCAAATTCCAGGGGTGGACCCCTGACTTGGTTGAGCCAATCCTTTGATCATGATTTTGAGTTCAAGACAGTGATCCTAAACCAGTTCTAATAAGTGTAAAGACATTGCCCGGACTAATTTCTCTGTAGGTGCTACTGAAGGAGAGAACCCCTAATGGGTGCAAATAAGTCAAAATGTAGCCATGAGACATGCTGATAGCCATCTTGTGACCCCAGGAGAAAGCCTGCCTAAAAATAGCACTAACAGACCCAGATGAGAAGAAATTTCCTTTGAGCCTTGAATGGCACGTCACCAGTAATTATACCTAAACTATTTAAGTGGGTAGGGTAAAAACTTCCTCTTATTGTTTAAGCCAGATTGATAAGGATTTTCCATTGTTGCAAACATAGACTCTTAATTGATGCACACATTATTTCAAACCCCTCTCCTTAAAATTTTGTTTCAAATGCTTGCATTCTATCTGGTCATATGTAACTCCGCCCCCAACCCCTCAAAAATGAGCAAATCAATCCTATAGGTCAGTCAACCTTAAAATCCAAAGACGACTGTTATGCAACCCAGATAACAAGGAACTCCTCTGGAAGTCAAATCCTTGATGCCAAGGGCAAGACTCCCAAGTTTTCTTCCCTTCTCATCACCAAATGAAGTCATGCTGTAGAATTCAGTTTCAGCTCTTAGACAAGTTGTGTAGTCTTCATGATCATCCCACAGCAGCCCAAGATGTGTGGGCCACAACTCAGAGAGTTTAGTTGCAGGTGTCAGGAAGCCAATGATAGATGATGAGAAGGCTTTCTACTCCTAAGGAGAGCTCCTGTCAAACAAGTCAGCATTCATTCAAAGTCAGCAACCTGGGTTCAAAGATATGGCCAATGGTATGACTTTGGGCATGTCACTTCCTGACTCAAGCTTCGGTTTTCAATTTCCTCAACCACAAATAGGGAAAGAGGGGGATTTTAGTGACCTTGCTTGTTTTTTCAAACATTCTGAAACATCTTGGTCCCTGCTGTAGTAATCCAAACTAAAGACCTCACCTCCAACTCTGCCCTCTCTGTAACGTGTTTGCCTGTGGCGGGGATGGGACTTGCTGGTGGCTTTTCTTTTCCCAAGTTGCACAGAGTCAGTCATTCCAGTATTCCAGTATTCACCTTTGAAAGAAACAACAGACATATCAGAACCAGAAGCCACTTTTCTGTTTAAGAGTGTGTTGGGAAATTATTACAAAAGTTATAGGTTTCAATGTGGGACTTTTTTGATTATTCACAGATGACTTCTCAGAGGAGGTGAGAAGTTCTTGTTCCTCCTTTGCTCTGGTCAAATCCAAAGCTGGATGTGGCCAATAGGAAGACTGGAGTGACATGAAGGGGACTAGTTGTTCAGAAGCTTCTTGGGGTGCTTGGTTCAGAAGGATTTTCATCCCCTCTGCCTCACCCTTCAGGGCCCCTGAGTCCCGTCACTCTGGGTGGAGCCAAGATACACAAAAGTATTAAGTGCTTTGGATTCAGGTTGACTTTGAACCACATATTAGAAAGGATGTATTTTTTTTTCAAAATGTTTAAAATCAACAATAGTTCTAATAAGCTCTTATTTTGAAATACTTTTAAATAATTTGGCTCGGATCATCACAAAAGCCCTGTGAAATAGTATTTATTATAAAAAAAATTTATGAAACTTATTTTACAATGAAATGATGTACCTAAAATCATCTACCATAGGCTTTGATACATTATTAGATCTCACCAAATGTTAGTTATATAATGTAACCATTACATAATGTAAGAAGCATGGGATCATTTAATAAAAAAAGTAATGGTGGCTCAAAGGAGGAGGGACTGACAAGAAGTCATTCTGACCAGTAAGGCCTTCAGATCCCTACTAGGTATTGTATCTTCTACCGCTGGGTACTTCCCTAGAAGCAGAGGACATCCTGAGGTTGGTTTGTTGGTTGGTTGGTTGGTTGGTTTTCCTCTAGACTCACTGAGCTTTCATCCTCTTTGAAGGGTTTTTGTATTTGTAGAAGAGTAGAGACTAAAAGTGCTAGGAGACAAGGACATAGGAGCCTTGGTGAAAGGTGGACAAGAATTCCAACCTATCACCGCCTGCAAGTAGTGTGATTGATAGTAAGTTACAGAACCTCTCTGTGCCTTAATATTCCTCATCTGTAAAATGGGGAGGATCAAATGAGATAGTACAGATAAGGTACTTAGGATATTGCCAGGCACATACAGGCACTTGAAATAAGTTAATCATTATCAGGAGCCATTTATTTATATGCCAGAGGAAGAAAGTCAATTCAAAAGCCGGATGAGTCTTTGGGGGAAGCAAGAGCGCTGGGGCCAGCACTGGCTGAAGCTAAGCACAGTCCTTAAGGACTGGGCTGTGTGCCCAAGCACATCCCACTTAAGAACCATTTACAAACATTCACTACTTAGAAGGTCACTTTAATAATTAGTCTTGCTTTGCTAATTACATTTTACTGATTAGAAACTACCACCGACAACACTGGGGTTGCTGCAAGTGCTAATTTTTTAGCAGCCAACCAAAAATAATAGTGACTGATTTTGCTGTTTTCTTTTTATCTTAAATGGACAGTGTCAGTAGGGCAGGAAACTATGGAGGCTGAAAGAAACTGTCCAGTGATTCACAGTCCCTTTCCCTGGCGTTTCCAGCCTGATATTCAGCTCTGGAACCTGAGTCTGCCACCTCCCACCACCATTCCTCCCATAAATACACCTTAGGATCAGAAGACCGTTGCCTGTTTGTAGGAAGATTTAGAGGAAGGAAGGAAAGGCGGAAGGAAGTCTATGGTTTGTAAAAAAAAATTTTGCTAATAACAAATAACGTGTGCTTGAAGAGCCTACTCCGTGGTCAGCATTCTACAGGCATCATCTCATTTATGTGCACAACACTGCAGCAGTGCAGGTGCTAGTACTTCTTCCATTTTACAGCTAAGGCAAATGAGGCACGGAGAGATAAAACCGAACGTCCAAAGGCCTATCGGTTAGCCAGTGACAAAGGTGAAACGAACCCAGTCAGTCGTGAATAAAACCAGCAAGTTTGTAAGCAATTTTGGACTTCTTTGGAACATTCAAACTTGGTCTCTCTTTCCCCCTCCTTTTTTAAAAAAAAATTTTAAATTCCCCCCCCCCTCCTTTTTAATGAAACAAGCAAATGCGGGGGGGTGGAGGAGCTTTTTAAAAAGGCAGGCACATTTCCAGTGTAATAATAGTAGTCACGCACATAACACTTAAGATGTATCATTTTAGTTAATCTTGAGACAGTTAGTTAATCTTCACGACAACCTTGAGTTAAGTATCTTTCCGGACTCATTTTACAGGTGAGAGACCAAGGTTGAGGGAAGTGCCGTGATTCGCGCCAACGTCACAGAGCCAGCACGGGTGGGTCCAGCTGGGAGCTGGGAAATAAAAACTGTCAGCCTGACAAGGGCTGGGTTGAGACTGGCCAAGCCGCTGCCAGACCCCGCGCCTCGGCCTTACTCTAAGCGCCCCAGAAGTCCTGCAGCTGCGGCCGGACAGGCAGCGATCTGGGGGCCCAGCCCCCACCCCGCCCTGCGCTAATGGGGGTAAAGCTCCGCCGGCGCCATCCTGCAAGCCGAGTCTGATAATAGCCCTGATTAAATGGCGGGGCAGCCAAGGGAAGGCCCCCGCCGCCGCCAGCGCCACCGTCACCGCGCCGACTAAGCGGGGACCGGCAGCGGCGGGGGCTCTAACTTGGCCGTCTGTGTCCCAGCCCCGGGAACGGCGGCGGCCGGAGCCGAGGGCGCCGTCTCTGGCCTCAAGTCCTGGCTGGGAACCGCGTGTGTGGGAGGACGGCCCGGGCGCCGGGAGCGGAGAAGCGGGACCTGGTCCCCTATTCTTAGGGACCCGACAGCGTCGCCCGGGGAGGAGTCTTCAGGAGCTAAAGTCCATGTCTAGAGTCCCCAAGCGGTGAAACTAAGCAGAACGGGGCGCACTGCGCCGTTGTCCCCAGTCGTCTGGTCTGCCTTGGTCTCCCTTGATCTGCCTTGGCCTCTCCTAGGTGGGAGGTCTGGGACTGAGACCGCGCGAAGGCTGGGGTGGGCTGGAGGAAGAAAACCAGCAGCTCCCGCACTCGAGAAGCCAGAGTGAGCCTCGCTAGCCCCTTCGCTAGATGCGCCTCGGCGCTGCTCGGTTGCGGAAAGTACCCGCTTCCTGCCATCGCATCACCCTACCTGGGATCGCTGCGCCCGGTGCGCTCAGCCAGCGCCTGGCACTGGGCGAACTTTCTTCTTCGCAGATATGGAAACTAAGTCTCAGAGCAATCCAGATAGCCCAGATCACATCGCAGGCAAATGACAAAACTGGCTTCAAACCTCCAAAACTTGGCAGTCTGCCTCCAAAAGTTGGGGGTATGCAGGCGATAAACCTGTACAGACTCCTGCCAAGCAGTGCGTGATCTCCCCGCCTCCCCCGCCTCGGTCTCTACCCCAGCCACCCGCTCCCCGCCACCTCGCCGCCAACTCTGCAGTCTGCACAACCTACAGATTGCTCGGTAATTACCCCCAGAAAAAGAAAATTACAAAGGTCGCCTGGTCCCGCGGTCCACGTGCGACACCGAAAGACCTTTACTTGGCCTGCCTTTCGTTTCACGCACTTTGAGGGTGGACCGTGGGCTTGCCAGTCACATCAGCCCGCATTTTGGGGCACAAAGTTGCCGGTCTCAGGGCGATGAACAAAGACATGCACGTGTTTCCTGGGCCTGCGGCTGCTATTTACAAATAGGCCAAGAAAATTGAGCCCTCCCCTCCGAACTGCCTCAGCTTCCAGAACAGGAAACCAACCAAGTTAGTGACAGAATTCGATATGGGGCGGAGGTGAAGTTTGAGGAGCAATCGGGTCACACAGTCCGGGGTCACCTCCTGTGCCACCATGAAATTATCCGTGTGTCCTTGAACGAGTGAACTAGTCTTCCCAGACTCATTTTCTGCAACTTTAAAATGCACAAAATAATGCTACCCGACTGCTATTATCAACCTTATGTGTTTCTTGGGAAGCCTAGCACAGTGCCTGGCACGTACTAAGTACACAATAGAAGCTCTTTATAACGCACTGAAAAACTAGCTTCCAGGACTTGAAATGTATGCAAAATGCCTTCAAACTAGGTGAGTTAATGGGGAAAAAATGCAACGGAGAGGCCTACTGTGGGCCTCCAGGCTTTCTAGCACAGACTTTCACAGCACGGAGACTATGTGTCTGAGCATCTGCAGGGAAGCTTTCCTCCTGGCTTTTCCACCATAGAACTGAGACCCAGAACCTCTACAGCCCCCATAGATAAAGCTGTTTCTTACATTTTTTTGAGTGCAGGGTGGAAATCAGGGCTCTTGAACACACTTCTTGATCAGATTTAATCTGTATCAACCCTAAATTGAAATGAAGGCTTTTTCCAAGTTCCAGAGTTGGCCAGTAGTAATGCTTTTGAAGTCCCTTGCCCTCACACCAATGTTACACCATTTATTCTTCACAACAAACTCTGGATATAGATGTTTCCATCAGTAACCACACTTCACAGAGGTGGAAAAGGAGTCCGCACAGCTTGCTCCAAACCAGTGTTTCTGATGCCAGACCTCAACACTTTTCTTCTGCCAGGATTTTTATTAAAGTTGTTTATTCTGCTTTATTTTATTAACGTTAAGCCATTATGCCTCTTCATTCTAAGAGTTCCGTGTTGAGGAGAATGTAATATATACTCTTCATGTTGGTGCTTTTTTATACATCTCTAGCTGGGCTTTGAAGCCTGGAGGGGCAGGGATGGTATGCAAATTGTCCAATGCTAATCTCACCCCACCAAGCCAATGCCTGGTCCAGAAAGAATGAATGCTCACAAACAGATTGGATTAGCTATCTTTGCTCTTTGTTTCCTCCAGTCTTTATCACAATTTCTATTTCTATTGTGGTTTTTATAGGCGTATTATTGGTGTCTCCCACCAGACTGTGAGTTGCATGAGTCAGGAATATTAGGGTTCTGATTACTGGTCATCGCAGCCCAGAGTAAGTACCAGGTAATATTGGATGACTGAACAAATATTCTGCATTCCTTATCTTGTGTTAGATGCATACATCTTTGCTCGCTTGCAGAATATATGTTTCAAGTCTTCTGGCGCATGTTCACATGGAAATAGGAGCCCAGATCTTACTGGGTGTATTTTGCCCTTCACAAGGAATAAGAAGTTACAGTCGATGGTTTCTGGGGTGACTTGCTGTGGGAGCTGGTGGCAGAGACCTTGGAAGACTATTTCCTGCCCATGTCTTCCCTCACGCTGGTCTCCCAAACCTCCTGACAAAGACACAGAGAGTCACCGAACAGCGAGTTCTGGTTCCTGTAGAGGGAAGGCAGGACGTGTCCTGGGAATCACCAGAGGGTTCAAGGAGCAGTTGTTTGTTGGAAGGCTGGATCATCTGAAATGTGGCAAGTGCTTTAAGTTTAATTAGGTGACATCTTCAAAACTGATGCTACTTCGTGAGAGGAAGGGCGCTGGCAAACAGAGGTCGCTCTTCTGCTAAAGTTGTCTCATTTAGTTTTGAGTTCGTCTTCAAACACCTAAGAAACTGAAACTCAGGAAGCTCACTGGGACACCTGCCACCGGGCCAACAGGACCTTCATCCTGAAGCAGGGGCTGTCCTCTATCCTGCCTTCCTCCTCCTAGTGGGAGATCCCACTAAATCAGTCCAGAGTGCACCATAATGGCAGGAGCCATGCTTTCCAACCTAGGGATTTGCCTTGGAATCCCCCTTCTACCGCTTAAATCAGTGTAATTTGAAGCAGATTCTTCACCTTCTTGACAGGGCTGGGAGTGAAAGCCCCAAATTCAAGGGTCAACAGAAACCTCAGTAATCGATAATTCATATTTTAACGCAGCAATTTAAGAAATCAAAATTCATGCAAAGTTCATTATGTGCAAAATATCTTAGCTTTATATAAAGACAGGGTCTGTCAGCAGCCGGGCTGTTGGGTTCGGAAGACCGCGACCTCCCAGGAGGAGCATTGGCGGAGGAAGGCGGGACCACTCACGGAGGAGGAGAAAGGAGGGTGGGGGGCGGGGGAGAATGGGTCTGGATTTCGCGCCCCACAGGGTGTCAGGAGAAATCCTTCTGTGCTGGTCTTAGGATCACGCTGCGAGTTTTGCACGCCACTCCAGTGCATGGGCTCTTCTCTGGTCAAGGGGAGATCTGAGGGGCGCTGAGACCCCATCCCTCAAGCTGGGAGCTCTTGCGGGACGAGTAGGGTGGAGGCCCTGAGCGAGCATCCTTTGAGGAGTCTCTGAGGCCCCATGACTGATCTCTGGCCCCAGGCTGGGGATGGGGTGGGGGAGCCTCTTGGTGAAAACCGGGGTTAGGGGAGGCCTGGGATGTGCGAGAGAGAAGGGCACCCCAGCGGCAGGACTTCGCTAGCCAGGTCCGGTGGGGTAACGTCGCAGAACCACGGGCCACAAAGGACCTTTCCCTTCACCACCTGAGGACACGGGCCCTGGAGATGGACACGTCCTTCCCTAGGGACACAAGACATTTCTTTCCTGGGTCCCACGCGGGCGCGAGTTTGAAGTCCAGAACCAAAAGCGCGCACACGCACATGCACACCACGTGGGACCAAAGAGATGACAAGCTCCAGCCGCACCCCTGGAGAAGAGGATCTTTGCCTTGCGCTTAAAGCCGGAACTAGGCGAGGGCGCCGGGAGCGCCAAGGCCCAGGGTCTTCCAGGGTGGGCCCGAAGGCCTGGATGCTGCAGGCCTGTTCTTGGGGCCTGGGCTGGCTGGGCGCTTGAGGGGACCATCTGAGTTCAAGAAAACGCAACCCCGCCAGGGTGTACGTCTGAGCCAAGGCCCGCACTTCTCCCAGGAAAGGCTGGGACTCGCAGCCCTCCAGTCAAGCGATCGAAATCCGAGGCCTCGCCGCGCGCTCCGTTTCCCCGCGCGGGGACGCGCGCTGCTCTCTCCGGGAACGTGCTGCGGCGGCCTCCGAGGGGCTGCGGCCGCCCTCCCCACGCTGCTTCGGGACTTTTCTATTCCGTAAACCGAATTTAGGAATCCCAAAGCACCATTATTGTCGTTTTTAAAGTATTTACCAGAAAGAGAGAAAGGGAGGATGGGGACGGGATCTCGGGCCAAGTTCGCGAGTAGCTGCCCGGGTGCCCAGAAACAGGTCTCTCTTCTCACCTTCTCTCCCGCTGTCACCCTCGGGGGCACGGCGGCGCTCTGGGTCTGGCACCCCTTCCCGCAGCCCTGGCGCGCTCTGGCTCCTGGTGTTGCCCGCGGGTGATCGAGACCAGCCGGCGACGGGTCCCAGCCGCTGTCGGCGGAGGGTTCTGCGTTAGCATTCGTTAAGCGAGGAATCATTGGCCAAAAGCGGGAAGCCAATTACTTCCTGGGCTGGTCTCTGGGACCACTAACTTTCGAGTTACGGAGACTACAAACGAGAATTTGAAAGTGTGTAATGTATAGGGAGACATCTTCCAGTCCTCCAAACTTGGTATAACCAAACTCAGACGTATAACCAAAAGGTTTAATTCTTACGCTCCAAAATTTAAAGGGGTTTAAGGAAAGGCCCCTTATCACCATGTGACTCCACTCCTCGGAGCACCTTCCAAAACTGTCCCTACAGTTAACTCGACAAGCGTGTGCGAGAGATACAGGTCTACAATCGCGAAGCCGCAGTTCGAAATTTAAGTATAATAAAATTCTGTGCTTATGTTTTACATACAGCGGTGTTAAGGTTTGCTATGGCTTAGAGGCTTGTATTGCCCAAGTTATCTCATGAATCCACAGAGCCTTCTTCCAGGTAGGAATAAATTATTGGCCCTATTTTAATGTAGATAGTGAAACTGAGGCTTTGAGATGTTTAGGTAACCTATACAAAGTCTTAAAAGCGCTCTAAAGTCAAGATTCAAAGCCTTCTCCAAGTCGGATTGCGAGTTCCCATATCCCAAAGCGCCACCGCCGGCCGGTCGTCAGCCGGAGCAAGGCCTGGAGGGAAGTGTTAATGTGATTGCTTTGTTCCAACCCCTGTGGTGCCTTTACCTGTTAATCCGCGCTAACACTGAGGTTTTGAAGGGACCTCAGAACCTCAGCGCTCTCCGCTTCGGGACCGCTTCGAATCACCCTTTGACAGCACCTCTCAACCAAGCACTGGTTCCCCGTTTTTATAGCACCATATTGATTCGCAAAGGCAATAAATCTAAGGAACGAGGTGCCCCTAACCCCCCGATAATTATGTTGTAGTGCACATTTTACTGCCACGGTTTCAACACCAGCAAGATGCATAGCTTGTTAGGGATCCCCAAACGGCTCACCTCTCGCGCCCGGATTTGTTTAAAGTGGCCTTTTCAATTCCTCTGGTTTGCCTCCTGCTTCTGCGCTCATTTAGCTTTTTGTGCTTTCTATTTTACCTTTTAATAGGATGAATAGTAGGAGTTCTGCCCACAAGAGACTCAGAATTGGGCTATGGCCCGTCGCAATTGGAAAAGGAAGTGGAAGTTGATTGGGAGCAAGTCAGCTTTCCCCTCCGCGGGCCAATTTTCCCCAAAATACCCATGTCATGAAATTATTCAAATTCCATTCTAAACCATTAGGATAATTACGAAAAGAAACGATGTTTTCTCTGCATAGAAGTGTAATGGCAAGTTTTTAAAATTGAGGTATAATTCCGTAGTTCTTGAAAACTAAAACCAGCAAAAAGATTTTTTGCCACCCCGTTTGAAGCATATATCAAGCTCTGGACCAACCATGACATCACCCTCACTCCGATAAAATGTTAAAAAACAAACAAAAAACCCTTTTGTCAGAAATCTCCCTTTCCGAGACTGGGAGACTGGAAAGGAACCAGTATGCACCTTACATTCAAGAGGGAAATGTCACTGTTGCATTGAGATGGGGTTTGCGCTGGAGGGGTGAAGTGATTTTCAACAACAACAGCGGAGGGTCTGAGTTGTTCCAAAACAGCAAAAAGACCAAAGGCTCAAGAATGGAAGCTGGTCGTTAGGCACACCCGGTTGGCTTAGTCTCTGCTCTTCCTAACGTTTAATCTGAGAGCCTCTGCTCTCAGCCAGCGTTAGCTCTGCTCTCCATCTCCCGCGAACAGCGCAGGCACAACTGCAGGGCCATCGTGTGACCAAGAGGGTGGCCTGGAGTGCCAGTCTGGCGCTGGGGTTTGCCTCTAGCTGGCTGGGGGAACTGGAGAGGAGATGTGCCCCTGCCAAGCCCTCCCTGGTGTTTCCTTCTCAAAAGCAAATGGAGATAGGCTACTGGACAGTGTAAACCTCTTCCAGTAATAAAACCTATGATTTTACGAATTTCCCCCAAATATTTGCACGTACACACTTTGTACCTGGAGACCGATAGCGGAATACCTTTAGTCACCAGCATGCAGCACCTTGTTAGTAACTATTGATACGCATCGACAAGAGTGGCTTAAATCACGACTTTCCCAGATGTCATCATTTCACTTTCATAAAAGTTCTCAGCTTCTGACTTTTTAGCTTTTCCCGGAAGTTTATTCCAGGAGGCTGGGCCCTCAGGGGTGCAGGGAAGGGAGAAAAGTGCTGGTGGGAAATGGAAGCTGTTTTCTCTTTCTTTTAAATGTTAAGACCCACCAAGGGGCTCCTAATCGCCAGACCGACTGGCTTGTAAGGAGCGCAAATATTTACATGTACAATTTGAGTGTGTGTGTCAGCCTGAGTTTACACGGCTGCGAGTGAAGCGGATTACCCTGCGAATTCAGAGAATTTGAGTTATTCAAGCTGAACAGGGCCAACAGGACGACCCCCATAAGGCCGTGGGAAGTCCTGGTCGCAGCTCAGTTTGCGAAGGCAGAAGAGCCCTTGTCTACCAAGCTAAGGCGCTGTAAATCTCGCACTCTCCCACCTCGCGTCGCGTGGTCCCGCAGGGTGCTGCGCCCCCGGCACCGCTCCCGCCCCGCGCCTTCCCTTCGTGGAGGCCCCACTTTCCCGAGTCCCTTTCGGGAACAGGAACCCCGCGTAAGTGACGCTCTGGTGCGTAGCAGAAGCCGTGGTTCTGAGAGCAGCATCCTTTGCCAAACGCTCGAAGCCCTCCCTTGGCATGTCCTTTACTGGGCTGTGTCTCTCCAGTCCCCCGTCAAGCAGACAGATTTATTTTGGAGCCCAACGAGTGCGGGGGACCAGCCCTGGGAGCTGTCTCGCGAATAGGATCTGGTCAGTAGGTGCTGGCTCTGTGGCACCGGTTCCCGCTCTACTTAGAGCTTCCCCACTTTCTTTTGGAACTTTGAGCAACGGGAAGAAAAAGAATGGAAGAAGCAGGAACTCCCCCAGGCTACCGCTGATCTAGGTTCCCGCACTGGGCCACTCCCGGAATCCCGCGTCCTAGCCGCTTCAGAAATACCCGCTCCCGACCGCGCGCTCGTCCCTTCCGCCCTGGGACTTGGAGACGAGGCTAGCTGCATCGGCGGTAGCTAGGCGGTGACACTTTTTTCCGAACGGGAGCCAGGTTTGCGGCGGGTAGCGGCGCGAGGCGGTGCGGGCACCGCGCCCGGGGCGCGCCCTCCCAGCCTGGCCCGCGGCCCCGCCCCCGGCGGCGGAATCAGGAAGCGGTGACGTGAGAAGGAGCTGACTGGCTGCGGGCCGCCGGGATAGCTACCGCCAGCAAATTAAGGCGCCGGGCTGCGAGCGCCCGGGCGCAGTGTCCTCCGCGCCGCGCCGTGCTGCGCACGCCTTCGCTCGCGCTCGTTGGCGTTCGCCCCCTCGCACCGGCGCTCTACCGGTCGCCACCTTCTTGCAGGTTGGGCCGCCCCGGCTGTTTCCGGCGCGCGGAGGGAGAAAGGACGCCGTGGAGGTGCGGCAAGACCCCTGGGCTTTGCGCGTCCGATGCTCGTCTCCACCTTCCGGCGGCGCAGCCGGTGGTTTCGCGGAGCGCCCCAGTGTTCGCGCACCCGGTTGAGCCCGCTGCTGGTCCTCCCCTGTCCTCTCCGGCTAGTTCGAAGTCTGTGGGGCTGGAGGGCTTTGCGGTGAGGAACAGAGGCCAGTGTGGAGCTCTTGGGAGGTTGGGGCTGACTCATCTGGAGTTCCCGACTCCGCTGAGATTGCACTTGGAAACTTTGCGCTGTGTGTCGGTTTTTGTCTCCCCTGGGGGAGGCTGGAAGGCAGTTCGGCAGGCCCGGTCCGTGGCCAGGACCGTACGCTGGGGGCCATGGAGTTCACAGCGTCGCCCAAGCCACAGCTCTCCTCCCGGGCCAACGCCTTCTCCATCGCCGCGCTCATGTCGAGCGGCGGCTCCAAGGAGAAGGAGGGCACCGAAAACACCATCAAACCTCTGGGTAAGTCTGGCTGCCTGAATGTCCGCTGTGGGCAGGGGCGCCGTGCGCATCCGTCTGACCCTCTGTGCCCTGCCTGCGGGAGGCTCTCGAGGGTGGCTGCCTGTCCTTGCTCGAGGCAGCTTCTGATCCTCGGGTCAGGGGCCCGACGCTAGGGGTGGGAGAGTCTTTCCTTTTCCGCCCAAATTTTCTTTGGGGTCTTCCCGGACAGCCGGTTTCGCGTCTTGTCTCTGCGCTAGCCCCATTCCCTACCCATTCGTCTAGAATCCCCTTGTCAAGTCGTCTGTATGAGAGTGTGTTTAATTTTGTTGGGACAA